>NC_080674.1:4545884-4854316 GCF_030445035.2 Dasypus novemcinctus | reverse complement strand
AGTTGCTGGCCATCCTTGGCATTCCTGGACTTGTAGATGAGTCCTTCTGGTCTCTGCTCTGTCCTCAAGGGGTCTTCTCTGTGTTTTTGTGTCTTCTCCTTTCCAGTCTCGTATAAGGATGCCCATCATTTTGGGGCCCATCCTAATCCAGGATGACCTTGTCTACAGGTCCTTACCTACTTCCATCTGCAAAGACTTTTATTCCACAGAAGATCACATTCTGGGTTTCCGGGTGGACATGGGTTTTGGGGACACTATAGAACTCACTGCACCTGGGAAGAACTGGTGCCTCAGGGGGAGGTGGTGAGAATGTGTCCAGTCAGCTGGCTTGTAGGCTCCTCCAAGGTGAGGCCATGCAGATGTGCATAAACAGCATGTCTGTGTGGACCACTGGTGCCTCCTGACCTGCCCTGGTCCACTGGCTGCTCTGCCTAGCTTTAATTCCACTCCCACATGACCTTTCCTTCAGCTCTACCCCAGATGGCTTCCTGATGCTCCTAGGCTCAGGGAGTCCACAAGGACCTTCCAGCCCATCCCTCTCCCTTTTCCAGACTTCAGGAACCTTCTTCCCTTGCATGTCCTTCCTCCAGAGGCAGTTTGCATGCCCTAAGACAATCCCAAACTCCATACATGAATGAGACATAGGAGGAGAATGAAACACTATCCCACGGAGAAAACAAATCTCATTGCCTAGCCCTGAACCCAGGTCTCCTTGTTAACCCTTTGTCTTGCCTTCTGCGGTCACCCCTCGGGCTGAAGTGTGGTTTGCTGGCCTGGCGGGGGAGCAGCCGCGGCAGGCCAAGCCGCTGCCCCCATAATAGGGTGGCTGGTCGGACTCACCGCCACCTCTGAAGGGAGCTCGGCATGGGCGCAGAGTGCCCTCGGGTCTCCCCTTCTCGGCAGCCATGCTTCCGCGGCCGCCCCTCCTCCTGGATGGCGCCACACGATGCCTTGTGGGGCGGCACCCTTCTTCTTCTTTCTCCCTGTGCAGGCGCAGGGCGGAAAATTCCAGTCTGCCCTTTTCCCCTCCCCTGACAGCAGCAACAGCCAGGCGTGGGCAGAAAAATCCAGTCTGCCCTTTTCCCTCCCCCGACAGCAGCAACAGCCAGGCGTGGGCGGAAAAATCCAGTCTGCCCTTTTCCCTCCCCCCGACAGCAGCAACAGCCAGGCGTGGGCGGGAAACTCCAGTCTGCCCTCTACCCCAGCAACAGCAGCCACCAATCACTAAGCCCTGCCACTTCCCCCAGCAACAGCGACAGCCAATCCCTAACCACCACCCCTCCCCCGTCCAGTACCGCCCACTGACCTTTCTCCGGCAACCAATCAGAACAGGGCATGGCTTCGACCAATCAGCCTTCCCCAGCCCCTATAAAACTGTTGCCTCTCCCTCAATAAAGTGGACTTGCGTGTTTACCTTGTCTCCGTGGTAGTTCTTCTGCCGTGTGCCCTCCAGTCCTGAGAGCCCCCGACAAGGGCCTGGCCTCCCTTGTCCCCAGTTCGTCGCCTGCTTCTCCGGGCGACCCCTTCGTCGCCGGCTTCGCTGGGCAACCCCGTCAGCCGAACCGCGCAACCCCTGTGAGACTGATCCCTCGTCTGCTGCCGGACCGACCCCTCGTCCCAAGCGGGACCGACCCCTCGTCCTAAGCTGGACCGACCCCTTGTCCGCAGCCAGACCCCACCTCTACTGACCAAGCAAGCCGCCGCAGTTGGCGCCCAACGTGGGGCAAGGCAACCCCACCACAGCCTCACTCCATAACCTGGCGCCCCCCCCTCCTCTCTTCTCACCGTGGGACTTCTCTCGTGCAACATTGCTGCTACCTGAGCCTTGGCTACCTCATATGATCCACGGCGGTCTGGGAGAATCGCTGGATGGCTTTCTCCTTCCATGTTGGGGGCTTATACCGACCCGCTATGATAAAGAGGAGCCTTGGATTTCTCGGGAGTGCGCGCTTGCACGTCTGAAGTAACCCTCCCACAGCCCTACGCCCTCCTCTCTTCTCACCCCTATCTTTTCGCTCTGCATTGCTGCTCCTGAACCTTGGCGACCTCATACGATCCACGGCGGTCTGGGAGAATCGCTGGATGGCTTTCTCCTTCCATGTCGGGGGTTTATACCGACCCGCTATGATTAAGAGGCGCCAATAAAACTCTCAGGAGCGCGTGCCTGAGCACCCCCACCCCTGCTTTCACCTCTGCCT
Source organism: Dasypus novemcinctus (assembly GCF_030445035.2). NCBI lineage: Eukaryota > Metazoa > Chordata > Mammalia > Cingulata > Dasypodidae > Dasypus > Dasypus novemcinctus. The sequence goes on along the minus strand of NC_080674.1, from coordinate 4,852,118 downwards.
CCTCCCCTCCGCGCTTGCTCCCCTTTGCCTTGCTCCACTGCTCGTCGTTCCGCCTTCCCCTCGTCGGGGCCTTCTTTTGGCCCGTGACCACCGTCGGAGTCCCATTGGCTCCGACCCCTCGTCTCACTGCGCACCTCGGCTCCCATCGCCGCGCTCTCAGGGTAAGGGCCCCTTTTCTTATCGGCTCCAAAAGGCCATTAGCAATGGGTAACATCCTATCTGCTAAGCAAGCCCCACAAGTTCGGGCCCTCACCGGTCTCCTAGACACTCACCGGTGTAACATCTCTTTGAAACAGCCCCAAGTCTTCTGTAACCGCGGCCCCCCATGCCGCCATCGCTCTCAAGCAGCTCCAGCCCCGCTAAACGGCCTGCAACCCGCTTTCCCCGGCCCGCGGCCTGCTTTCTAGCATCTAATAACGTTTCTGCTTTTGCCTCCCCATACTTCTGCGGAGCTTCCACCTGTCTTGACCTCACTCCTCTTCTCAGCCATCCAAAGCGTCCTTTCTCATCCCCCTCCCCCCTCCTTTTTTGCTTGAACCCCCATTGCGTTGCAGATTGGGCCGCCCCAGGTCGGCCCGCCCCGTTAACATCGGCCTTTCTTGCGCCCGTGGAGACTTTGGCCTTCTTGGTGTCCTCGCCTACGTCTCCACCACTCCCGACGCTGCCGCCACCACCGCCGCTGGTGCCCTGACGCGACTTGTCCTCACAACTGTGATCCTCCAGACCATCACACAGTCTGCCTCTACCGCTCTTCGCCGCCAAGGAGAGATCAACTACCTGTAGCACGCTGTCACTCTGGACTTTTAACAGCAGATAGACCTTATAGCCGCCGAGATCAACAAGAATTGGACATTGGCCACCCTTGCTTGCAACGGCAAGATACCGCCCCCTAAATTGTACATTTATATCCCCGTCATACTCACCTCCCTCTTCAGCCCTGCTTCCCTCATTGCTTACTGCCTCTTGGGCCTCGGCTACTTGTTGCTGCTGCCATCCTGGCCCTTATTTGGAAAGAAGGGGGAAATGCGGTCACCCCTCGGGCTGAAGTGTGGTTTGCTGGCCTGGCGGGGGGGCAGCCGCGGCAGGCCAAGCCGCTGCCCCCATAATAGGGTGGCTGGTCGGATTCACCGCCACCTCTGAAGGGAGCTCGGCATGGGCGCAGAGTGCCCTCGGGTCTCCCCTTCTCAGCAGCCATGCTTCCGCGGCCGCCCCTCCTCCCGGATGGTGCCACACGATGCCTTGTGGGGCGGCACCCTTCTTCTTCTTTCTCCCTGTGCAGGCGCAGGGCGGAAAATTCCAGTCTGCCCTTTTCCCCTCCCCCGACAGCAGCAACAGCCAGGCATGGGCGGAAAAATCCAGTCTGCCCTTTTCCCCTCCCCCGACAGCAGCAACAGCCAGGCGTGGGCGGAAAAATCCAGTCTGCCCTTTTCCCTCCCCTGACAGCAGCAACAGCCAGGCATGGGCGGAAAAATCCAGTCTGCCCTTTTCCCTCCCCCCGACAGCAGCAACAGCCAGGCGTGGGCGGGAAACTCCAGTCTGCCCTCTACCCCAGCAACAGCAGCCACCAATCACTAAGCCCTGCCACTTCCCCCAGCAACAGCGACAGCCAATCCCTAACCACCACCCCTCCCCCGTCCAGTACCGCCCACTGACCTTTCTCCGGCAACCAATCAGAACAGGGCGTGGCTTCGACCAATCAGCCTTCCCCAGCCCCTATGAAACTGTTGCCTCTCCCTCAATAAAGTTGGACTTGCGTGTTTACCTTGTCTCCGCGGTAGTTCTTCTGCCGTGTGCCCTCCAGTCCTGAGAGCCCCCGACAAGGGCCTGGCCTCCCTTGTCCCCAGTTCGTCGCCTGCTTCTCCGGGCGACCCCTTCATCGCCGGCTTCGCTGGGCGACCCCGTCAGCTGAACCGCGCAACCCCTGTGAGACCGATCCCTCGTCTGCTGCCGGACTGACCCCTCGTCCCAAGCGGGACCGACCCCTCGTCCTGAGCTGGACCGACCCCTCGTCCGCAGCCAGACCCCACCTCTACCGACCGAGCAAGCCGCCGCAGCCTTCTTTTCTGCAGCACTTGCCTCCAGCTCATGCTGACTTGAAACTTGGAGCTGCACTTATTGAAAATGCAAGGTTATGTTGTATTCCCTCTGAGTGAAGCTTCACTGTAACTCTACCAACTGTGCTGTCGATCAAGAATTAGGCAGCCTCCCTAATTAAAATTATTTACCCTGTAAAAGCCTTATTTATAATTCTAGAAGAGCCCTTCAGCATTAACTCCAAAGACAATGTTAGAACTCAACTCTTCAATCTCAAAATATTAGCGCAATAATGAGGTTTGAAAACTTCTGATGACCCAAGGGTATATGTCTTCGTAGTCATAAGTGTAATTATTTTTCCTGTATACACTGCCAAGTGGGGGATGGTTCCAAGGTGTTAAAAAGAGCCTGTTCTATTGCTGGAGCCAGAAGCAGAACGCTTGGTTCCCCAGCTTGGGCACAGGGGGCTCAAGTCATCCAAACAGATCAACATGTCTTAGGGCCAGAATCTTGAATCCTCACTGCTCTCTCCGAAGCAAACCCAATTGCCAACAATAATGCTGACATGTGAGGCTCAGGATTAAATCATGGGAAAGCTCCTGGCAGCCTTTCCAGTGGCCGCCTCAGTGCGGGGAAGTTCTTTCCTGGAAGCTGACCAGCTTGGCTCCTGGGCCAGCACACATTTAAACCTTCTGATTTTCCCAATTGTGTCTCAGAAGGATTTTTTTTTTAGGAGTTCCGAGGGATTGAACCCAAGACCTTGTGCATGGGAAGAAGGTGCTCAACCACTGAGCTACATCTGCTCCCCAGAGAAGGATTTTTTAAGTGGGATTCTTTTTTACATTTCTTATCACTCATTAAGTGCAAGTAAAAATATAGGACAATAATTAGAAATGAGTGATAATACAGTGTTGATAATTGAACTACGCATATTGGGGAAAGGTGATTCTGGAGTCTTCTTTTAAGAGGGTGCTGCTTTTCTGGGATGCAAGTATCAAATGGTGAAAGCAAAAGTTGAATCGGACTGTTATTTCAGGCTACAAGGGAGAGTGGACTTTAAAAGAAGGAGACTTGGGTTGTTCACTGCAATTTTTAAGCCAATTGTGGTTGAGTAAAAAATTTTATCATTCGAATAGCTTGCACCAGATTTCATTTTTGTAAAGGAAAGTGTGTGTTTCAGAAAATGCTTTGATAAGCTACTTGGAAGACAATAAGACTTTGAGGACTGAAGTCATCGAGCATTGCAGCAGATGTGAGCAGGAATGTGGGCTAAAGTGAGGGATGAGAGGAGAAAGAAGGAAAAGGAAAGATACGAGGCAAAATGGAAGAATGGTGGGGCTCCTGGAGGACGTGGAGAGGGGCTTTATGAATAGAGTTCTTGAAAACTAAGGCTGCATTGCTGTAATATAAACTCTGCCACATCCTGAAAGGTTTCCGTGAAGGCTTCTACCCATCTAAATGCTTGGCTGAGTGGTGAATTCCATGTCAGGACCATGCCATGCAAAAATATGATCATACGTGCTAACAGGTAAGTAAATAGCCAAATCCAGCTATGTCAGTAGAGGCAGGGTCCTGCTGGCCCAAAGGTAATCCTTAGAATGGAATTTGCTTGAAAATTTAAGGTTTAAGGAGGGGCAAAGTCATCCTAGCTGATATGGGTAGGATAATGATGATGACATGATGATGATGATGATGGTCATGCAGGTCATGATGGGCACGAGGGTCAAGATGCTGGTGACGATGGTGGCAGCCAGCATCTTTTGAGTGTTTACTATATGCTGTATCTATGGTACATTCATTAGGTTTTTAAGTTTAATCTTTGCAATGTATGAGGCTGGCCTAATGCTGTTACCATTTCATAGGCGAGAATAACAACGGCGTTGGTCGTGTAGCTAGATAGAGACGGAGAGGAGCCCACACCCCGACTGAGTCAGGAGAATTTGCAGTCATTCACAAAATAGGAGAGGCCAGTTCACAGTAGGAGAGTGTCTTTGGAAGTTATATGCCGAGTCCTGGGCCCCTGAAGTGAGGCCAGCTGCATGCAGAAGGAGAATGAACTAGAAATCCCTTGCCCTTGTCTTCGGCCACTGCCTTAAAGAAAGCAGAAAAGAGGCAAGAAGGGAGGAAATGGTACCGAAGGGAGGCATCTGGCAAACAGAGGGGTGTCCTGGGGCTATTGATATTCAAATAAGGAACAGAAAAATTGTAATCATAGCCCATCTCCCTGCAGGTCTGTCCTCCCTGCCTCTCTGCGCAGCATCTCCGTCATCCTACTCCTCCATTTCAGAAGGATTGCCACAACTTTCAGTAAACATCAAGTCTACCTACAGGTGTAAACCGCAGCAGGGTTGTCAGACAAATACAGGGTGCCCAGCTGAATTTGAATTTCCAATAAATAGTGAATATTTTTAGTACATTTCCTGTGCAGTATTAGGGAAATTCAAATTTAACTGGGCATCCTGTATTTTTACTTGCTAAATCTGGCAAATCTACCCTCACCCAAGACTTCTGCACCTGCTTCTACTGTTCTTTAATCCAGGGAGGGAAGGAGAGAGCAAATTCTCTGTGTGTTTCTGCACATTCAGATCCTTAAACATAGGCCATGGACTGACTATGCAATCCACCTGATTCTCACTTAGTGGGGCCACCTCAAGCTGCCCGTGAGCAGCTCTGATTGTAAAGGTGACATTAGCACAGGTTCAAGCACTGTGTGTGTATGTGGGGGGCAAGAACTGATCTCAGGTAGCTTTCATTCATTCGCTTGTTCTTTCAACAGATAGCTTTTAAGCACTCCCTGTTCACCAGATAAATGCTAGATACAGAGGATATCCTGCAAGCAACAACAAACACATTCTCTGCTTCATGAAGGTGACACTTGAATCAAATAAAAACACAAATGTGTGTAAAATTATCACTGTGCTCAGCACTGTGAAGAGGAGGTGAGAGATGCTACTAGAGTCAATGTCAGAGGGTATATCAGCCATTCTTTCTAGAGAACATCAAGAGAAACAGAAACAAAGTGATATAGCTGGATAGAAAGAAATTTATTTTAGGGAATAGGTTCCTATGATGGTGGGGGCTGGCAGGTCTGAGATTCAGGGGTCAAACCCCAGGCTGGAAATTCCTCCAAGGGTTGATGATGAAGTCTTGAGTCCACAGTCCCCAGGGGAGGCCAGCAGGTTGGCAGCTCAGGCAGGAGCTGATGTTGCAGTTTTGAGTATGAACTCCATAGGTAGACCAGCAGGCTGGGACCTCAGGCAGGAGTTTATGCTGCAGTCTTGAGGTAGAATTTCTTTTTCTCCTGGAAATCTGAATTTTTTCTCTTAAGGCTTTCAATTGACTGGGTGAAGAACACTCACATTATTGACGGTGATCCCCTGTATTTAAAATAACCTGATTATAGACGTTAACCCCATCTACAAAACACCTTCACAGCAATAGTGTCACCGGATTCTATCTAGGTTCTTGGCTATGCTGCAGAAATGAATTTCAAGAGCACGCCAGTGCACCAGTGAGTTATTCAGGTAGGGAGGGAAGAGAAATGGGAGAAAAATAACAGAAAATAACAGAGCAGGGGTCCCAGGTAGTGAGGAAGGGGGTGAAAAGGGATGAAGAGGGCTGATTTACAAGCTGCAATTCCCCATTATAGATTCTAAATCCCCAGGGTTACTTGTGTGTCTACATGGCAGAGGAAAAACGGTGACAGTGGGGTACAGAGGGCAGGACAGGTCTGCAGGAAAAAGAGTAAGGCAAGAGAGAGCTTTGCTCAAGCCTCAGGGTTTGCTTTTAAATTGCTAAATATTCCACCCCTTTGCTGATGGAGGGGGAGGGGGATCCAGCTGTTTGCTGTTTTGATTGATTACCCCACTCATCAATCCCTTAGTGAGGACCCAATGGAAAAGTTCCTAGAGAACACCCGGGCTTTTCCTCGCTTCCAGGAAGGAGTCTTTGTTCTGGTAGCGGAGTCCTGGGGGTGGGGTCCTCCAGCAGCCATCTTGGGGGTTTCGGATGTCTGCGTGGACTTTGTCAGGTTCCAGATCTGTCTATTAATTCCGTATATTACAAGCCTGTTTTAATAGCTAGATTAGTGTTTTATTAGGTATCTGGGGACTATAGTCTAACTAAATAGCTGACCCATCACAGAGGTTTTTCCTGGTCAGGGGCCTCAGGAGAGCTGAAAGATGCTGAAAGAATCCTGGGGGTTAAGCAGGTAGAAGGACAGGCTCCTGTGAGCCCAGGGGAAATGGAGGTCCTCTCCCATCGCAGGCTGGGGACGGGGTCAGCTGGCATCACTCTCAGGGTGGAAAGTCAGCATGGGGCATTGGGTTTAGAATCAGTCATCAGTCAAGTTCCTCCCAGAAGCAACCCATTTGAGGCTAAGCTCAATACATTGATGATACATTGATATACATTGATGATGAGATTAAGGCACCTCCTCAGAATCTCATCAAGAAGCAAGGGATGCAAAATAAAATATGAAATGCAATCTTGGAGCCTACAATGCATAATGTTGTAATTGCAGTGGCCTTTGGTAAATGATATGACTATTTTCAAAGAAGAGAGGGAAGGGATGTGTGTGTTTTTGCTTTCCTAGCACCATCGGGGTGTGTGGATGCTCTAATTTCAGACATCCCTTCCTAGGTCTTGCTCTGCAAATAGCCGCAAATTTGAAAAGGACAATGCATCTTGCTGCTACAGCACATTGGAAACATCCCTTAAGAGTATCCGGCTCTCTTTGCTCCAATTTTGTACTCAGAAGCAACCTTCTGAGCTGTAATTTGGTGTTCTGACCAGGTGATTTACTTTTCCTGCCCTGAGGCCACAACTGCTCTCAGGACCAGCCTTCAAACTGCAAAGGGGCAGGGTGGGGAGGAAATGACCACGACACCAGATGGAACCAGGAAAGAGGAGGAGGGGAGGCAGAAAGGGGAGTCCAGTGCGCCCCCCAGCTGCCCTGGGGGGCAGCCTGGGGAAGACTCAGCTCAGCCCCAGTTGGGACACTTCCCAGGGTATGTGAATGTGTTCCTTGAAGCTAGAGACAGCAGGGGGCGAGCAGGCTCGGAGACAGGGGCAGCATGCCGGGCAGTCTGACTGCGGGCTGGACGCTATCCCCAGGCCAGCAGGTGTGGCCAGCAGTGAGCTGCCCAAGTCAAGGTCGGACTCCAGCCTGCCCTGCTGCACCTGCGCTCCCCGCTACCAAACCCCTCCTCCCTAGCACCCTGGTAGAGAGGGCATGTTCTTCAGGTGCAGTACTGTAGCACTTTAATGTTATTGATGAATTCCAAAAAGAGATATTGGATTATGCTTGTAATCTGATCTGTACCTGTGCATGACTGAGCTATGATTAGGGTGTTGATTCTCCAGTCCGTGGTGGGTGGGGCTCATAGATAAAAGGCATGGCAAGGGACAGAGTTGAGGGTTTCTGATGTTGGAGTTTTTATTTTAGAGTTTGATGCTGAAGACTTAAGCTGGAGTCCTGGGAAGTCAGCACACAAAGGAAAGAGAAGCAAGCCCCAGGAAGAGAGGAACCTTGAACCCAGAGAAAAGCAAGCCCCAGCAATGTAGGAGCCCAGGAAGCCTGAGCCCTCACATACATTGGCAGCCATCTTGCTCCAAGTAGACTTTGGTGAGGGAAGTCACTTATGCTCTATGGCCTGATATCTGTAAGCTCCTAGCCCAAATAAATACCCTTTATAAAAACAACCAGTTTCTGACTAATGACTTTGGTGATTAATATAAGTATAATCATTGATATTTGGAGGAAGGGAGGAAAAACAGGGCTCAAACTATGGGGATGGGGGAGATATTTTTATGCAAAAAATGTTTGTTCCCTTGAATCGAGACCCTGCTGATGTACACGTTAAATATACATTGGTTCAAAATGTATCCTAAATGAAACCTCATTAAGAATTTTTCCACAAGCCCCAGCTGGAAGGCATTCTGATTTTCTAGAGTCTTTGTCCAATGCCATAGAAGGGATTTGGGTCAATAGGAGTATGGTACTTTAACATCTCTGCTCACAAACTTGGAAGCTCAAAAATGGAAGGTTCACACTCTGCCATGGAGTTTAGCTTCTCTTCTCTGTAAAACCAACCAAATATAGAAGTGAGGAAAAGTGAAGGCAATGCTCTACAGGACTTAACTAAGAAACTCCAGGCAGAAGGGTAGGTCAGGCAGAGAAAACCACATCTGGCAAGGGGGCCAGCTGGATGGACCCCAGGCCCTGCAGAGCCGTGGACAGTGGCTCTTGGTGGAGGGGGTGATAGTGGGCATCATGGGTGACCTGTCTGCCAGCACAAAGAGGAGGAGGAAGGGGGCTGGCTGACAGATGTGCAGGGGCATCTGCTGTGCTCTGATTTTTGTCTGTGCTTTAGAGGTGCAGAGATTAGTTCTTGTTTACAGTGGTGAAGCAGGCTAGTAAGATAGGGAATCAATAGACGGATCTGGAACCTGGCAGAGAGTCCACGTGGACATCAATGCCCCCAAGATGGCTGCTGGAGGACCCTCCCCAAGATTCTGTCCCTCGGAAGAAGACATCCTCCGGAAACCAGAAGAAGCCCCAGATATTCTCCAAGGAAATTGGGCCCTATTGGGAGATTGTTGGGAGAAATAAGCAACCAAAATGGTAAACAGCTGGAACTCCTCCCCTGCCATTGGCAAAGGGGTGGGATAATTAACCGTTCAAAAAGGCAGGCACCAGGCCTAAGCTTTCTCTCTCATGCTCTCTCACCTCTGGACCCCTTCCTGCCCTCTGCACACCGCTCTTGCCATTTTTCCTCTGCCATGTGGCCACGCAAGTAAAACCTGGGCATTTATAACCTATAATGGGGAATTGTAGTCTGTAAACCAGCCCACTTGACCACTTTTCTCCTCCTTCCTCTCTACCTGGGACCCCTGATTTGTTTTTTCCTCCCATTTCTTGTCCCTCCCTACCTGAATAAATTACTGGTCTAACTTGCCCAACGTGCTCTTGAAATTCATTTCTGCAGCATAGCCAAGAACCTAGACAAAATCTGGTAACAGGGGGATTGCCAGTGTCTGGCATGGAGCCTGGCACATAGTAGGTGCTGGTCAAAAAATGGCAAGCACATTCCTCAGCAGGTCAAGGGCATTACAAAGAGGTCCAAAGCACAGACAAAAGATGAACCCAGGACAAGTACCATGGGGCAGTGGAAGGAGCTGGAAAGCAAGCACAGCAGTTGAAGAGAAACAGTGCTGAAGGTAGAGACAGGGCCCAGAAATGCACCTCATGGCAAGCTAGCCAGCAAGGTGGAGGGTGGCTTCTCAAAGGAAGCAGAGCGATACTGCAAACACTGGAAGTTAGAAACAACTAGAAGGAAGAGAACGGACATCGACAACCAAGAAAAGCCCTTCCTCTCGAGAGCCAAGCCACGCCTTCTCCCCTGTCCTCCGACTTCTTCTCACAGGGAACCCTGGCACATTCATGAGTTGACTTCCTGGGAGATCAGTCCCCTTTCCGTCAGTCTGTCCGTCTCTCCATCACCTAGGGGATCCCCTCACCTCTCAGTCTCTTCTGGCCCTCCCCTCCTGCTTGAACCTGGCGTCTCCCACTGTCGACTCTGTGCCGCCCTGGGCCAGCCCTGCCTCGGTGCCGCTCCAGTGGCCCACAGATGCCTTGTTGTTATAGGTCCATTTCTACACGAGGCCAGCCTATGGGGCAGAGAGCAAAGGGCACAGCCCAGGGCAGGAGAAATGTGAGGCCGATTGGAAACGCGGAGTGAGCGGGGACTGCTGACCAGGGCCAGGGCGGCCCCGGTTCCCGGGCCAGGGGGCGGGGGCAGTAGCTCGGCTGGCCGGCTGCTGACCTCAGAGGTCCCCTCGACTCTTCTGCTCCCCGGCCAGGTTGGCCTCAGTGTCCTGGCAGGTGCCAGTGGCGGGCGCCTTGGCGGGGCGGGTGGGGGCTTAGCATCTGGCCCGCACACTGGTCTCTGTAGACACGTGTAGATTGGTTCCCAGAAGCCCCGTGAGGGGTGGGGAGGGACAGAACGGGCGGTGGTGGCCTCCCTGGGCCCAGGCCCGTGGCAGCCCCTGACCCTGAGGCCGTGCGCACGTGGGGCTCCGTGCCCGGCCCGGGTCCCTGAGGGTGGAAGCGGGTGGCCCCTTCCTAGGCCTCACGCTCCCACCATTTCTGAGGAGATTTTAGAGGTTCCCTGGAGAAGCCTTGTTCTTCCCAGTTTCACTCACCCCCAAAGCGGCTCCAGGACCCTGCTTGCTGCCCTCGGGGCCAACGGTCCCTCTGACACCCTAGATGTGTAGGATCCTGATGCCAAATGTGAAATCCCCACAGACAAAAGGGTCGTAGTGGGGACTGGGTCAGTGTGCCGATCTCCAAGACGAGTGCCCCCTCCCCGGCGGCCTTCTTTGCCCACGTTCCTGGGGCGGCATTTCATTTTGGAAAAGTTGGCTATTGAGCAAACCTGTGACGCCGTCGAGGCATTGAGGCTGGGGGCTGCGGCGGGACGCCCCCGAGGCAGCCCAGCCCAGGGAGATGCACACGCCGCACAGCAGCTCGGGGGGCTGAGGGGCACTGGCTGCGCCGCCTCCCTTGACTGGAACCCAGCCCCGAAGCCCACGACTGCGCCACACCACCTGCACATCTCGGCAGGGTCTCCTGTGGGAGGGTGACCCCCGCAGGGCAGGATGGGTGAGCCCAGTCCTCGCATGGCCACTGGGGCTGCTGAGAGGCAGCTCCCCTGCAGACGGCTCAGCACCTGCTCCCCCCTTACCGCCCTCAGCCTATTTCCAATAAGCGGACCTGCTCTGGAGTTGTTTTTTTTCTCCTTCTTTAATTTTTTTTAAATGTTACATTAAAATAATATGAGGTCCCCATATACCCCCCACCCCTTCACCCCACTCCTCCCACATCAACAACCTCTTTTATCACCGTTGTACATTCATTGCATTTGGTGAATACATTTTGGAGCACTGCTGCACCACATGGACAGTGGTTTACATTATAGTTTACACTCTCCCCCTGCCCACCCAGTGGGCCATGGGAGGACACACAGTGTCCAGCATCTGTCCCTGCAGCACCACCCAGGACAGCTCCAAGTCCTGAAAATGCCCCCACACCACATCTCTTCTTCCCTTTCCCTACCGTCAGTAGCCACCGTGGCCACCCTCTCCACATAGATGCTACAATTTCTTCCCTTACTAATCACAGTAGTTCCGTAGTAGAACATCAGTAAGTCCACCCTAATCCCTACTCTATTGCTCCATCCTGTGGACCCTGGGATGGTTCTGTTCTCTCCACCTCTATATCAAGAGGGGGCTTAGATTCCACATGGATGATGGATGCAATTCACCTGCTTGCAGTTGTAGGCACTCTTGGCTCCCTGGTGTGGTGGTTGACCTTCTTCACTGACCTGTTAGCTGGCCAGGAGTTTTATAAGAAACAGACACGTGAGGGGACAGTTCAACTTAGAGTGGTGAAGTTGCCTGGAGCCCTTGGTCCCGATGCCACTGAATGTCCAGCATGGGGCGATGCTTAATGAAGTGGCCTTGCTCTGTCTGCATAACAGACCCCTCAGCAGTCACAGCTGGGGGCTAGCCCAGACCTCGGCCAACCTGCGCAGCCACTTAATCAAGTTAGAAGGTGACCGCTTCATGGAGACTGGCTTGGCAGACTTAATTGAGTACGGCTTGCTGCCATCTGCCTGTCTTTCCTCTGATTGTGACCTGCACAAAGAAATTCAAGGTGTTACTTGGGGGAAATGCAGCGACAGCACATTCCTTTTTAGATCCGTGTTTGCACTGGGAAGTGGGAGAGTCAGTCCTGGGACCAGGAGCCCGGGAACTTTGGAAAGGCTCACGGCCACGGTCGCCTCGTCTCCAGGAACTTGCATCTGCACATTCTCTATAAGGCAAAGAAGTGGCGGTGTCTGCAGGGCTGAAGTCATAGCCATACTGTTACTGTTCTAAATTTACAACCTCTTGGTTCATTCCTCTCACATTCATAGAAAGGAAAAAGCAATTTCAACGCTGCTACAAATTCTTACGGGCCACTTCCATCTGTTCTTTCTCCCAAGATGGCAGCAAAATAATTTTCTGCCTAAAAAATAACTTAGGAAGAAAGCCCTGGGTGGATGCAAAAGCATTTTTAATTATGTTGTATTTTTACCAGAAATGTCTTGATGCGGGGTTGAGTTAGCTCCAGGGATTACGAGCAGTTTTTATTCCTGAAGCTCTGGGGGAGGACGGCAAATGCTTGCCAAGGACCCGAATCGTCACAGGTGTTGCCAGGAGCCCACGGGGTCTCCCTAGCAGAAAGCCATGGGGATGGAATGGGCCCAGGCCCCGCAGCACTGCCAGGGCTCTGAAGAACAAAGAACCGCTGGTTTGTTGGACTTAGCCTGGCCAGCTGACAGGGAGGTGAAGAGGGTCAACCACCACACCAGGGAGCCAAGAGTGCCTACAGCTGCAAGCAGGAGAATTGCATCCATCATCCATGTGGAATCTAAGCCCCTTCTTGATCTAGAGGGGGAGTGGACATCACTATCCCAGGTCCACAGGATATTAGGAATAGAGTATGGATTAGGGTGGACTTACTGGTGTTCTGCTGGAGAACTATTGTGATTAGTAAGGGAAGAAATTGTAGTATTGATGTGGAAAGGGCGGCCACGGTGGCTGCTGAGGGGAAAGAGATGGAAGGAGAGAGATGGAAGAAGAGATATGTTGTGGGGGCATTTTCAGGATTTGGAGTTGTCCTGGGTGGTGCTGCAGGGACGGATGCTGGACATTGTGTGTCCTGCCGTGGCCCACTGGGTGGACTGGGGGAGAGTGTGGACTACAATGTGGACCACTGTCCATGTGGTGCAGCGGTGTTCCAGAATGTATTCGCCAGGTGCAGTGGATGTGCCGTGATGATGGAAGGGATTGTTGATGTGGGAGGGGTGGGGTGGGAGGTTTATGGGGACCTCATATGTTTTGAATGTAACATTAAAAGAAAATAAAGAAGAAAAAAACTGGAAAAAAAAAAAAGGAAAAGGACCACGGGAGCACATGGCCCCTGCCGTTGTCTCATCTTTGGAGCTCTGCAGCCCCGTGTCAGGGGGCACGCTGAGCAAGAGCTCCATCGCAGGGCACCTGGCACCCACCAGCACATGCGATGCCCTCCTCCAGAGCGCATGGGGCTGCTGGTGCCCTTTGCCTGATCTTACACCTGGTCCAAAGCCCGAGGCCGGGCGTTCAGACGCAGGGCTTCTGAGGATGAACCCTGCCCTCTTCAGAAGGTTTTCAGCCCTGGCAATGACTCAGTGGACCCGAGGACAGCAAACTTGTGGTCATGCTGGAGGAAAGTCCGGCTCTTATCCCTTTGGGAGTTTTCAGACGGATCTTTCCTTCCTCCCATGACAGTGACGCACCTCTGGGAAGTTCCCTGCGCCCCTGTTGGGTAGGATGACCCTCCCACTTGCCCCGATCGAGGTCCTCCACGTTTGGGCAGAAGGTCCGGCAGAGCCAGAGCACGCTCGGCCGTTGTCAGTCCTGGAGAGGAATGAAGACACTTGTCTTTGGTAAGTTTCTAAGGTATCCCACATTCACGTCATCCTTCCAGGACTTGGAGGAGAGAAAGAGGACCAGGATTGTGGCCTCCGCTGAGCAGCTGGAGAAGTCATGCATCCCTGGGACTTAGGAGAAGCCCACGGCTGAGCGTTTGGGCTTAGAAATCTAAACTCATTTTAAATTAATTGAGTGCCTTTATTCGAACCTCTGAGATGAATACCACGCTGTCCTTGCCCTTGAGGCTTTCACAGTCTTCTCAGGAAATAGGCAACACAATAATTAGGCTTGGGCATTCCCCGTCCATACTGGAGTGAGAACAGGGCATTGAAGGGGGGCAGAGAAGGATTTCTGGGCAAGGGACCCTGAGCAAAATGTCAACACACGTGTGAGAATTTGGCAGCTGAGGGCAGGTGGAGGAGAGGTGCAGGTGCTTCGAGCAGAGGGGCTGTATGAGCAGGCTGGGGAGGAGGAGGCGATGGGCTGTGTGTTAGGGGTTGAACTGGCCCCCCAAAGATCTGCTCGAGCCCCAACCCCATACCTTTGACCTTACTTGGTAATCGGGTCGTTGGTGGAGGAACTGGTTAACATGAGGTCACACTGTAAACGAGGGGAATTTGGGTAGATGCCCGGAGAGGGTGGCCATGTGAGGATGGTGGCAGAGGCCAAAGTGATGCCACCACACGCCAAGGAACGCCAAGGATGCCGGCCCCTGCCAGAAGCCCCGAGAGAGGCGGCGACTTCAGGGCATGGCCCGGCCAGCACCTGGATTTCAGATTCTAGTCTGGGACCCCACAAGAATAAATTTCTGTTGTTTTGGTACTTGGTTACAGCTGTCCTAGGAAACTAACACACTCTTCATTTTTCTCCCAATGTTCCCCACTTCTGCCGGGGTGATCATGCACTGGGGAAAAGGAAATGATCAGCTATTATGTATGACTTGAACTTGGCTCTGAACTGACATGAACTCCAGGAGAGCCAAAATGCCGCTGTGGTCCGCCAGCCAGAGGAGGGGCTCATGGAGGTCAGGTGACGGATGGAATTTTAGCTCAGATGATGGCTGGCCGGATGAGTCCCTGAACACTCTGTGGTTATCTCCCCAGTTCTGGAATGCAGAATTGGAATTGACATACTCAGCAACTGGCAGAGTCTCTGCAACCTGGGGAGGGCTGAGCAGTGAGTCAGCCAGGGGGAAGGAGGAGGCTGGCTGCAGATCCTGGAGGCTGAGTGGGCATCTTAAGCGCCATGATCTTCTGTGAGTCCGGGGGAGCCACAGCTGGGGTGAATGGACAGGCATGGATATGTGGCTCCTGCTGCTTGAGGACGGGCGTCCTCCCAGTGGACAGAGCCATGGGGCAAGGCAGGGCCTGGGAGAGAAGAGCTCCTGCTCCCCAAGAAGGAAGGTCCAGAGGGGACAGCAGGTGGAGATAGCCGTGGGCATGCAGAAGGGCCTGGGGTCACTCGAGACCTTGCAGTCCAGCCTCAATGCAGGAGGAGGTTGGCCAGGTTCTGGGAGCCACTAGGGTAGTGTAGGGTGCTTGAGGACTGTGTGATGTGATGGGCAGGCATCGTGGGAGGTAGAAAAGGGTGCTGGCCAGGGGCAGGGGCAGGGGCTGGGGATCCCTCTGGGAGGAGAAACTGAGGCTTTGTCATGTCACCAGATTGCACTGCTGTGGCGATAGGGGAGGCGGGGCTTGGTGGAAATCGCATGGCTGTTCTGGACTCCGGCAAGGCCATGTGTGCAGCTGAATTAAAGCTGTTCCCGTGATATTTCTTCCCTGTTTTCCTCCAAGATGCGTGCATTCCCTTTTCTGTTTAACAGATGCCCTGCATTCCCTTTTGTTTCTTGACTCCACCCGACTTTAAATGTTATTTATTGTCTAAGCAATGCTCTTTTTCTGGTCAGTTGGTGCCAGACATGACCTGGAAACCAAGTATTTGCATCAGAGCTGAGGTGCTGAGTGCCATGGGCAGAGTGCTAACAGATGCAGAGTGCTCGGGACGGGGGGGTGGGGGACACGCTCCGAGCACATCTCATGGTTAGGAGCGCAGGACCCTGGAGCAAGCAGAGTCTTCCGATCACCCTTTGCCATCGACTGAGGTTGCCACAGCAATGGGAGAAAAGGGAGGGAAATAGGGGCTGGGACGTGCTGCAGTGATGGGCAGGTGTCTCTCTTTATTTAGGATGTTCTTTTCCAAGCTGGATAAGATTTCCCTATGGTATATGGCATCTAGAATCTTCCAAAGCTTGAAGTTACCCTACAACCCAGAGGCCCCTCTGTGACCGATGGGGGCTTCGATCCAGGTGGAATTTACCAAGATCAGAGAGCAGTGGAAGGGTGGAAGTACAAGGAACTGGAGGAGCTAATGGGAGCGAAGCTTGGGTGGTGGATGTGTTACAGCTCCTCCGTTCATACAAAACACAAAGGTGGGCTCCAGGCAATTGGGCGTCACACCTGCTGCTAGATGTGGAGATCCCATGGTACAGCCTACTCCTTGCCGGATGGATAGGATTGCATGGAGGCTCTATTTCTTCTCAAAAAGTCCAGAGTAATTTGCATTCCCCCTCACACATCATACTGAATGATCATGTATGGAAGCCCCCATTTCCAGCTCTGCCACTGGGCCAGCGGACGACACCCCGGGATAAGCCGTGCCCCCAGAGGATGGTGTCACCCCACTCTTCTGCCTTCAGAATGGACACGTCCAGCTGGCTCAGAGTGGTGTGTGTTACCTGGCACATCCTCACAAAGCACCCCCAATGGGGAGAAGCACGCCACAATACTGTGCACCCAATTAAAATAAACCCTTCGCAGGGAGAATTTCACATTAGTGGTCTGAAAACTTACAGTTTTCAATAGTGTTTCTTCAGTGTCTAGAGTTCTCTCCCCCACCCCTTTATCCTATTTGTTATTTATTTATTTTTTAGCACAAGAGAATATTTTACTGGTTCTCTATTGCTTAGGGGAAAGAACGTGGCCCATTTAACAAGTTGATTTCTTCCAGGGGTGTGCCATTTCTTTGTAGTGTATGAACAATTTTTGTCCACAGGGAACTCAGCAAGTATTGGTTACAATGTAATCAGATGGATAAAGCTGGGGTTAGGAAAGCAAATCTTTTGAATTATTTTCACAGCTTCATCGCAGACCTCATGATTTTGAGCAATTCATGAGCCTGTTATGGCTAAAGGTCATACTAATCTGTAGTAAAGAGAAGAAAGAGAAAGTTTGGAAACTGTTTCTGCATTCTTGTTGTGTGTCCTGTTTCCCAAATCCAATTGTGGGAATAAATGACTTCTTTCAAAGTGTTTAGAGCCCTTCCTTGTAGAATGAATGTCAAATTATTTCACTTTATATCGTGGCTTTATGTGAATTAATGCCTAGTGCTTAGCCGTGGTGCTGGGTGATCTAAAGAACTTACAATGTGTAGGAAAAGCAGGAAGTGGAGAGAATACAGCAAATAGACATTTTTATGGGGGTTCCATGGAGAATGAGTTGGTGTAAAGTGTGGCCTCACGCGGACATAGAGAACCTAGGATGGTTAGCCATAAGGTCACCTTATCTAATCCTCGCTTATCTAATCAAGCACAAACTGCATGTAGCTATGAAGGTGTTTTGCAGATGGGTTAACATCAACAATTCTTTGACTTCAAGTAAAGAAAATTACTCTTGAAAATGTTGGTGGGCCTCATCCAATAATTGACCTTTAGAGCGAGAACTGACGTTTCCAGAGGAAATTCTGCCCCAAGACTGAATCAGCTCCTGAGTTTGCAGCCAGCCCACCTGCCTTACAAGTTCTAGACTCAAGACTGCGCCCTCGCCTCTTGCCCTACACATTTCTGACTTGCCAGCACCCGTAATTGCAGGTGCAGGTGCAGTTTCTCTGGAGAACCACGGCTGACCCAAAGGCTTTGAAGTGACTCTTGGGGAACCTGTGGGGGCTCACCTGGCAGGACTGGGGTAGAGATGGGTACCCAGGTGCTGGCAAAGGCACCAGGCAGGAAATCACAGGGTACATGAGGAAAGGGAAAGAGAGGCCAGAGAGGCAGGTGGGGGAGCACGGATGTCCCTGAGTCCCAAGCTAAAGGCTCCAGAGAGGAAGCATGGGGAATTAGGGAACTCTGAAACCCCAGGGGAAGGACAGCAGGTGGAACAGAGAGGGGTTTCAGGACGCTTGGTCTTCTGGCAGCTCAGGGAATGGGCTGGAAGGATGCTTCTGGACTATTCCAGCAGCCCGAGTTGCTCAATTATGCAGAAACATAACTTAGGTATCTGAAGTTTTCCCTTTCCTTCTCCATTAATCAAGGAAATGTAAATGTTTTAGGCACGGCTGATCCATGATATGGATTCTTGGATCAAATAAGCTAATTGTTATGGTTCTATGCAAAATAAAAATCATTTGCCACACTAATGAAAATGGTGGGAGGAACAGGTCGATTTAAAAGCTCAGTGTAATGACTATGAAATACCAATGTTTTTACATCAAAAGTAATAGAGTAAAAAAGAATTTTTTCCTGTGATCATAATGCTCACAAAGCTCTCATATATCTTCTTAAAGTACTTTATGATTCACTACTATAGAAATGAAGATAAAAATAGAAATCTTTTTGAAATTTCAGAAGCTAAAAGGCTGGTTGAGATCTAGAGCCCTCCAAGTAAAGAAAGCACCTGTCCTGCTGTATGCTGGGAAAATGAAGCAGAGAGCTATTAGAGGGTTTTGTTTCATAAAGAGCAGAGGATGTGGGGTGGGAGGAAATTGATTTTTACTAAGTAGAAAAGAAAGCAATTTAATAATAAAAGGCATGTGGTCATAAAAGCGTTTACATGGTCAGTGCAATGATTCAAACACAGAAACACTGTGCTCTTAAAAAAATGAAAAACCTAAGCTTGTCGGTGCTTGGCCTTGTTAACGCACTTCTGGGAATGTGAAACCCCATTTCGTTTATGCTGTGGAGGCAAATGCCACAGAGGCAAAATAACCAATCGGATCAGTGCAAGCAGCGACGCGAAGAGCACTGGCCTCAGTCCGGACCACCCTCTAGAAATGTGCCAGGCAGTGCTGAATAAAAGCAACCTTGCTTTGCAAAACAGGCAGTTTAGGAAACCAAACAAACAGTATGTGTGAGCCACATTTTTAAAACAGAAAATGAAAATTGCTTTATGGAGGGGTCCATGGGGGTAGAAATGTATTCCCTTAAAATTAGATTGCCTAATCTACTGAATGGCAGACTATGGAAGAGAAAATTAAAGGAGTTTTCAATCAGGGAACGTAAACATAGCTGAGGTCTCAGCAGGTGCGGCGTTCTCTCTGGCTTCGCCTGGCTGGGGCTCGGGACCCCTGTGTGAGCAGCGTCTGGGGTAGCTGCCTGCGTGGTCCTCCAGCTTCAGGCTAACCCCTGATTCTTTGGTTCTTCAGAGCTGCAGGTCCAGGTTTCTGATGCATGGAGGGAGTCAACGGATGTGCCATCAACACTCCCAATTATTTTCAAATGGTCCTGCAAGGGAAGACTTTCAACCACTGTGGCATCATCCTAGGAAAGCAAATGTGTCAAGAAATAGCCAACATATACTGAAGACATTGTAATGGGAGCAGGTTGTTATTCATATTTTTTTACCTGACTCTGACTCCCTGCCCCCATGACTGGTGCAATTCGCTGAGACAAATCTTCATTTTGAACTGTCTTTTGATTTGAGGGCCCCCCCAAGAACTTTTAGATGTAGAGAGGCCCTTGGAAGGCTATGTCTTGAGGTCTGTAGTCTGCTAATGGAAAGAGCAGAGACACTGGACTCACCTCGAAGAGCAGAAGCTCCAGGTAATGTCTTTAGCATATTTAAAGATGAAAAGGATGTGATGATCAGAAGGCAGTGAGCCTCCCTGAAACCAGAGGAAACAGAGACCTGTACCAATCCCAGCACTCTGTAGGGTAGAGAAGCCCCAGCAGGTTCTGGGCTTTCTGTCCCCAGTGGCAAGAGGGTCTCCACTGTAAAATGGAGTTGAAGACTGGTACCACTAAACATTCAGCCAGCTTTGGATTCCATGTTCTCCAAGTGTCTTCTAAATATTTGGTTTTGTGTGTAGGGCTGCTTATGGACAGAAAGCGTGCTGACCTTAGCTTCAAGTTGTCCAGACTCTGTGCCAGCTGTACCAGATTTTTTACTGTAAGTTAAACCAATTAGCCTTTTCGTTTTATACATCCCATCTCACTAGCTTGGTTAATGTGAGTCTGCCTCTTAAAGATGGCAAAGCCACATGTCTGATTCTATGGGGGCTTCTTGGGACACACTGAATTCTTGGTCAGGAGAAAGGCCAGTGAATTTGGTGTCCATGTGGCTGCAGGCCTGAGAGCAGGCTGGTTTCTCCTTGAGATGCTTACCATGTTCTGCTCCTAGGATTCAGAAAAAGTAAAGACATACAATGAGTGGGGCATCCTCCCTCTGGATGGTCAATGAGCCAAGAACCCTTCCGCTTACTGACTCTTTCCCATCCACTAAAATGTCTCCCCAACCATCTCTGCATCAGAAAGCCCAATTATCTGGAGATATTCTGCAGGATGTGTTCCAAGAAGCAGGAGGCTTCTCAGTTTGAACCAAACACCCTAACTCATTCCAGCTGGAACAAAGTTCTATCAAATGGCCACATGCACAGCCTCACAATATCCCTATAAGAAGCAGAGCACCTGAAATGATCTCATGCAGGAACCATGGCATTCTTCAGAAGTCAACATGCCCAAGAGATTTCTGCATCTAGATGGAGGTATGTTAGCGTCTGAGATTGGTGTAGAAACCTGAGATCGGGAAGTAAGAACAAGAGACAGATAAACTGGAAAAGAACTCCTCTCAGATCCCTAAGTCAGTTGCGTTTGTAAGGTAACTCACTGCCCGTACTATGGAGAGAAAGGCATTTACAAAGAATCACAGCCTACCTGGAGCAGGAGCCTCTGAGCAGCACCCGTAGAGAGTGATGGCCTGCTGGAAGCTCAGTGTGGGCTAGCTTGAGAACCAAAACAGAGAAAGCATGAAAAGAGGGAAGACAAATAAAGAGACAAAGGATATGCAAAAGAAAAAAGAAAACAGATACAAATATTATGGTGGATAGAAATCCAACTCTATCAATAATCACTTTATATGTGAGTGACCTAAATTTACCAATTAAAATAAAAGGGACTACCAGAGATGATAAAATACTATATGTCACTCAAAATATGGAGATGAAGGCAGACAGGTAGAAGTGTAAATTTTAAAACTTACTGACAGGATGACTTAGCCACATCTTTCCAACTATTAAAGCCAGATGCTTTTGGACTTGGTAATTATACTTATAGGAAATTTTAGAGATATTTTCAAGGTTTACAGAGAAACAGATCATTTCAGCATTGTTGATAAGGAAAAGCACAAACTGGAATCAACCAAAACATACAATAATTTGGTACATCAATTCAAAGGAATATTATACAGCCACTTAAAAGATACGAAACGCCCTAAGTACAGGCATGAGAAGAGAGACTGCTCGACCTGCAAACCAGGATTTGTGACGGGGACAAGAATACAGCCACACAGCCCTCTGTCTGGAATAGCTCTTTCTTTCCCTCTTCTTCTCCCTGCTTCTCGTTGTCCTCCTTGCAAAAATCAAACGTCCACACCAGCCTCCTTTTCCCCGGCATTCCTGGCTAGTGGAGAGGGGGCAGCTGCAGGCGCAGCTGGCTCTGGGAATCCCACTCTCATCTCGGTTACTGACACAGAGGTCCTCAGGAGGGTTTTGACACTTGTCAACGCTTTTGTATTATAGTCCTATTTTCTAAAAAGTAAGATTCCAGTTAGGAATAGGATATTTTTTCTTAGCAGAATGATGATGTGAGCACTGACTTGTTTAAATCAAATCTCCAAACACTAGAACCATGATAGCTTCCTCAGAGAAGACTCAAGGAGATTTTAGGGCTCCAAAAGGAGTGACCTTTCACTGGCTGGTCACCTTAGAGAAATCTCAGCCTCTGAAGTGGGTGTAAGCTGAAAGCCACAAGCCAAGGAAGATTGACACAGCACTGCGCATGACAATCGGCTAATGAGGTTCCAGTCAGTAAGGGGGGTTTGGGGGTGATTTCACAGACCTTCAAGATAGGATTCAAGCAACTGAGCAAGGACCCTTTCGTGCTTCTTTCCAAACCATGCCACTTCACTGGTCAGGCTATTTCTCTGGCCTGGACAGTAAAGACCAGGTAACCACCTGCATTTGCTTGCCTACACTGGCAGCCACAGAGCTCCATGCCCAATTCTTTTTTTAAAAAAAAGATTTATTTATTTATTTATTTCTCTCCCCTCCCCTCCATCCCGGTTGTCTGTTCTCTGTGTCTATTTGCTGTGTCTTCTTTGTCCGCTTCTGTTGTTGTCAGCGGCATGGGAATCTGTATTTTTTGTTTTTTTTAAAGATTTATTTATTTATTTAATTCCCCCCACCCCAGTTGTCTGTTCTCTGTGTCTATTTGCTGCGTCTTGTTTCTTTGTCCGCTTCTGTTGTCCTCAGCGGCATGGGAAGTGTGGGCGCCATTCCTGGGCAGGCTGCACTTTCTTTTGCGCTGGGCGGCTCTCCTTACGGGGCGCACTCCTTGCGCATGGGCTCCCCTACGCGGGGACACCCCTGCGTGGCAGGGCACTCCTTGTGCGCATCAGCACTGCGCATGGCCAGCTCCATACGGGTCAAGGAGGCCTGGGGTTTGAACCGCGGACCTCCCATGTGGTAGATGGACGCCCTAACCACTGGGCCAAGTCCACTGCCGATGCCCAATTCTTGATTCATTTACAGCAAGTGTGTGGGGCACTATAGCCTCTCCGTCTTTATTTTAGCTTTCTCCCTGACCTTGACGTTTGGGTCTCATTTGCATGTTTCCTGGCTAATTTTATCTTTTATTTCTATTTAACTTTTTGAAATTTTCCATGCTTCTGGAAAACTGCTTCCAACCTTTCTTGCATCCATGAATTTCCTGCTTTCTCCCTGAAGACTGCCTGCCTTCCTCACGTATTCGCCGACCTGTCCACATCCCCAGCAGCTCACGTGCCTAGTTTCGTTCCCCTCCGGGCACATGCCTCTTGCCAGCCTTCAGGGACTCTTACCCCACCGCTGTGGGAGAGGGAGCTGGTGCTTCTTCTTGCAGCTTCTGGGAAGATGGAGCATGTGGACGTCGGCTAAAAAGCGCCTGGCCCATGAAGCATTTTAACGGTAGGCACTCACTGCTGAAGAAATGAAGGAATGAATGAGTGAATAAAATGAATCAACCTATTCTAGGGCATAAGAGTCTGCCTCGCCTCTGCGTGGAGGCTTCTTGAACTTGCACGGGACTCCCTCTCCTCCCACAGGAGCTGCCACAATCTCCTGGGTCTTGGGACTGCGTCTGGGAAAGCGGTGTGTGAATCAGGAAGGGAGACTCAGAAATGGCAAAGGTTTCCCCTGACCAGCTGCCCCTCCAGTCTCTGCTTGTCAAGCAGACAAACCATGTCAAAAAGTTCATGCAGTCTTCACTTTACGTAGTAGTGGTAGTAATCATAGTAATAACAGGGATGAAAATAACAATAATAACAGGCACTCCAAATGTGAGCAGCCCTCCAAAGCTTTCAGGGTCCTTTCAAATACATTTGCTGCTTCCTTCCATGCCTCCAACGACTCTGGAAACACACAGGTAATCATTTCTGTGGCTGCACCTTTGAAAGCCCCTGTGATTTAACATCTAGACTCAAGGGCAGGTAAAAGGAAACTATTTTATCAGTGCATAGAAGGAGAGTTTTATATAATTTGTTCTTTTTATTTAGTTTTCTCTCTGGACCATTCCAGGGAGACTGGGCAGTAGCATGGTAAGGGCCCCTGAGTGCAGGGATGGGCAAAAGTGATCAGACCCTTGTTCACATCTGCAGAGAGACCCTGGGTAAACATCTCTGGAACAGTCAACATTGCGAGAACATAAAGGCTCAGGACCGTCAGGGTGGGGGAGACTTTTTCCTGCTATGACACAATCTCATGGCTTTCCCTTCTCACCGGTGTTTTAAGCAGCCTGAGCATCAGTTAATGATTCCTCCTTAGCTATTTGATTAAAACACAAAGTCACCGAGGCAGCAGCAAATTGGACTTTTTTTTCTTGCCCCTTGATGCACTGCAGAAATGAAATCCATGGCTTCCAACCCCTGCTAGTGAAAGAGCCGACACGTACAGTATGAGAACCGAGAAATCTCATTTGTCTCCTGGCTGATTTCTCTTCCGAAGGAGGGCCCTTCAGGAGCCATGAATCTTTGATGCAGAGCACTTGGGTTGGCAGAGCTGGAGACTGAGCCCCTGACTAACATTATTCTCACAGTGTTGGAGAAACCGTTTACAATACAACTTCATTTCTTTAAAAGGAACGGCAGCTTTTATTACTCAGATGAAATCATATCCCACAAACTAATTTAATAAACTCCTTTAAGCTTATACAGAGTCTCTTCCTGGAAAAGAATGTGTTTTTCTCCCCATGGCCAGGGCACTGAGTGGTTTCCATCCGCAACCTGAGGGAAAGAGCAGAGAGAAGATTAAAAACAAGGCAAAGACACTTCAATTGACATTCTGATTAAACTTTACAGATGCTGTTTATCACACAAAAAAATGGGCTGATAAAAATAAACTGCAAGGTGAGAATACAAACTTTTGTTAAATAAATCTACAAAGAAAGTGGCTGCCACAACCCTCAGTTAGGAATTTCTCATGAAACCCTCTTGTCCTGTGTCTCATTTCCTCAAGTCCTGAGGTTACCAACCTTGGGCAAAGACTGCCTTGCCAGAGCTCAGGGCTAGTTTCACTAGTGGAAATAGTTTAGAGCTGTATCTCCCAGGTAGACAGAAGAACCTGTGGTCCACCTTTTCTACCCATTCTCTTTTTTATGGAGAAAAGAAATCAGGTAGTAAAGAATTGGACAGGAGCCAACCCTTGCAGTAGATGTCTTGCTAGCAACATAAAAAGCCCCTATTATTTACCTTGTAAGAGGATAATGTGAGCTTAAATACCTGACTTTATATTTATTTATTTATTCATTCAACAAAAATGCATTTTGTTCCTGCTATTTATCAGACACTGGAGATACATCTGCAAACAAAACAGACAAAACTATGCCATTTCATGCCTTATGCTGTATAATAAAACTGTGCCCCATAATCTTTAAGATGACCAAGTCTTTTTTTTAAGATTTATTTATTTATTTATTTATCTGCCCCCCCCCCCCCAGCTGTCTGGTTTCTGTGTCTATTTGCTGCATCTTCTTTGTCTGCTTCTGTTGTTGTCAGTGGCACAGGAATCTGTGTTTCTTTTTGTTGTGTCATCTTGTTGTGTCAGCTCTCCATGTGTGTGGTGCCATTCCTGGGCAGGCTGCACTTTCTTTTGCACTGGGTGGCTCTCCTTACACAGTGCACTCCTTGCGTGTGGGGCTCTCCTACGCGGGGGACACCCCTGTGTGGCACGGCACTCCTTGCGCACATCAGCACTGCACATGGGCCAGGTCCACACGGGTCAAGGAGGCCTGGGGTTTGAACCGCGGACCTCCCATGTGGTAGACGGACGCCCTAATCACTGGGCCAAGTCCACCGCCTATTACACATGTGTAGTAGACTCTTGTGATTGCTGCAAATCTCCTGTCCTTCTGGCCCGACCCCATGAACTTCAGCACCAAGGCAGTGGACAGTTCCACACATCTCTGCCAGGCCAAGCATGGGCCATTGGCTGTTGGCATCTGTATTAGTCAGTCAATGAGGTACTGATGCAAAGTACCAGAAATCGTTGGGTTTAATAAAGGGTATATATTTGGTTTAGAAGCTTACAGCTACCAGGCTCTAAAGAGTCCAACTCAAGATACCATAAGAGGTACTTCCTCTCCTGAAGTCATTTGCCAGGTATTGATGGTGGGTGATGTCTGTGAGGGCTCAGCCTTCCTCTTCTTCCTGAGGCTCTGCGACCCCACCTCCTTCTGATATCAGCTGTAGGCTGGGATAAGCCTCGTCTCTCCTGGGGCTTGTTCCTCTCCAGGCTCAGCTGCAGCTGTGGACTCTCAGGCTCGTTCTCTTCCTGGGGCCTCTGCTGCCCCTGTGGAACCATTTCTATCCCTGTGTATTTACTTCCTGGGGCTCCAGTATCAAAACTAACAAGCTCTCCTCTGCCATGCTGTTTTTCCTGTGAGTCACAGCTCACCAAGGGAAGATTAGGCCGAATCAAAGCTCTAAACTTAATTTAATCAAGTAAAAGTGAAACCTCTGAACTCAATACAATCAAAGGGGAACACGCCCAGAGGAACAGACCAGTTTACAAACATAATCCAATATCTATTTTCAGAACTCATGAACAATGCCAAACTGCTACAGCGTCCCAAAGCTGCAGAAAGCTGCTGAGCCACATGCTGGTGTAACCTGGAAGTGAGGAAGCTTAGCTCCCCAGGGGCAACCCTCTTCCCTGGGAGATGGGCATTGCTGATCCCTGACCTCCAGTGCAAGGATGCTGAGGCATGGTTTCTCAGAGGTCTCCGGCTCTTCTCAGTGGTAACCCACAGAGAAGGAAACTTTAACTGATGGGTCAAATTCCCACTCCCTCACTTCTCTGCCCTTGGCATCACCTCCCAGGTAAACTACTTGTTCCTTGCTTTGTGGTCTGCTCTGAGACCACAAAAGTGTGTCACTGTAAGAGCAGACTCGGAGAGATGGAAATGCATGTAAATGAACTTCAGAGGTCCACTTATGTGGAAGGTGTGTGGGTAAACCACATTTAAGGCACAGTGCATATGTCCTTATGCCCAGAGACTGGAGTATGGTTGATTCAAATAGAAAACCTATACACCAAAGGGTTAACAAAATACAGGAAAAAAATAATATTAGAATTAATAATAGTTTGACATTAAAGTCAAGAAGAGCAGCCTGTATAAACATTGAGTGATTCAAGAAATATGAAAAGAATGAATTGTCTTGAACATTCTATCTGCCATAGAAGCTTGGCTATGCTGTGTAGTTTTGTGGGGCTTTATTTTCCTAGAGTTGCCATAAAAATTACCACATACCCACTGGCTTACAGCAAGATAACTTTATTCTCTCATAGTTATCTTTATTATTTTGGAGGCTGGAAGTGCCAACTCAAGGCCATGCTCCCTTGGAAGTTTCTGGGGAAGGCTTCTTCCTTGCCTTCCCCAGCTCCTGGTGGCTGCCATCAATTCTTGGCTTTCCTTGGCTTGTAGTTGCCTCATGCCAATTTCTGCTTCTGCCTTCATGTTGTCTTCTTCTCTCTGTGCTGAGTCTTCACATGACCTTTTAATAAGGACACCAGTCATTGGATTTGGGACTGTGATGGTTAGGCTATTGAGTTAACTCATCCAGATAATTGTGCCCAGTTGTTTGGTCAAGCAAGCACTGGGCTAACTGTAAACCAAGGGCATTTATGGACATTAGTCACCATTGACTTTACTGCAGGGGTAAATCATTGATAGTTGATTATAATTACATCAGTCAGGGAGATTGCCATCAGCAATGAGTGACGCTTAACCTAATCAGTTGAATTCCTTTAAAGAGTAAGTGATTCCAGCATTGAGAGAGAATTACCCAGCTCGTTTCTGGACAGCCAACATCTCCCAGAATTGGTCAAGAATCTTCACTGGACTTTCATTGCAGCCCCTGGTTGCAGCCTGCCTACGGAACCTGGACTTGCATGGCTGCATGAGAGACTCTTATGGAATAGCATACTATTGACAGATATCTCTTGTTGATTGTTTCCCTAGAGAACCCCGACTAAGACAGGGCCCAACTCAGATCCGATATGGCCTCATCTTAATTAATTACATCTGCAAAGACCCTATTTCCAAATAAAGTCACATTTTGAGGTTCTGGCTGGACATGAAATTTGGGGAGACCCTATTCAACCCAGGAGAGAACAGGAGCCAAGCTTCTAGGGGAACCTAAGTTAATCCTCAATAGACCAGATAGAAACTCCAGTGTGTGGCCAAAATCTGCTACTTAGTTCGTGTTTGGCCTTTTGAAGGAAAGCAGCCAAATGCCTCTATCAGTCATTGCTGGATTCCTGAATGTGCAAATGCTAGTTATAATATGATTCACAGGCTACCATTCTATCTAATCAGCATAAAGCTATCATTAACATGGAAAAAGCATGGCACTTGGGATTGATTGTCATCTAAATATTGACTTTAGAAATCACGGTGTTATAACTGGGAGTGAAGACTGCCTAGTGTGTTTTATAAGTTAAAATTATTTTCATCAGTTCACTTGTAAACTTACATTTATTATCACAAAATAAAATGCTGTCAACATCACCTTCAGCAGTAAGGCTACCGCACAGCCTTTGCCACCATGGCTGTTTCCAGAATGCCTTGTACGGGTCCTCAGCGGAAAATGAGCGACTGTTGTGCACTACAAATGGAGGCAGAAGCAATCTAGCAAACTGAAACCCAGCCCCAAGAATATACGTAATAAAGATCACATTGTAAATAACATTCAGATGTTCTTAAATCTTATCATTTAATTCTGTGGTGTTAATACATTTGGCAAATCTCTATTTCAAATCCCAAATTTTCCTGGCCCTAAATAACTTAGCAGGTAGTAGGGTACTGGTAAATAGGCCTTCCAGGCACATGAAAAAGGAAAGTCTACATCTTTACTCTCCCTTTGTCTACAGCAGCAAAGAAATGCTCCAGGTGTGAAGATCAGTGCTCTGCGAACGGATCTAGCAGCCCACCCCTGGCTGCGGGCCAGCGCGTCCAGGCCCCCTCCCAGGTGGCAGGGTGCCCCCTGCCCTTGGTTGGGAAACACTTCTCCTGGGGTCTCTGGTGTTCCGCCTGCTTTGTGAGCAGAGGCACTGGGTGCTCTCCATGCCAGGTGGGCTTCGCAGGGCTGGTGCATTGTGAAGATGCGTCTGGACAAGCCGTAGGGCAGGGCTTCTCTACCTGACCCTGGGGTCCATTTGGCAATGTCTGGAGACATGTTGGGTTGCCACAGTTGGGGTGGGGTCTCCCTGCATCTAGTGGGTGGAGGGCAGGGATGCTGCGGACCCTCCTCCAGGGCTCACGACAGCCCCACACGGCAGAGAATTATCCAGCTCAAAGTGTCGTTGGTGCTAAGGCCGAGAAACCCTGTTCCAAAGTAGCATGCCTGTGGCGCAAAGGGCAGGCACGCTCCCTGCCCGTTACTAAAGCAGTCAGCTTCCCTGAGCTCGGGGTTCTTCAGCCGCAGCACGTGCAGGCATCTAGCTGGGAGCTGGGGGCAGGTAGGACTGGTGGGGCAGGCCCTCCATGCCCTCGCCTGGGTCCCGAGTCTCTGAGCCAGGCGTGTTGTGCCTTCTACCAGCATCCATGGACCTGCAACAGGTAACATGTTCATCCTTCTCAACGTCCTTCCTGGGACAACTCCAGCCCTTCAGACCAAGTCTGCTGATGGCTGCAACTTGGGATCCTCAGATGCACTCAAGCGACCACCACAGGGCGACAAGGCTAGCTCATGGGTCAGCAGATAGGGATAGCGGACCTCCGCTCGGCCTCACAGCCAGTGTTTGTGTGGACGGTGACAGGGCTCTCAGGGCCAAGGAACGGCCCCTGGTGCAGGAAGGAACGCCGTCAGCCACGACTCACTCCAAAGCTAATGAACAGCCAAGCCAGCTGAGGCAGGGGCTGCCGTGTGTGGCCAAATCAGGCTCTGCAATCGATCCAAACAATTCAATAAGTCAATGTCCTATTGCCAGGTTCAATTCATTGTTCCGACAGGCATCTGCTTCTATTTGGACTGTGCGGAGGGAAGTGGGTAAGGCCGGCTAGCACTGGAGCCCGCAACCTGTCACAGCCCTGCACCAACAGTGGTGGGGAGGAAGGGGTCTGCGAGAAGGGAGGGGGCAGATGGACACTGGCTGCAGGTCTGAATCTGCCTTACAAAGAGCTCAAGGTCAGGCACTGGAGCTGCCTTCAAAGGTCATCAAAGCCCATCTGTAACTTCCAGGACAAGGACACCCGAACCCAATGTCATGGTCACTCACTCTTCCACGGGTCACCCCATGGAGGGCAGCCCTAAGCCATAGCTGAGTACTGCATCAAGACCTGCTCCCCATCGCCGTCCATTGTCCCTCGCTGGGCTGCGGCTGCAGGGGCTGACAAGAGCCAGGCGGGAGGCGACGTCGAGGGCTTGTGGGTTCAGGTTCAGGGGCGGCTCCCAATCCCTGGGTGAAATAAGCTCTCAGTCCAGCTCTAGAGGTGATTCTCCACACCTGTGGCTGCACCTCCAGGGGTTCCCAGGGCTCCGCCGTTCAGTCCGCAGCAGCGGCTGGCAGCCTACGGCCCGCGGGCCCCAGCTGTCCCTGCCAGCTCATTGACCTCCGGCCACAGCTGCCCCGTGGCTGCAGCAGCCGAGCTGAGTTGCTGCGACAGAGACCACCCAACCGGCGAAGAAAGAAACATTTCCTGCCTGACTCTTCACAGGAAAAAATTGCCAGCTCCTGTCCTCGAGGCTAGATGCGTGTTCCCGACCCCGTGGGATCGTGGAGGAGAAAAGGTGAGGCTGCGGGCTGAGCTTCCTCTGTGGCTGGGCGCGGGCGCACTGGGCAGGGCGGGGCCGGGGATCCAGACGCGCGCTCCCTCCCTCACAGGGGCACGTGCGTCTTGGAAGGCTTAGGGGGAAAGGAACTGGCAGCGCCAGGCCCCGAAGCCGTGACGTGCAAGCCAGAAGATTTTTGATGAAGGGGCTGGTGGGAGAACAGCTCAGTCAGGTCAGGGCCTTTCCTGATTGAGGGGGCGTGCTTAGGCGACTGGGTGGGTGGGGGCAGGAGAACCCTGAGAGCAAGTAGAGAAGGACACAGAAGGTTCAAGAGAAGCTGAAGTTTGACCTTCTAAGTTCTATAACATCTGAAACTCTAGAGACCTTCCCAAATGATACCCCCAGAGGCCCCAGTCCACCAAATTATTCCAGGAAACTGGTCAGGTAAGTTTGGAAAAATGCGAGCATGGCATGCCCCTCGGGAGATGGGATAGCAAAGGCTCTGACAAAGCCAGCAGCCAAGAAACCCGAGAAGCTCAGGGTTTCTTACATTTGGCCGTGGGTCCTTCTCACCTGGTCACTGCCACTTGCACCCCTGGCATTAGTGTTGCTCAGATGATCCTTTGGGGAAGGCTGCCCTTCAGCCCAGCCTGCACACCTTGCAGATGGACATGCCTTCAGCTCTCGTAATTCCACATTCTGCATCGCACAGCAGCTTCCAGACAAGATGAAGCCCCGGTTAGAAGCCAGGGCTGACGCCTGATCACGCGTCCCTCCTGCAGGAGAAAGAATTGCCAAGGGACTTTGTGCTCCGAAGTGCCCCTTCTGTAGGCAGATGGTGAACCAGAATGCCCACTAAGTATTGAACTGTCCAAGCCGTAAGAAGCCACACCTGCCGCCAGGACCTGATTCTGCCAGAATGCAGGCACTCAGATGCATGACCGATGGCCGTGCCACGTGCTGGGAAAGGCAGAGCCAGGCCTTCTCCACGCAGAAGGCTGCTGGCAGCTGCTCCTGCCCCGGAGCTCTGCTTCCAGGCCAGGGCTGCTCCACCCTCCAGCCAGCGGCCCCCACCTCTGCCTGGGCAGGGGTGTGCCCTAACAGCGAAAAGCAAGTGTGTTCACAATTCAGAAGATTCAATGCCAGGCACGAAATGCCAAGCGCGAAAGCAGCCCTCCAACAGCCTGGGAGGGAGGCAGCTGTTAATTTTGCTTTGTCAGAGGCAGCCTTCCTTTTTATCAGGTCTTTTTTT
Organism: Dasypus novemcinctus; assembly: GCF_030445035.2. Classification (NCBI taxonomy): domain Eukaryota; kingdom Metazoa; phylum Chordata; class Mammalia; order Cingulata; family Dasypodidae; genus Dasypus; species Dasypus novemcinctus. The sequence goes on along the minus strand of NC_080674.1, from coordinate 4,820,801 downwards.
TCCCTTTCTAAAGTTGAAAAAGACACTTAAATCCTGTGTTTTATCCTGGGACCTGCCCTTCTTGAGAGTTTGTTTAGCTCTGGAAAGTACATTTTTAAAAAATTCTACCACTGAGGTCACTGTTGTAAGACTTTTTCTTGTTTGTTTTTGTTAGAGGTGTGACATACAAATTTGTATTAATACTGAAAAAATTCCAAACCACTAGAATTCTTCCTCTGCCATTTCTATACCCCAGGTCTTCCTTTCCTCTCATCTGGGACAATGACTTTCACCAAGTTTTCTTGTGCCATACTTAGGTCACGTCTGAAACAAAACATGAACCTCACTGCGCTTCTCCAGGGGGCTGGAGTTCGGGGAGGGGAAAGGAAACAGCTCCTGCTATAGAAGCCCCTCTGCGCCCGGGCGCTGCCGGGAGCGTCCAACCTAGCTCCACCCTCACACATCAGCGGAGGCCGCAGCCCGGACTCGGTCCCGCTGCCCTCACTAGCCAGGCGGTCGCCGAGCCAGGCGCAAGGGGGCTCAGGCTGACCCCCAAATCTGCGGAGGGCAAGAATTTTGAAAACACGTTTCAAAACTTACACAGCTGGTACCCGCTGTCTTATTTGTGTATTTTATAAAACCCCTGTTTAAATTTTTCATTTATATTTTGAACTGCTGAGGTAGACTTCTTTTTTTCCTATTGTGCTGTTCATTTTTATTTTCTTTTGTTGTTATTTTAAAAATATACTTAGATTACATAAATGTTACATACAATATATAGGGGATTCCCACCTGCCCCGCTCCCCACGCCTCCCACCCTTCCCCACATTAACAACGTCCTTCATTAGTGAGGTAATTTCATTGCAATTTCATGAACACGTTTTGGAGCACTGCTGCTGAGCGTGGATTGCAGTCCACGTTGTGGTCTACACTCTCCCACACAAACCTGTAGGTTATGGCGAGATATATACCAGCCTGTATCTGTGGTTGCAGTGTCCTTCAGGACAATTCCCAAGTCCTGAATACTCCCCCGCATTACATGGGTTTTTCCCTCTCCCTGCCCTCAGAACCTCCAGTGGCCACAGTCTCCACATCAATGATATAATTTCTTCCATTCGTAGAATCACAATAAGTCTATGGTAGAACACCAGTAAGTCTACTTCAGTCCATGGTTTGTTCTTCTATCCTGAGGATTCTGGGATGCTGATGCCCACTCCACCTCTGATTGAGAAGGGTCTTTGATCCCACAGGGCTGATGGATGGGACTCTCTTTGCTGTAGTTGTAGACTCCATCGGTTCCTTGGTGTAGTCGTTATCCATTTACCTCCTTGTTAGTTGTCCTCGATGAGTCCAATGAGCTGGAGAGTAGGTGATACAACTCCATTGAGATTCAGGGCCCAGCTGGCACATGGACAGCCCAGAGATTTAAGTCTCTTGGACATGCACCTGCCAACTCTAGTACTAATTATAGGTTCACATGGAAGGACAGAAGAGCCATGTGTAGGGAAACCACAACTGAGTCCAACTCTGTCACCCTGGGGAGCATACATTCCAAAGTAGTTAACACTGCATGTCAGGGCCGACACTTCTCCACACCATGTGCAGATATCAGAGAGCGCGAGCTCAAGGCACATTCTCTCAAAAGCCCGTCCCTGGAACTTGCGGGTGGTCCATGAGAAAGATCAAACCTAATCAAACCTCTCATAAATCATCTTCTTTGGAAAAATAGGATGGAACGAGAGCCCTGGGTGGCATCTGGTTGATGGCCGAGCTCACAGCGGCGCCGGGGTTCCTTCTCCTGAGACACGCCCGCCCCTTCCCGCAGCTATGCGTTGTGCACCGCAGCCAGGCCTTGGGCCCCTCCCTTCCTGAGCCATCTCCACCCTTCCAGGTACCGGGAGCAACTGTCAGCCTCCAGGCCCCCGAGCGCCCTGCCGTGTCTCATCAACGGCTCTTCCCTGTCACCGCCGAGCTCTGACATGTAGTCCAGGCTTTCAACCACTTCTTGACATTATTAGTACTTTTTAACTTGGATGAAGTAAACTCCGATTAGGTGGGCTGGGACAGGATGCGGGGACCCCCAGAGAGGTGAGGTGACACTCCAGGCCCCTGACAGGCAGGTGGATGAGGCAGTTTGATTACGCAAACGCTCACACACTATTTATAAGAATTATAGGCCTTTTCCTCTGCCTGTCACCTTGCAGTGTCAACATTTACAAACAAGCAGGTGTGATCATCATGGGATCACAGAATAATTAGACGCCCGTTGGCCGGGGGGCGCTCCCGAAACGCCAACCCACGGAACCCTGGAGGAGACGCGCACCAGGCACCCTGCGCCTTTGTAGGCTGCTTCTCCCTGGGGGGCGGTTCTTTTTCTCCCACTTAGCCTTCTCGCCTCCTGCGACCACGGCCCCCTCCTCCTTCCTTCCTTCCTTCATTTCTCCTTTCCCTCCCCCATTCCCCCTCCTTCCTCTTTCCCCTCTTCCTCCTTCCTTTCCCTCCCTCCCTTTCCCCCTCCCTCCTCCCAGTGCCCCAGGGCTGCTGAAGTCCCAGGGGCTGCAGGAAGTGACAACCGTCAAGCAGGGACCCGTGCGAGCCTCTGGGCTTGGTCTCAGGCCCCCGGAAGCTCATGTGCCGCTTCCCTGGTCTCCTGGGACTCCGCGGGGCACCCGGAAGCTGTAGGCGGCCTCGGGGGCTGGGGAATAGGGGTGTTGGGCGCCTGCCTCTCAGCCCCCACCCTCTGCGGCGTCCACACTCGCCCCTGCGTTCCCTCGTTCCCTCGAAGCACGGGGCCTCCCGGGGCGGGAACGTCTGCCCCGCGGCCCCGAGGACTGCGGAGGTGACAAGTTCCCTGCGGCGCAGAGCAGGGCCCGCGCCCCCTCCTCGCCGCCCTGGGGCCGCCCAGCCCGGCCGCCGCCTCCCGCGGGCGCCCACCTCGGCCTGAGCCTCGGCCCGCCCGGCCCCAGCTGCCAGCTCCGCCCTCAAAGCGGCCCAGGCCGACCGGCCCGCGCGCCCCGCTCCAGGCCCAGCCCCGCTGCCCCACACCCGGGCTGGCCGCTGCAGCCTCGCTGAGGCGCTGCAGACACACACACACCACACACAGAGCACACACACACCACAGAGCACACGCAGGCATGCACATACACACACACCACACACACAGAACACACACACGCAGCACAAACACAGGCATACACACGCAGCACAAACACAGGCATACACACACCACAAACAGAGCACACACACACCACAGAGCACACGCAGGCATGCACATACACACACACCACACACACCACACACACAGGCACACACAGGCACACACGCAGCACAAACACAGGCATACACACACCACAAACAGAGCACACACACACCACAGAGCACACGCAGGCATGCACATACACACACACCACACACACCACACACACAGGCACACACGCAGCACAAACACAAGCATACACACACCACAAACAGAGCACACAGCACACACACACGACAGAGCACACACAGGCATGCACATACACACACACCACACACACCACACACACACCACAGAGCACACACAGGCACACACATACACAGAGCACACACAGGCACACACACACACACCACACACAGAGCACACACAGGCACACACACACCACAAACACAGGCATACACACACCACAAACAGAGCACACACACACACGACAGAGCACACACAGGCATGCACATACACACACACACCACACACCACACACACAGAACACACACAGGCACACACACACCACAGAGCACACGCAGGCATGCACATACACACACACCACACACAGCACACACACACCACACACAGAGCACACACACACCACAGAGCACACACAGGCATGCACATACACACACACCACACACCACACACACAGAACACACAGGCACACATGCAGCACAAACACAGGCATACACACACCACAAACAGAGCACACACACACGACAGAGCACACGCAGGCATGCACATACACACACACCACACACACCACACACACAGAACACACACAGGCACACACACAGGCATACACACGCACAGCACAAACACAGGCATACACACGCAGCACAAACACAGGCATACACACACCACAAACAGAGCACACAGCACACACACACACGACAGAGCACACGCAGGCACACACATACCACACACCACACACACAGAACACACACAGGCATACACACACAGCACAAACACAGGCATACACACACCACAAACAGAGCACACAGCACACACACACGACAGAGCACACGCAGGCATGCACATACACACACACCACACACACAGAACACACACACGCAGCACAAACACAGACATACACACGCAGCACAAACACAGGCATACACACACCACAAACAGAGCACACAGCACACACACACACGACAGAGCACACGCAGGCACACACACACCACACACACAGAGCACACAACACACACAGACACAGAGCATACAACACACACACACCGAACACACACCACAGAGCACACACAGGCACATACACACACTACACACACCACAGACCACAGACACACACCACACACATACACCATAAACACACACTCAACACACACCAAATACTACACACACACAATGAACACACACTACAAACACACACCACAGAACACACACAAGCACACAACACACACACCAAACACACATAATACACACCAAACACACGCAGCACATACCACAGGCCACACACATCACAGGCCACACCCATGAAACACCACACCACAAGCACACTACACACACCGAGACATACACAAACCACACACCCACACACATCACACACACTGTGCATACCAAACACATACCACACACACCACAGAGCACACACAGGCACACACACACCAAACACATACAAACTACACACACCACACACTATAACACCACAGACTACACACATCACACATACCAAACACATACGAAACGCACACACACCGTGCAAATGCGCACACCACACACAGAAAGACACACACACACCACACAGACCACACTATTGTGACAGTTTGAAATTCTTTTGTGAATCCCAAAAAGAGAAAGATTATGTTCTTAACCTAATCCATTCCAGGGGGTGTGGCACCTTGATGGCGTTAGCTCACTTTAGATCACTGATTAGATGGCTTTTGATTGGACGACGTCAGCAGGTAGAGGCAGCGGGGTCTCCGCCCTCTTGCTGGGTCTCCTATAAATGGAGGCGCAGCGAGGAAGCCGCCATCTTGGTCCTGCCATGTGAGAGAGGAGGAGGTGGAGAGAGGAGCTGAGCGCCAGGACAGAAGCCCGAGGGGCTGAGCGACCCGGAGCCCCAAGCCCCGGAAAGAGGCCCCCAGGGGCCCACGGAGCAGCTCAAGGCTGAGCTTATCCCCGTGGCAGGACCCCAGGGTCACCAGTAGCTGATGTTGGTGAGAAAGCATCTCCGATGGTACCTTGATGTGGACGCTTCACGGCCTTGGAGCTGTGAGCGTTTACCCTAATAAACATCCCTTTAGAAAAGCCCACCCGTTTCTGTACTTTGCATTGTCGGCCCTTTGGCAAAGTAAGACACATACACCAAAGACCCACCCAATGGTGCACACCCACACGGATGCACTCACAGGCACACACACCACACACACCAACACAAAACACAGACACATGTACCACACACCACACACCCTCAGACGCACACCGCACAAACCACACTACAGTTGCATACCACAGACACACACATAGGATTACCACAATACACACCACACATAGACGTACACAGACACATACACATCACACACACACACCAGCTCTGTGCTTTGAACCGAGGTCCCCTGTATGTGACCATTCCTTCCCTCCTAGACTGCAGTAGCCCCAAGCTTCTAGGCAAAGACCCTGCCTCCCACACAGTGTCCCTCTCTCCAGCTCCTGGGGTGCTGCTTGCGGAAGCTCCGTGAGGGCTCACGCCGTCTTCACCGTGTGTCCCTGCTGTGTGTGCTCAAGCTGTCCGTGCTGGACCTGAGCGCCAGCGTCAGGGTCTTCCCAGCTTTATGCACTCACATCATAGCAGAGTGCCCCTCCGTAGGTGCCCCCACAGCTCACTAAGAGGGAGTAGATAACTCATATCTGGAGCACTGAGAAGGGGGCAGAGTCTGGGCTGTTCCTGGGCAATCAGAGCAGTATCCCCAAGTCCTGGGTCCAGGAAGGTGTCTTATAACTCTTTTCCCCCTCGCACATTCCTGCCACAAAGGGCTCTTGACCTCCTTTGTGCCCACAGAACCCTTGGGCAGCCAGGTGACAGCTAGGAGCCCTTGAGCAGAATGTGTATTAAAATGCATAAAATGAATGCGCAGATTGCATTTCCCTAAAGAAGAGCTACAAATGACCAAGAAGCACATGAAAAGAGGCTCAACATCATTAATCATTAGGGAAAGGCAAATCAAAACCAAATGAGAACTGAAATCTTAATGACATTTATTCTTCAAGTCCATGAACATGGAATGTTCTTCCATTTAATTTTCTTCTTTGGCTTCTTTGAGCAATGTTTTGTAATTTTCTGAATTCAGGTTCTTTATGTCCTTGGTTAAGTTTATTCCTAAATATTTGATTCTATTAGTCGCTGTTATAAATGGAATTTTTTTTCTGATTTCCTCCTCAGATTGCTCATCAGTTGTGTATAGAAATGCTATTGATTTGAAATTTTTTTTTTATTTTTAAAGATGTTTTAGATTGCATAAATGTTACATAAAAAATATAGGGGATTCTTATATGCCCCCCCCTTTCCCATATTAACAACATCTTTCACGAGTGTGGTATATTTGTTATGATTGATGGGCATATTTTAATTCCTACTAACCATTAACTATAGTTTACCTTATAGTTTACACTCTGCCCTGCACAATTTTATAGCTTATGACAAAATGTGTAATGGCCTGTATCCATCATTGCAATGTTATGCAGCACAATCTCAATGCCCCCCAAATGCCCCCATGTCACATCTATTCTTCCCTTTCCCTCCCCTCAGAACTGCCTTTACATCAGTGATGAAAGTTCTTCCATTGCTAGAACAATAAGTCTATAATAGAATAATAATAGGTCTACTTTAGTTCATTGTTCATTCCCCAATCTTGAGGATTTTGGAATGGTGATGCCCTCTCTGTATCTACCTGAGAGGGGCCTTAGATCCCATGGGGAAGGTGGATGGAACTATCTTGCTTACAGTTGCAAACACTGTCTGTTCCTTGTTAGTTGTCCTGGCTTAATCCAAGAACTAGAGTGTAGGTATTGCAAATCTGCTGAAATTCAGGGCTCAAACGGCACATGAACAGATCAAAGATTTAAGTCTCTTGGACATATATTTTAAAAGTATTGTGCTAAATATAGGTTTAAATAAAAAGGGTAGAAGAGTAAATGTAAATAAGTCTAATTCTGCTACACTGGGGAGCATAAATTCCAAAGAAAGACTCACTGACAGGGTGCCAAATTCCTGAGCATGTATGCCCTGCTTATAGTGTTTGGATGTCTCTAGCACCCTCACGAACTCCACTGTTTGAGGCACTGCTTCCTGTGGCAGTCAATGAGATCCTGCTAAGCTGTGAATAAGCATAACCTCTGGAATGATTTCCCAACTCACTTTGCAATCTCTGAGCCATAAAACTCATTTGTACTTAATATTTCCCCTTTTTGGTCAAGGTATTTTTCCAGATAATTGCTAGTTGGTGTTTGGTAATAATCCCTTGGAGCCAGGGAGGCTCATCCCCAGGAGTCATGTCCCACACTAAGGGGAAAGATGTAAGTTTATATGATGAACTGGCTTAGAGAGAGGGCATATTTAAGCAGCAAGGAGGCTTTGGGAAGGTAACTCTTAGGTAATGTATAATACTTGGCTAAGTTTCAATTTCACAAGAAAAGGTTTGTAAGTCCAATCATTAATATTAAGGGCCTGGCATAATGGTCTGTCTTCCTTCACTAGGCACTGCCCACATATTTGGGGATTCTTGCCATTCTATTCAAGAATGTAACACTATTGATTTTTGTGCATTAATCTTGTATCTTGCCACTTTTCTGAACCCATCTATTAGTTCTACTAGCTTTCTTGTGGATTTTTCAGGATTTTCTAATTATGGGATCGTATCATCAGTGAATAATGAATGTTTTACTTCTTTTTCATATTTGGGGCCTTTTATTTCTTCATCTAACTTAATTGCTCTAGCTAGAACTTCTAGTACAGTATTGAATAATAGTGGTGAAATGGGGCATCCTTATCTTGTTCCTGATCTCAGCAGGAAAGTTTTCAGTCTTTCACCATTGAGGTACAATGTTAATTGTAGGTTTTTCTTTTTCTTTTTCTTTTTTAAAGATTTATTGTATTTATTTCTCCCTGCCCCTGCATTGTCCCATTGTCTGCTCTCTTGTGTCCATTAGCTGTGTGTTCTTCTGTGTCCGCTTGCATTCTTGGTGGCAGTGGAAATCTGTGTCTCTTTTTGTTGTGTCATCTTGCTGCATGAGCTCTTCGCGTGTGCAGCACCACTCCTTGGTAGGCTGCACTATTTTTTTTGTGTGGGGCGACTCTCCTTGTGGGGCACACTCCTTGTGCATGGGGCTTCCTTACATGGGGGACACCCTTGCGTGGCACGGCACTCCTTGTGTGCAACATCACTGCGCGTGGGCCAGCTCACCATATGGGCCAGGAGGCCCTGAGTTTGAACCCTGGACCCCCATATGGTAGGTGGATGCTCTATCAGTTGAGCCACATCCCTTCCCTGTAGATTTTTCATATATGCACTTTACCATGTGGACAAAGCTTTCTTCTATTCCTATATTTTAGAGTGATTTTAAAAAAATCAAGAATGAAAGCTGTATTTTGTCAAACACATTTTCTGCATCAATCAAGAGCATCATGTGAGTTTTCGTCTTCAATTTATTAATGTGGTATATTATACTAATTGATTGCCATTTTTCAACAAATTAATTTTATTGATACATATTAATAAATCATAAATCCATCCAAAGTGTACTATCAATGGTATTTGGTAAAATCACATGGTTGTGCATTCATCACTTCAGTCATTATTAGAGCATTTTTATTATTCCAGTAATCATCATCATAATAAACAAAAAACAGACACACAAACAAAAAAACCTCATCACCTCTCAATCTCTCTATGCTTCCTCTGCTGTACATAGCTGCTATTCTATTTCTGTCTCTCTAGTTTATTTGTATTTATATGTATTTTTAAAAACTTATATATGCAATATTACCCATATTAATATTTCACATGAGGTTTCACTATGTTAAACAGATCAATGTATCATTTTTGGCTTTCCTTCTAGAATGTGTGTGTCCTAAGACTTCCCCTTTCAAGCTCTGTCATACCCATATAATAGCTCTACTAGTTGCAAACACTATGATGTGCTTTCACCATTTCTATTCATTTCCAAAGATTTACAAACAACCTTTTTACTAAGTCTGCATATATTAACCCTCAGTTTTCCATTGTATACCCTTATTCTATTTTCTGTTGACCTATATTCTAATTATTAACTCTATGAGTTTGCACAACGTATTTAGTTCATAATAGCATAGTCATACAGTGTTTGCCCTTTTGTGTCTGGCTTGCTTCACTCAACATAATGTCTGTTGGGTTCATCTGTATAGTCATATACTTCACAACTTCATTTCTTCTTACTGCTGCATAATATTCCATCATGTGTACATACCACAATTTGTTTATCCATTCAACAATTGATGGACACTTGGGTTGTTTCCTTCTTTTAGCAATCATGAGTAATGCTGCTATGAACATTGGTATGCAGGTTCTGTTTGTGTCACTGTTCTCAGTTCTGTTGGGTATTGCTGGGTCACATTGCAAGTCTATACTCAACTTCCTTAGGAATTGCCAAACAATCCCCCACAGTGGCTGTACTGTTCTACATTCCCACCAACAGTGAATAAGCGTTCTTGTCTTCCCACACTTGAAGTCTTCTGACTTGTTAATAGTGTCCATTCTAACAAGTGTGAAATGATATCTCATTGCAATTTTGATTTATATTTCCCTAATCACTAGTGATGTTGAACGTTTTTTCATGTTTTTCTTTTCACCATTTGTATTTCTTCTTTGGACAGTTGTCTATTCTACTCTTCCCCACTTTCAATTGAGTAGTTTGTCTTCTTATTATTAAGTTATAATATCTCTTTATATGTTATAGATAGTAAACCTTTATTGGATATGTGATTTCCAAATACTTTCTCCCTTTTTATCCTTTTGACAAAGTCCTTTGAGGTGCAAAAGTATTTAATTTTGAGGGGTTCCATTTACCTTTTTTTTGGTTGTTGTTGCTCATGCTTTGGGTATAAGTTTTAAAAAACTACTGCCTACCACAAGATCTTGGGGAGGTTTTCTTGAACTTTCTTCTAGGAGTTTTGCTTTTATATTTAGGTCTTTAATCCATTTTGAGGTAACTTTTGTATAAGGTGTGAGATAGGGGCCCTCTTTCTTTCTTTTTGATGCGAATATCCAGGTCTCCCAGAAGCATTTTTTGAATAGACTGTTTTGGCCCAGCAAGGAAGGCTTGACTATCTTGTCAAAAATCACTTGGCTGTAGATGTGAGTGTCTATTTCTGAGTTCTTAATTTGGTTCCATTGGTCACTCTGTCTGTCCTTATGCCAGTACCATGGTGTATTTGCCAACTGTTAAGTAATATGCTTTAAAGTCGGAAAGTGAGAGTCTTCCAACTTCATTCTTCTTTTTAAAGACATTTTTGGCTATTTTGGGCCCCTTATTCTTCCAAAGAAATTTGATAATTAGCTTTTCCATTTCTGCAAAAAAGGATTTATGATTTATGGTTTGCAGAGCCTAGGTGGGCATATGGAGGGAGAGAGCCCCAGAATGGTTCCCGTAGACAAACACAAGAAGCAGCCTTCTTAAATTGAGACTGGAAACAATTTTTCTCACTGCAGTGTTGATTTTCAGTGGAACTCTTTCAGCTATTTGAAGTGTTTTTTTTGCATCCGCGTTGCCTGCAGTAGATGGGGAGTGTGTCATCGTGTATATTAACCGTGAAGGCCAGGAGACAGAAGTGATACAAATTCGACCATCACAGCAGCTCAAGGTAGATAAAGAGCTTGTATCATTATTATTTTTTTAACCGGTAGCAAAGCAGCAAAAAACAAGTAATTTTTATATTATAAGATTTCAGATTCTTTCCCGACTGTGTCTCTTTCCTTTTAATGATGGTTATCAGAAGTCACTTTATAAAAGTGCTTTGAAATTGAATAGAAAATGTCTCAAGTGTTTGGTTTTCCTGTTTTTGTGAAATTCAAAGAGGCTGTGACTGGCAGTCCCTGCATACGTCTTCCTCAAACCCTTCTCTTAATGGCCGAGCAAGAGGCGCTGGTCTGCTGGGAGGGCCCTGGCTGGGGCTCAGCTGGGGAGGCAACCACGTGGGTGCCCGTCTAGGGTCCCCCTGGCTCTGGGTGGGATCTGCCCCACACACCCATGCCGGGGTCACAGGGAAGGCGTTTGGCCAGGGGCCCTGCCAACCCCGTTTCCAGAGGCCCCGGTGGCTGTTGGGCTGTCGGAGTCCGGGTCCCGACTGGGGGGTGTGCAGGGTGGCAGGATCCCCTAGCCCAGTGGTGCAGGGTGACTGGGGAGAGCCCCCCTGGGTGGCCCCGAGCCTGCGGAGGAGCTGACGTCTGTTTTGGCCACGCTAGGTGGAGTGGAGGCCTCCTGCTCATGACCGTGGTTCCGGGGACGACGCCTTCCCGACGTGGAGGCACGAGCATGGTCCTGCCTGGTGGGTCTCGAGGCTGCAGCCTGGACCATCAGCCGAGGCAGGCCTCTGTATGGTCAGCGGCCTGGGAACAGGTACGCCTGGACACCCGTTCGCTGGGAAGATGCCCTGTCCACATCCCTCTGAGCTCAGGGGTCTCACGAAAACGGGACCAGGCGAGCAGGGAGCAAGAACCAAGTCCGGCCGGCTCTGCTCGTGCTCCGGGACCGCCCAGGCAGGGCCGTCTGGTGGGAGCTTCCAGGGCCTGTCTGGTGGGAGCTTCCAGGGGTCGGGCCTCTGCCCTGCCACCCTGCCTCTGGGGACCGGGACGTCCACCCAGCCCACAGGCCCTGGGTTGCCCTCAGGACCCTGCGTCCAGGCACCAGCCAGCTGTGGGGATGAGGACATCAGCTCGCTGCAGCCAGATAAAACCGAGAGGCAGGGTCCTGTACCTGCAGCAGGTGAGCTCAGGCAGGGTGTGGGTGCAGGGGAGGGTGCTGGCTGCGAGTGCAAGTGAACAGATACCCTCCCTGAGCTGGGACGTCCGCCCGTGAAGGCTCTGACCCGTATGTGGGAGGGTCCCCCATGCTGCCCAAGAGAGGCCCTCGTGGGGCAATGCCAAGAGGGGAGGAAGTTAGCGGTGGTCCCACAGGGACGCCTTTCTCCCTCTCTCCCCCAGCCCCCTTCATCACCTTCCCAGACTCCCCCAGAGAGTGCCCCTTCTCGTCCCAGGCCCAGCCAGCTGAGCTTCCGCTCCACGGGAGCTTCTCCTTCTTCGGCCCCCAGCCAGGTCCCTGCACAGGTGAGGGGCATTCGCTGCTGAAGCTGGCGCCTTCCCCTGCCTCCCACAGAGCCACCTTCAGGGAGTCACCGCTGTGACCAGGGGGGCGTCCGTATCTCCGCGCTCAGCGCCCCTTCCAGAAAAGCCCTGGTCCCAGCCAGCGTCAGGAAGGAGGGGGCGAGCGGGCACTGCGGTCACCCCTCAGGCTGAAGTGTGGTTTGCTGGCCTGGCGGGGGAGCAGCCGCGGCAGGCCAAGCCGCTGCCCCCATAATAGGGTGGTTGGTCGGGCCCACCGCCACCCCTGAAGGGAGCTCGGCATGGGCGCAGAGTGCCCTCGGGTCTCCCCTTCTCGGCAGCCATGCTTCCGCAGCCGCCCCTCCTCCCGGATAGCGCCACCCGATGCCTTGTGGGGCGGCACCCTTCTTCTTCTTTCTCCCTGCGCAGGCGCAGGGCGGAAGATTCCAGTCTGCCCTTTTCCCCTCCCCCGACAGCAGCAACAGCCAGGCGTGGGCGGAAAAATCCAGCCCGCCCTTTTCCCTTCCCCCGACAGCAGCAACAGCCAGGCGTGGGCGGGAAACTCAAGTCTGCCCTCCACCCCAGCAACAGCAGCCACCAATCCCTAAACCCTGCCCCTTCCCCCAGCAACAGCGACAGCCAATCCCTAATCACCACCCCTCCCCCGTCCAGTACCGCCCACTGACCTTTCGCCGGCAACCAATCAGAACAGGGCGTGGCTTCGACCAATCAGCCTTCCCCAGCCCCTATAAAACTGTTGCCTCTCCCTCAGTAAAGTGGACTTGCGTGTTTACCTTGTCTCCGCGGTAGTTTTTCTGCCGTGCGCCCTCCAGTCCTGAGAGCCCCCAACAAGGGCCTGGCCTCCCTTGTCCCCAGTTCGTCGCCTGCTTCTCCGGGCGACCCCTTCGTCGCCGGCTTCGCCGGGCGACCCCCTTCGTCGCCGGCTTCGCCGGGCGACCCCGTCAGCCGAACCGCGCAACCCCTGTGAGACCGATCCCTCGTCTGCTGCTGGACCGACCCCTCGTCCCAAGTGGGACCGACCCCTCGTCCCGAGCGGGACCGACCCCTCGTCCAGAGCTGGACCGACCCCTCGTCCGCAGCCAGACCCCACCTCTACCGACCGAGCAAGCCGCCGCAGGGCACTCCAGCGCCTCCGGGTGGTCCTGTCAGGCTCTCAGCCGGCCGGGGCTGCGTCGCGCTGCGCACGCGAGCTCGTCCAGCAAACCCTCTGCTTCAGGCCCTGGGCGCAGGGCTCTGCCGTCAGTGCTCCTGGCCCCACGCTGCACGGTGAGGCCACCTCACTGGTCATGGAGCTCCCAAGAGTCGCAGCCAGCTCTCCCCAGAGCCTGCACCCCAAACCCCACGTGAGCAGCTCTGCCCCTTCCCGAGGGGTCATTTGCCTAAATGTGAGGGAAATGTAGCCATTTTAGTCTTCTAGGCTGCTGAAAGCAAAATACCTTCAACTGGGTTGGCTTTAAACAATTGGGAATTGCTTTTCAGGAGGCACTGGGGGCTGAAGCCGGGACCTGCAATGTGGGAGAGAGGGGCTCACTCGCTTGAGCGTCTTCCGCTCCCTGCTTTGCTGTGTCTCTCACTGTGTTTCCTCTTTGTGTCTCCTTGTTGTGTCATCTTGTTGCGGCAGCTCGCTGCACCAGCCTGTCATGCCAGCTCGCTGTCTTCTCTAGGAGGCACAGGGAACCAAACCCAGGACCTCCCATGTGGTGCCTCCTGAAGAGAAGATGAGCAGGCACAGAGAGGGCACAAGGAATGGACACAGAGCAGACAGTGAGCACCAACGACGGAGGGGAGAAATAAATGGATAAAATGAATCTTAAAAAACGCAAAACAGTGGGAATGTATTGACTTACAGCTTGAGGCTGTGAAAATGTCCAAATCAAGTGCATCGTCAGGTGAGGCTTTCTTTCCAAAGTCTAGCTGCCGGCGCTGCGGCTCCTCTGCCCCGTGGCACGGCGTAGGGCAGCTGCTCTCTCCCTCCTCTTCCGGGTTTTGTTGCTTTTAGATTCCTGCCTCCGTGGCTTTCTCCTCCCTCTCTGTATTCACTCCATTTATGAAGGACTCCAGAAAGAGGAGGAAGACCCATCCTGAACGAGGCGCTATTTCCAGTGGGTTCACACCCTTGGGAATGGATTAGACTTAAGGGCACTCTTTCTGGGGTACCTCCAGGTTCAAACCACCCCCCCAACCTAACCCTGTGCATGGGAGTTGGGGTGGGCATGTCAGGTGTGTGGTGCCAGGAGCCCCCCAGAAACGCCGTAGGTGAGTAGGGAAGGCGGATAATGGCCTGGTGCCGTGAGGGGTGGGCTCACCTGGCCAAGGGGAACAGGGCGGCAGGAGGGGCTCAGGCTGCTTATCAGCTGGTCCTGAGATGGGGCGGAGACCCTGGCATCACAGGGGCCCTTGTGAGAGGGGCAGGGAGGCAGGAGGGAGAGGCCACGGCAGACGGGCCCCAGGAAGAAGGCACGGAGGGCTGCTGCGCTGCTGGCGTTGCAGGGGAGAAGGGGCTGCGAAGCCAAGTGAACAGCGAGCCCCCCAAGACTGGGACGTCCTTCCCTGGAGGCTCTGACCTGTATCCAGGAGGGTCCCGAACGGCCCCCAGGAGAGGCCTTGCTGGGACTGTGGGCACCTCCCAAGGCTGCAACAGGCCAGGAAATGGATTCTCCCCTGGAACGTCGGACGGAGCACCGCCCAGCTGACACCTGGACGTCAGCCCAGCGAGACCCATTTGGACTTTTGCCAGAACCGTAAGGGAAGCTATTCAGGGTATTTAAGTCACTAGTAGGTTATACTGATTTAAAGCCATATAAGTGATTATTGAAAAGAAAGGGAGTGTTTACGGGTATCCAGCGATTTTTTGCTAAGGAGGGCCAAAGTAGCTGGTAACAATCAGCAATCCCTGTCGTTTCCCCATGGACTCAGTAAAATAATTGTGCTCTGCCCTTGATTAACCTGGCTGCAGGCAGCGCTAACTGTAGCGTGGGAGACCCTCACACCCATGTTTTAAATGGGAAAATGGAGACTCAGAGAGGCTGAGCAACATGTCCAGGCCACACAGCTCTTGCTGGCATCGATTCGGGTCCTCTGCCTTGTGCTCTTCGTGCCCCCATTGCCCTCAGTGTCACTATGATGCCCCCCTCCCCCTATTACTGCGCTAATAAAACTTGCTTGGATATCCGTATCTGTGCAGCCCAGCAGAACTTGGAACTGTTCCTGTGTGTGAGCATCGATCTGGGGCCAGACCCCAATTAAATATAATCTCTCACACTCAGTTTCTTCCTTCCTACTTCCTACTTCCTACTACCTGCTTCCTAAGGCTGTCAGGGATTATGTTAGGAGAAATAAAACCCCTTAGCTGGGCACGCAGCTGGGAAGCAGTACAACTGGAGTTGGGCCCACTGTGGTTCTGCCTCTGCCCTTAGGAAAGATGCTAGGTCTTCTCGCTGTGAATTTATTCCAGGGTCTACCACTTGACCTGGCTTTTCTTTTCATTGTGTGTCGCCTTCCTAAACCAGGGCTTGGATTCTCACCCACTCTCCTAAAATGGTGCCTTATTATGGGGAGAAAATTCCCTACTGGGGGCTTTATGAGGAAGCTTTAAAATACGCTCGGCAATGCTCACCAAGTGCCTGTGCTGTGTCGGGGACTTTTCTAGAACTGGGGATTTCAAGAGCTCAACATGTGCTGACATTATCAAAGAGGAAATAGACAGCAAGCAAACCCACAAATAAAAAACAGAAACTAGCAGGCTGCACTCCGTGCCCCATGGGGAATTAAGTGATAGAGATAAACTACCAGGGTGCCTTAGAATGACATCCAAGAAAAGCCTCGGTGTGGAGTTAACACATTGAACAGAGACAGCCTGCAAAGAGCTGGGCAACATGTTTCTGGCAGAGGGAAGAGCTGGTGCAAAGGCCCTGAGGCAAGGCTGAGTTTCTGTACAGGAGAAACTGCAGGGGAGAGTGGGTGGGGAGTGTGCGGGAGGGAGGGTCACCGGATGAAGTCAGAAGGCAGGTGGAAACCGGATGCTGCCAGGTTTTAGAGCCATGGACCCGAGAGTGGACTTTACTCGAAGAGAAGAGAGAAGGCAGAGACTGCGTTTCCATTTTGTTGTGCTGTTTCCAAATCACTCTGGCTGCTCTAGGGAGGATGAATTGTGGTAGGTCTGGTCAGCGAGGAGAGTTTCTCCCACAGAGAAGAGAAGATGGTGGCTTAGCCTGGGAAGGAAGAGGTGGAGGCGGAGAGAAGAGGCCTCAGGTTTGGATGAGCAGGACGCAGGGTGGAGTACATTGCACAATTTATTCTCAGTGGTCCAATCCCACCCTCAGGGTCCAGTGCATGTCCTTGCCCCATTCACATTGGACTTGGCCACATGTCTTGCTTCAGCTGATGGAACATATGCAAAGTGACCGGGTGCCAGCTACACACAGAGGCTCTAAACGGCATCGCTCGTCTCTGCTGTCCTTTCTCAGTGTCTAGCCTGTGCCAAAACGTCCCTTTCATCCTAAGTCCTGTAAGAGAAGACATAACCTCAGCTGGACCCAAATTAGCCCAGCCAAACCCCTCAGACCTGCAGCCCACCTGCAGACCCAGGAACGAGAAAAAAAATCACTGCAGAGAGTTGAGGGTTATTTGTTACTGCAACTGACTGCTACAAGATTGCTCTCTAGATTTTTGGCTTAAGCATTCATGTAGATAAGTTCATTTCACTTATTTGGAGAGAGATGGGCAAGGAGAAGTCTGGAGGTTTGGAAAGGTGTGGCTCAAGACTTTAATTTAGAATATGCTTAGCAAACAGAATGTCAACTATTTTATGGAGGGTAAGATGCAACTTTTATACTCTTTGCATTTGAGGAAAAATCAAATTATTTGCAATTGGAATTTAACATCCCAATAAAATTTCAAGTCCTTTATATTAAATGAGTTGCTTGTCAAACATTTTATGTCTTAAGATGGTTTAATCCACATTTACTCAAACAAAAGTGCATTAGAGGTTAAAACTAGTTTCCCCCAAGAGTTTCTAAAGAGCTTAAAAACAGAAATGGGATTTAAAAGGATTAAATCCATTAACTGATCATTTCATCATAGCTACTCAGCTAAGCGAGGCTGCTGGGGGAGCAAACCTATCGAGATTACTGTGGGGAAGAGATTCCCCTTAAACTCACACTGGTGTCATCGTAAGAACTGGGACCCATGTGGGTGGCCCATTGTGAGACAGCCAAGTGAATCTTTTCTAACAAAGCAGTCTTAAATTTTTTTTTTTAGTCAAGATGAAGCTGCCTGAAATAAGAACAGGTTTTGCTTGAAAACTCTAGCTAGGTATTTAATTTACAAATGATTTCATCTCACGTTTCATTCATTGTGCATCATATTTTCCATAAAATTATATAATCTTCAAATCAGCACTTTCATGGCTACATATTAACTCCTTGAAGGATCTACCATCATGCTTTTTAAATTTATTTTTTGTCACACAATTTAATCTTTTATACAATAATAAATATTCATGGAAAGTGGTTAATTATACATTAAGTGAAAAAGCAAGAGCTATTACAAAATACTATCCTTTGTATGATGTCATTACAATAAAGATAATAATTAATACTTGCATATGCTTAGAAAGACATGTAGGTACCTTGAAGTGTAAACGGGTGGGATGGGACTATGGGCTTTTTAATTTTCTATG
This sequence comes from Dasypus novemcinctus, assembly GCF_030445035.2. Taxonomy (NCBI): domain Eukaryota; kingdom Metazoa; phylum Chordata; class Mammalia; order Cingulata; family Dasypodidae; genus Dasypus; species Dasypus novemcinctus. The sequence goes on along the minus strand of NC_080674.1, from coordinate 4,802,566 downwards.
TTATTCATGTCTATATCATTTAAATTCTTTACAATGGGCACATAGCTTTTCTGTAATTAAACAACAACAAAGATATTGACCAGGAAGAAGGAGAAGAAATCATTAATACCAGGAAAGTCCCAGGAAAACGTCACGACGATCGCGCGTTGCAGTGGAAGCGTTTTGAAATCCGGCTTGAGGGGGATAAAAACATCAGGGGGCTTTCAGACAAGCGTGATGGAAGATTCAGCCGGCTCGCATTTTACGCCCAGCAAAGCTCCTGACGGTTTAACACATGCTCGCTGCAGCTTATTAGACTCTAATACAGATGCAGTATGAATATTTTATGCCCTTCTATTGTTCCTCTCTGTTTCTGAGTACCCGCAGCCTGAACAAACAAGCCACAGAACCGAGACCTAAAAGCAGAGAGCTAAATTCACATTCTCTCCCCACCAGACCTCACAGGCAAAGGAAGACGGATCACGGGGAGAGTTGTTCGTGGACGCCTAATTGCACTGAGAGCAGAAAGCACTTAGCATCGGTAGAAGGAACACGTGCTCGAAGTCGCCACTGGAGAGTCACAAGGGGTGACTGGGTGACTTCTGAGCCCGCGGGTCGCTGGGGCAGGGCCTGCGGCTTGCAGAGTGGGCTCCGTGGGCTCTGATAGTGCGTCCTCTCTAGGTGCCAAGCACGGTGAAGGGTGGACCTGGGCCCTGCCCTGCCCCCTTCCTCTGTCCACTCTTCCTTCCCGTCCCAAGCCCATTCCCCCTTCGCAGGAAAGGAAAACCCCTAGGCAGATGCGTTGCCATTCAGTTCTGCTGAGAGGATGGATGAGCTCAGCCTCCAGTTGTCCACCCTTCACTCAGAACTTGGTGCTTCCTTGCAGGTTCCCTTCTTTGCCTTTCCTGCTTGAGCTGGAATGAAATCCAAAGGTCAAGAAAAGTTTCAGGAGAAACTGCTGAATTTCACCAATGCTGAGTCAAACTCTCCAAATTTAGCCCAGCTCCCTTTCCAAACGCTGATTCACCAGGCTTTCCCTCTTGACACTTTCGACAGGGCTGGCAGGCTGTGGGAAGTGTAAACAGAAGCTCAAGCCTTGTAAGTGTTTGCCTCATTTCTTGCCCAGCCGTATCCTGGAGGGTCTGCCTGATAACTAAATGGAAGCGCTGATGGGCAGGGGCCATCGCTGCATTTTGATAGCATCTCCAAGTCCGATGTCACACTCAAAATAGCCCATTGCTGGTGCGTGTGAGCCAGTCAGCCTGGAATTGAGGCTTTGCAGCTTTCTGTCAATTTTCAGGTCTCCCACAAGAATGAACATCTCGTGAGTTTCCCCTTAGAAAAGGAATCTCGTTAAGGTTGATTCAAAAAATTCATCTTCTATTTTTGTCCTTAATCCTCATAGAGTCAATGTGTGCTGCAGCTTTCCTGTAACTCTTTTCTCTATGTGAACCAACCCAAGAGCAAGAGCTGGACAGCACACTACTTCCTCGGTACCTGGCCAAGCCCCAGGGGCCCTTGGGGGCTCCGTCGGCTTCTTCTTCAATGGAAGCTGAGCTGTTATTACCTCGGGGAGATTGAGGAGCCAGTGTTCAGAGCCCAGGCTCTGGGCAATGGCCCCCGACCCCCAGTGGAATTATCTGAGGCTCTTTAACAAAATACTGATGCTGGGGCCAAACCCAGATCCATTCCATCAGAAGCTCCACGGTGAGGGAGAGGAGCTGAGCCACTGCTTCAGGAGGCTGGGGCTGCTTCTTTCCATCACGTCCATGGTTATTCGGGCCAGAAGGCAGCACACATGGGTATAAGATGGCGAATAGGTGAGCCAGAAAAGCAGAGACAGCCCTTGGGTACACAGTTTGCAAGCTAATCCAAGAGATAAAACCCCTGTGAAGCAATGAGAGAAATCATAGTATGAAATTAAAGTTTAAGTGTTGAATTCAGAGAAACAGAGAACAAGACAAACCCTATTACAAGATGGTGATTATGCAGCACAAATAAGCTCTACTAAAATCTCAGCCCAGATCAGTTATAGAGGAAAAAAAACAGAGAGAAAAAACTGGTTTCCCTAGAATTCTACAATGAGTTGGCCTCCCAGTCAAGTTCAGGGCACGCAGCTGCTACTGACTCAGGCTCTGTTTGGAACACTCAAAATGAAATGGAATACTCAGGCCATTGTCTGACTAATGCTTTTTTTAAAAAAGCACTCTCATCGGATAAATCCACATAATTGAGTCCTCCCCAAAAGGGTTTTCTTTTTTTTTTTTCTTTTTGAATTATCTATGTAATTGCCTTAATTTTACACTTCATTTTGCTTATAGAACTATAACCTCAATTCATGCTTAGTCAGCATGAAGCAATTTCCCCCCCAATAATCCACATTTTATTGAGCTATTATTACGTATAAGGCAGTATGATTTGTAAGGTGTGGAATTGTAACAAAAAATTATAAATAAGTATATGCAAATGTGCTGCCTTCATAATCCCACAGCCTGTTTATACAAACTCTTAGGAGAAGGTAAGTTGCAGGATAAGGCAGGGCATAAACACAGGTGAGGACTCAGAAGAGGTAGGGGTACTACTGCCACTAGGAGGAGATGGATGGATGGATTGTGGTTGGGTATATATGGGTGGCTAGGTGATTGGGTGGGTGAATAGATGCTTGGGATGGAGGATGGTTGGATACGTATGGATGGATAGGTAAATGGGTGGGTGGGTGGCTGGATGGCTGGGTGGCTGGGTGTATATGGGTGGATAGGTGAATGGGTTGGTGGTAGATGCATGGGTGGATTGATGGCTGGATAGCTGGATGTATAAATGAATAGAAGGAGAGAGATACTCTACATAAACTTTCCAATCATATTGAACCTAAAAATTTAAATTGCTTCAGTTTCCCATCTGTAAAATTGGACTGTTTTTTTGTTGTTGTTATTTTACTTTATTTTTTAATTGTCTTTTTTTGAAGAGACATAGATCACAAAAAATGTTACATTAAAAAATATCAGAGGTTCCCATATACCTCACACCTACCCCACCCCACTCCTCCCACATCGACCACCTCTTTCATCATTGTGGCACATTTGTTGTATTTGGTGATTACATTTTGGAGCACTGCTGCACCACAAGGATAATAGTTTACATTGTAGTTTATACTCTCCCACAGTCCATTCAGTGGGTTATGGCAGGATATATAATGTCCAGCATCTGTCCCTGCAATATCATTTAGGATAACTCCAATTCCCGAAAATACCCCCACATCACACCTCTTCTTCCCTTTCCCTGCCCTTAGCAACTAGCATGGCCACTTTCTCCTCATCAGGTTACTACCAATCACTAACTGGTGATGCAACTAGAAAAAGACCTTGAATAAAAGGAGGAAATGGCAAAGACAAATGAGTTTATATGGCTAAGAGTCTTCAAAAATGAGTCGGGAGGTCATCAGGGGGTCGTGCTTAAACATGCCTCAGCAGGATCCCAGAGACAGCCAAAGTAGATACAACTCCAGTTACTGGTCTCCTGAGGGCTAAGGAGACACACTGGTTCTATGGTCATGGCAGATGGCTCTGGAGTTCAGTGCTTTGTCAGTGGGTCTACTTTGGAATTTGTGTTCCTGAGTGTGATGGAGCTGGATTCAGACCTTTCTACACATGCCTCTTCTGTCATATTTACTGAACCTGTGGTTGGTGCTGGGGTTGGCGTATACTCAGGAGACTTGAATCTCTGGACTGGCCATGTGCCAGCTGGGCCCTGAGCCTCATCAGAGTTGTAACTCCAGTTCTCTGGTTCATTGGACTTACCCAGGTCAGCTAATAGGAAGGTGAAGATGGTCAACCACCATACCAGGGAAGTGAGAGTGCCTACCACTGCAAGCAGAAGAATCGCATGCATGAACCATGTGGGATCTAAGGCCCCTCTTGATATAGAGGTGAAGTGGGCATCACTATCCCAGGGTCCACAGGATAGAGGAATAAAATATGGATTAGAGTGGATTTACTGGTATTCTACTATAGAACTATTGTGACTAGCAATGGAAGAAATTGTAGCATTGATGTGGAGAAAGTGGCCATGGACTGTTTCTTTTTACAAGCTTCATCTTTACTTTATGAAATTTGGATTAGATAAGTTATACAATTGGTTGGATGTTGTATTACAAAATGCCTGCATAAGCATCTTCATACTTCCTTTTATCCACCAATTTTTTGCCTCCTTCTTATCCCAGTTGAAATCTCAGAAGCAGGGCAGGTGGATGACCAGGCTCCAGATCCACCCCCCTACAGTCTTTTGCACCCAAGACTCCCGCCTCTGCCAGTGCCTCCAGCACTGCCCTTGGCCGTCAGGTTCATCATCTCAAAATTACTTTTTACCTCTTTGTCTTCTACTCTCTCCTTCTCTCCCAACTTCATATTCAATAGTCACTAAGCTATCTTGGGCTCATACATCTTTGAAATGCTGTGAAGGATGTGAAATAACTTTTGTAAAACAAAAACAAAAACAAAAAATAAGTGTAAGAAGGCATGTCTCCTTTTCCTCTCTATATCCGATGGATTTTGCATGGCCATGTTAACTGTGGTCTACCACAAAGTCCCTCTTCTTTCTCTCTCTTCTTTCCTTAGGGCCCTGCAAGGATAGGATAATATTTCTGAAGTGCTTTGTTTCAGAACTAGAATAATTTTTCTAATACCTATATCAAGTTGAGCTTCTTAAACTTGCCATCAAAAATGGCACCTCAAGGAGATCTCCCACTGCAGGGTGCCCCGTCCCCCCGCTGGCTTGCTCAGAGCGTCTCTCTCTGCTTCATGGACTTGAGTCTTCCACACCCCTAAGCCCCGTCACCAGGCTCCATTTCTCCACCTGATCCCCAGAGACCAGGACGTTAGTCAGTAAAGGGGTGCTGATGCAAAATACCAGAAATTGGTTGGTGTTTTTTTCTTTCTTCATATTAAAATAGTTTTTATTTTATTTTTTAATTGTATTTTTTTGAAGATAGACCACAAAAAAGTTATGTTAAAAATATAAGAGGTTCCTATATATCCCATACCCACCCCACCCCACTCCTCCCACCTCAATAACCTCTTTCATCATTGTGGAACATTTGTTGCATTTGGTGATTACATTTTAGAGCACTGCTGCACCACATGGATAATAGTTTAAATTGTAGCTTACACTTTCCCCCAGTTCATTCAGTGGGTTGTGGCAGGATATATGATGTCCAGCATCTGTCTTGCAATATCACCTAGGACAACTCCAAGTCTTGAAAATGCCCCAACATCACATCTCTTCTTCCATCTCCCTGCCGTCAGCAACTACTGTGGTCACTCTCTCTGCATCAATGCTACAATTTCTTCCATTACTAATCACAATAGTTCTATAGTAGCATACCAGTAAGTCCACTCTAATCCATATTTTATTTCTCCATCCTGTGGACACTGGGATGGTGATGTCCACTTCACCTTTATATCAAGAGGGGGCTTAGATCCATCATCATGGATGGATGTGATTCTCATGCTTGCAGTTGTAGGCATTCTTGGTTTCCTGATGTGGTAATTGACCATCTTCGCCTCCCTGTTATCTGACCTGGATAAGACCAACAAATGGGAGAGTAGGAGTTGTAATTCTGCTGAGGCTCAGGGCCCAGCTGGCACATGGCCAGTCCAGAGATTCAAGTCTCTTGAGTATACACCAACCCCAGTGCCAACCACAAGTTCAGTAAAAGTGACAGAAGAGGAATGTGTAGAAAGGTCACATCTGAGTCCAACTCCATCACACTCAGGAACACAAATTCCAAAGTAAGTCCACTGACAAAGCACTGAACTCCAGAGCCATCTGCCATGACCATAGAACCAGTGTGTCTCCTTAGCCCTCAGGAGACCAGTAACTGGAGTTGTATCTACTTTGGCTGTCTCTGGGATCCTGCTGAGGCATGTTTAAGCACGACCCCCTGATGACCTCCCGACTCATTTTTGAAGACTCTTAGCCATATAAACTCATTTGTCTTTACCATTTCCTCCTTTTATTCAAGATCTTTTTCTAGTTGCATCACCAGTTAGTGATTAGTAGTAATCCCTCAGCACCAGGGAGGCTCATCCCTGGGAATCATGTCCCATGCTGGGGGGAAGGTAATGCATTTACATGTTGAGTTGGGCTTAGAGAGTGGCCACATTTGAACAACATAAGGGCTCTCAGGAGGTAACTCTTAGGCACACTGCTGCTCTAGGCCTAGTTGAAATTTCAGGCACACAGGCTCATAAGCATAGTCATCAGTATCAAGGACTCATCATTGCACCATCCTTCTTCAGTGGTCTTTGCCCTTGCACTTGGGGGATTGTTGCTGTTTCATTGGGGAATGTGATAGAGCTTCCCTGACTAGGAACTCAGGACTCTCTCAGTTGTTCGTAGCTATAACTACTATGAAAATACTCAATGAATATCTGAACACTTTTTTTTTTTTTTTTTTTTTTCAATTTGAAAGAAGTCACTTTATTAACTGACCAGATTACAAAAATAATCATGGTAGAACCTTAGTTCATCCTTCTAATAAGCCTATTGATCTGGTCTTCCCTGTTGCCAGCATCTCCCCCTTCTACAAAATGGGTTGTCTTTTTCTTCATTCCACCCCTGGGAGAAGATAATTTGAAGGGCCACAGGAAATTGTTTGCTTCTTTGAAGCGTTTCCCAACAGTATAGATCTCATGAATCAGATCTTCCATGCAGATGATGCCATATTTACCAAGAGATCGTGCAATCAATGAGTTATCTGTCAAGGCAATCCGTTTCTTGTTGATCTTGCCATAACCACGTTTATAGATCAGTTCATTCACTGATTTCAGGTTTGGGTACCCCCATGCTATATAGGGTTCCACAATTCTCAGCATGTTAATTGAGGCCTTGTTGAGTTTAACAAAGGTGCCGTTGAAGATTTGGCGAAGGCGAAGAAGTTGCAACACTTTCCGGACCTTTGGGCTCACACCATTGATACCTCTGATCCTGATGACAAATGCCAATTTGGGTTCCGCAGGTACATAAAAGTTGCCAGCTTTTCTTGCCATTCTAGCCATTCTAATCTCAGTCCTGTACATCTGCCTATATTCTTTGTGATAGTGCTTAGCTTTTTCATAGATAAGCTTCCTCCTTGCCTTTCGAAGCATCTTCTGGGCAAACTTCTTTCTCAAACGCTTGATCTTCAGTTCAGCAAAATTCCTTCGTTTTTTCTTAAGGGTTTCTGGTACAGCAGGAACCTTCTTCTTCTTCTCGTCGACAGCCTCCATGGTTCCAGCCGGAAAAGACTCTGAACACTTTTATATGCCCTATATACATGCCTTGAAGAACTTCCTCTCAACCATGTGTCCCCCATCAATAACATCCCACAACAGTGTTCCTCCCCTGCCATAGCTGAACCCCTGTGTTGTCCAAAACTTCTTCAAAAATGAAGCCTAATATATTGCCAAATTCAATTAGTAGGAAAATGAAATAGTAATGAAAGGCTTAAAGATTAGAAATAAAATACATACTAACTTAGAAAAACTAAAATAAGGTAAAAATAAATTGGGGTATTAAAGAATGAAAGGTTGGTTTTTATAAAGGGTATTTATTTGGGGTAGGAGCTTACAGATACAGGGCCATAAAGTATAAGTTACTTCCCTTGCTAAAGTCTATTTCCATGTGTTGGAGCAAGATGGCTGCTGACGTCTGGGAGGGTTCAGGCTTCCCGGGTTCCTCCCTTCCTCAGGCTTCTCTTTTCTGGGCTCAGGGTTTCTCTCTTCCTGGGACTTGCTTCTGTTTCCTCTGTGAGCTTCCTTCCCAGGGTTCTAGCTTAAGGCTTCAGCATCAAACTCCAACATCAAAAACCCTTAACTCTGTCCTTTGCGGTGCCTTTTATCTGCGAGTTGCCATTCACCAAAGGTGGTGACTCAACGCCCTACTGACACAAGAGGTTTACATAATTACCTAATCAAGTAAACCTATGAATCCAGTATAATCAAATATGCCCAGAGGAAAAGATCAGTTTACAAACATAATCCAATATTTCTTTTTGGAATCCATCAATAATATCAAACTGCTACAACCAGTTTCCCACCCAGATTTGAAAGGATATCAGAAAATGTCTGCAGTGGCTACAAGGCAGCTGATGGTTATTTTAAAAATGTGTCTTTTACCTACCAATGTCTGAGTGCTCCTATGAGCAGCGTCCAGGCTGTCACTTGAACTGACTGAACATCGCCACTTGGGGTTGTTACTATTGCTTGTTCAATGAGTGAATGAGTGAACAGAGGATGAAGAAATCAATCCATGGGCTTCTCCTTTGCAGGTGCTAGATAGGACACCAGTTTCAAGGCAAACTCTGTTCCCACTATGTGAAAATAAGCACCAGAAAATGTAGCCAGGGGGCTGAAAATAACACTCACTTCTATCTGGGAAAATACATCTGCTTGCTTAGCTAAATGTAGGATGGCTCCCCTGATGAGCTGGAGAAATTGTCTCAAAATATTTGCTAACTGGTTATTCCACCCAGAACATAAACTGCATCATTATCAACAAAATCAGGCTCTATCTATCTATCTATCTATCTATCTATCTATCTATCTATCTATCTATCTATAATAGATATATATATGTTATAGATAGAAATACATGGTATAGATATATATATGGTATAGATATATATATGTATGGTATAGATATATGGTATAGATACACACATATATATACATTAAGGTATATTTTAAATATTAATCATAATTGATCTTATAATGGAAACCTTATTACTAAAATTGAGTTGATTTATTTTTATTCCTAAGCTTCCTGATATTATTTTTAATATCCTTTGAATTTCCTTTCTGGATGGTGAATGGGACAATCCTGGGGTGATAAATTTTTGTAATGCCTTCTCAGATAAGCACAAGTATGTAACACCAACTTATTTTCCTCCTTGAATTATAACCAGCATACATTTAAAAAAAAAAGAGTTAAACACAAAGGCTTCTGATTTATTTTTATGAAACCCATAAAAAGTTTGACCTCCTCCAGCGCAGCCAACGCTCCAGCAAGCTGACCCTTCACCAGTTCTCCCAGGTTTGCAATCACGCTGCACGCTAGTTGAACCTCCAGCAGCCGATGGGGCTGAGAAGCAGCCCACAAGCCACTCAAGGGCAGTGGCGCTGCGGGTGAGGTGCTCAGGGCAGCTGTGCACAGGGCGGGCCTGGAGACCAGGGGGCGGCGTTTTCGGCAGGGCCGGCTGGCCAGCAGGCGGAGAGCTTGGAAGGAGCCTGCGGGGGTGCAGGCCTAGCAAGGCAGGGAGGTTCCCCAGCCTGACCGTTGCTGCCTCTGCAGACCAGTGAGGGACTGGGGGACCTGATGCAGGGAGGGCGGGGATACGAGGGGCCTGGAGATGAAGAGGTGCGAGGGAGGGGGCAGGTGCGGGCCGGGTGATGGGATGGTACCGCCAAGGGGAAATGTAGAGGTGCAGAGGGTAGATAGGGGTGCGGGAGACAGGGGGACCAGTCCAGAGAGGAGGCTGAGGATCGCGGTGGGGGCCCAGGGGACCGGGGAGCAGGCTGGACTGGGTGTGGTGCTGAGCCAGGCTGCCAGCCTCAGGCCTGCTCCTCGCCAGGGGCACTGAACAGGAGCTCGGCTCCGCGTGGCTTCGGGCTTCGGGCTGTGGCTTCGGGCTTCGGGCTGTGGCATTGGTGCAGGGCGGGGGAGCCGCCCCGGTGCTGATGAGTCAGCTCCTGCTGCTGCTACTTCCTTGTTGATTCCTCACGACCCCACGTGAGCGCAGGGGACAAAGACTGACCTTCAGAGAGGCTTGGCTCCCCAATCCTGCTAGATGGAGGCTGTTCACCCCCTGGCCCAGGGAACGTGTGGACCAAGAGCAGAATGTCCAAACTGGTCTCTCCTCCTTCCTGAAAAGGGAGGCCCATGGGGCAGCGAGAATGTGACCGTGCAGGAAACCAGCCCTGGGACTCTCAGGCCTCCACCGCGGTGAGCTCCTTGAAGCTGGCGGGCTTCTGTGTCTTCTCTATGGAGCCAGGGCTTTGGCTTAAATCTCTGCGGTCCAGCCAGCTAACAGGGAGGTGAAGGTCAACCACCACGCCATGGAGCCAAGAGTGCCTGCAACTGCAAGCAGGAGAATCCATCCATCATCCATGACAGATCCATGATGGATCTAAGCCCCCTCTTGATATAGAGGTGGAGAGGACATCACCATCTCAGGGTCCACAGGGTGGAGGAATAGAGTATGGACTAGAGTGGACTTACTGATATTCTACTATGGAACTATTGTGACTAGTAATGGGAGAAACTGTAGCATTGATGTGAGAAAGTGACCACAGTAGCTGCTGAGGGTAGGGAGAGAGAAGAAGAGATGTGATGTGGGGGCATTTTCAGGACTTGGAGTTGTCCTGGGTGGTGCTGCAGGGACAGATGCTGGACATTATGTGTCCTGCCATGGCCCACTGGGTGGACTGGGGGAGAGTGTAGACTACAGTGTGTACCGTTGACCATGAGGTGCAGCAGTGCTCAGAGACGTGTTCACCAAGTGCAATGGATGTCCCATGATGACGGAAGCGGTCGTTGTGGGAGGAGTGGGGTGAGGGGGTAGGGGGTGTATGGGCACCTCATATTTTTTGAATGTAACATTTAGAAAAATAAATAAATAAATCTCTGCAGTGCTTTTGAGCTTGCAAGCACTGGAATCCCATTTTCCCTGACCTGGGAATGATCAGCGTCGGCAGCGGCAGTTTAGGGGATGTCCCTCTGACCTTGTCATCAAGGAGCAAATGGAAAAGGAGTGGTGCCCCCAACGCGTGTCCAAGCAGCTGGGAAGCCGCTTATGTGATAAATACTGAGACCTGCAAACGCACTTTTGCTTCCAGCCTGCACCAGGGTGATTTATCCAAAACCAGCACCTTCCCCCCAGAAATGCTGAGCGCAGGGGAATGGGTGCTGGCCTCACAGGGACCCCTTGTCAGAGCCCCCGCTGGTCGTCAGTTTTAGCTCCGGAGTCCTGGGCTAGGTGGGGAGCCCCGAGGACCTGTCACCCTTGAAGGCCGTTTGAGGCCCGATGGAAAGGCCCTAAGTCAGAGGGTGGACCTTTCCAGCCCCCCACCCCGACCCCACTGCCACACTCACCACAAAGGCAGCGGGCAGGCGGGGCCGTGCGGATGGATGAGGATTCGACACACTAAGGGCTGCGGCTCTGAACTCCTGCAGTGCAAAGCAGACTTCCTCCAGGGCAGGCGAGTGGGAGACCTGCTAGTTGCTGTGCTTTAGTCGCCCTGCACTCCTGCTGGGGGGTTTCACCTGGACATCAGTGCGCGAAAGGTTACAAGAGACGGGGCGATGCGGTGAACTGGGCGCCCCAAAAGGATACGCTGAAGCCCTGGCCCCCGGGCCCGTGAATGTGAGCTTATTTGCAAACAGGGGCTCTGCAGATGGAATGAACCCAAGGGGAGGACGTAACGGAGGGTGGGCTACGCCCCTGACCAAGTCCTCGTAAGAGGGGAGGCTGGAGGGTGGGCTACACCCCTGACCGAGTCCTCGTAAGAGGGGAGGCTGGAGGGTGGGCTACGCCCCTTGGGTCCTCGTAAGAAGTGATGCTGGAGGGTGGGCTACGCCCCTGACTGAGTCCTCCTAAGAGGGGAGGCTGGAGGGTGGGCTACGCCCCTGACCGAGTCCTCGTAAGAGGGGAGGCTGGAGGGTGGGCTACACCCCCTGGGTCCTTGTAAGAGGTGACACTGGACGGTGGGCTACGTCCCTGACTGTGTCCTCATAAGAAGTGATGCTGGAGGGCAGGCTACACCCCCTGCCTCCTTGTAAGAGGTGATGCTGGAGGGTGGGCTACGCCCCTGAATATGTCGTTGTAAGAAGAGGAAGAAGAGACGTGGCTGCCGAGTCAGCCCCAGAGGGAGAAGGCTGTGTGGAGGAGGGGGCAGAGAGCAGCGGCACGGCCACAAGTCAGGGACACCGAGGGCCCCAGCAGCTGGAGGAGGCTGCGGATGGAGCGTGTCCCAGCCACAGCCTTGGCTTTGGACTTGGCCTCCAGAGCCGTGCGATCTGCTGTCTGAGCCACCTGGTTTGTAGTCTTTTCCAGCCCCAGGAATCCATTACAGATGGGAAGTAGTAAACACATATTAAAACAGCTAGAAAAAGTGTCACTAGCACCAGGCAGCCTGACACCACCGCTCTGGGACTCACACGTATTTGCCTAATTCACTGAAGGTGCGAGGAAAACGAGTAATTTTCTTCTCACATCATCTGCAATTCTATGGAGGAAAAGGCTGTATTCAGAACTTGTCCCACTGACCAGCTAATGAAAGTGGAAAATACTTCATGGGTAAGATATCGGGAACTATTTAACAAAAGCGTCACTCAACCGACCTTCACTTCTGGTCCCTCCAAAATCCTGGCGTTACCCCCACCTCAAATAGTGATCATTGTCATGGAAAAGCAAGATTCTTTAGCCCTGGGATTTGGATGTCTACAAATTATTTTCCTGTTATGGCTGTGTTACCCGATTTTGTTTAGGTTCTTGGCCGTGCTGCAGAAATGAATTCCAAGAGCCATGTCGGGCGAGTTAGGCCAGTCATTTATTCAGGTAGGGAGGGAAGAGAAATGGGAGAAAGTAACAGAGCAGGGGTCCCAGATAGAGAGGAAGGGGCTGAAAAGGGATGAAGAGGGCTGGTTTACAGACCACAATTCCCCATTGGATTATAAATCCCCAGGTTTGCTTGCGTGGCCACAGGGCAGAGGAGAAACGGCGGCGAGAGCGGTGCAGTGCACGAGGGAGCAGGCCCTGCGCCTGCCATTTGAACTGCTAACTCTCCCACCCCTTTTCTCCCACCCCTTTGCTAATGGCAGGGGAGGAGTTCCAGCCCTTTACCGTTATGACTGATTCTCTCTCCTGTCCGATCTGCCAGGAGGGCCCAGTGGTAAAGTCCTCGGGGAGTATCCGTGCTCCTCCTGGCTTCTGGAGGAAGTCTTCCGAGGGGCAGAATCTTGGGGAGGGTCTTCCAGCCGCCACCTTGGGGGCATTGATGTCCCCGTGGCCTTCTTGAGAGGGTCCAGATCTGTCTATTTTCCAGCCTGCTTCAGCTGGAACCCCAAGACAGGATCAGTAAAAGGGCAGGGAGGAGGGAAGAGGCACAGGCTGGAAAGCATCTCGCAGAGAGGAAAGGGGCTGGCTGCTGCGGTGGCGGCTCCTTCTGACCTTCACGAGGTCACCTGAAGGGCATTTCCTGGGTGATGGGGGGACATTTCACCCCTGAACGCCCAGGATCTCTTTGTAGGGCCTTGGTGCTGGTAAACGGCTGACCGCTCGTGGTGGGGGTAAACTTCCAGCCTGTGCTGTCTGTTCTGGGGGTCTTTGCCAGAGGACGTGGGCTCTACAAGCATGGGGAAGTGGCTCTGGGCAGCGCGGCCCCGTCCCGTGTCACCCTGGGTGGTGGGGACCTCAGAGCCTCTGCCTCGGCCATGCCTGCCGCCCATGCTTGTCCTGCAGGGAAGCAGGTCAGTGCCACCAGCACGGCCTGCAGCCCCAAGGGTGGCTGGGGCGCGGCCAGGAGGCTGGACATAGGGCACTGGTCCCCACCGGCATGTTGTCCAGTGAGGTCAGCACCTGCCGCCCAGCCCGAGACAGAGGGGCCATGGGGCCACGAGCCCCCGGCACGCTGGCAGCCCGTCCTGGGAGGAGCCCGGGTCCCCAGGCTTCTTCTGAGTCGGGCACTTGGGACATGAGAGCCGCGGCTCACGGAAACGGTGGATGGTGGGGAAGGGTCTCGTTACCCAGCCCTCACAGGCCCGGGGGGCCCCGCAGCTTGCAGTGTGGCCTCTTCCTGGGGGGTGGCAGGGCTGTGAGTCACCAGGGAAATGAGGCTTCTGGGGTGGGGGGTGGAGGCAGAGCTCCCACTAGCAAACAGCCTGGACTAGAGGTCCTTGTGCCAGATGCCAAAAGCGGACTTGGCCCAGTGGTTAGGGCGTCCGTCTACCACATGGGAGGTCCGCGGTTCAAACCCCGGGCCTCCCTGACCTGTGTGGAGCTGACCCTTGTGCAGTGCTGATGCGCGCAAGGAGTGCCCTGCCACGCAGGGGTGTCCCCTGCGTAGGGGAGCCCCACGCCAAGGAGTGCACCCCGTAAGGAGAGCCGCCCAGTGCGAAAGAAAGTGCAGCCTGCCCAGGAGTGGTGCCGCACACACAGAGAGCTGACAGCAAGATGATGCAGGAAAAAGAGACACAGATTCCCGTGACGCTGGTAAGGATAGAAGTGGTCACAGAAGAACACACAGCGAATGGACAGAGAGCAGACAACTGGGGGGAGGAGGTGGGAAAGGGAGAGAAATAAATAAAAAATAAATAAATCTTAAAAAAAAAAAAAAAAAACAACCAAGGGAGATCTCACTTGTAGCAGCCCACCCTGGACAGCTTCAAAGGCTTTCCCGAGACTCCAGAGCTCACTTAAATTTCAGGTCCACGGTGCAAACTGCTCTTTCTGCAAAAGCTCAACTTGAGCTGCCCTGAGGAGTAATGGAGTTTCATGCATTTTGACAGACAGATGCTGGGGGTGCCAAGAAGAAAGAATTGTCCTCCACCTGCCTCCTTCCCTCTCCTTCCTCCTCCTACCCCCTCCTTCCCCTCCTTCACCCTCCTTCCCTCTCCTACCCTCTCTTACCCCCTCCTTCCTTTCCTTAACCCTCTCTCCCCCCTTTCCCCTCCTTTCTCCTCCTTCCCCTCCTGCCCCCTCCTTCACCCTCCTTCCACTTCTTCCCCCTCCTTTCTCTCCTTCCCCCTCCTTCCCCCTCTTTCCCCTTCCATCCCCCATTTTCCCTCCTTCCCCCTCCCCCCCTTTCCCCTCCCTTCTCCTCTTTCCCCCTCCTTCCTTCTCCAGCCCCCTCCTTCTCCTCTTACTGTAACACCCCTTTCTGGGAAATCCAGTAAAGGGGAGTTCCCAAAACTAAGAAGACAAGAAGACAGAAAAGGAAGAGGGGGATGCGGAAAGTGGAGGATTCAGAAATGAAGGGGCAGCCCACACAGCTAGGACTCAACTTCCAGCACTCACCAAGTTGAATTCTAGACAGATTGCAAATCCAAAAGTGTAAGGTAAACTACTAAAGCTCTAGGAAGAAAACACGGAAGGTGGAAAAAAGGCATTAACTATAAACGGAAGAAAAAAACTGAAAAATTGGGCCACACTAAAATTAAAAACTTCTGTTCACCAAAAACACCATTGAGAGGGGGAGAGAGGAACCCACTCGGGGAGACGTCCACTAGCCTGTGTCCAATAAACGGCCCGTAGCGGAGTGGAAGGAGCCTCCCACACGTCTCTGAGCAAGTCCAGTCCTCCAGCAGGGGCCAGCCGTCCCTGGGAGGCGAGCGGGGTCCTCAGCTCCTGGGGTGGCCCTGCCCGCAGCTCCCGCACCCTGGCCGGCCGAGGGGGTGGACCCTTAGCCCTTGGGGTCTGTGCCACCAGGACTGGGGCTCACTGTCTGGATTTAGAGTCACCCCTCACCCGCCACCAGCTCTGGGGGCCGTGCTGAGCAGGGGGCCTCCTTCAACTTCAAGCCCTGGGCACCCTCCCCTACCCTAGTCCAGACCCTGCCCAGGGTTCACCAGAGAAGAAAGCAGGCCAGGACCCCTGCCCTGAGGTAGGGAGATGCCCCTGGAGCAGGGGAGTGCGTGCTCCAGAATGAGCTTAACAGGTCCCTGAATGCGAATCAGGTAAAGTCATAAAGCTTCCGGCAAAGGGAGAAATGGCTCGGGTGGGAGTGGGCACCCAGGGGGGAGGTGAAAGCTGGCCACCCAGAGAAGGGGGCTCCGAGACCCCAGCAGGACGCTCCAAACCTTCTCTGACTCAAGTTCATGTCGCGGCTCAGCCAGACCCAAAGGCTGTGCTGGACGAAGGGAGGGTCAGCACGGAAGGCCTTTGGGAAGGAGGCAAGTCTTCACTGACACTTGTTTTAAGTAGATGCAGGTCCCGTGGGGTGCCGACCCAGCCACAGGCTCCGGTCCTGCTGGGGACTGCACTGGCCCTGTGCTCGTCCCCCGCCCTCGAGCCTGCCCTCCTCAGCTGTACGTCTCTTCCCTGATCCCAGGGTCTTCGCATGAGCTGGGAAGGGCCCCCCATGGCTCAACGGCAAGACCAAGAGACGAGGGAGGATGGGTCACAGGTGGCTCCTGGGGAGGGGCCCCACCCAGGGGACAGCGGGGAGTGCGGGGCCACGTCAGGAGAAGTGTCTCCATTCCAAAGGAAAGCAGCAGGAAAGCGGCTGTGGCTCAATCAGTTGAACTCCTGCCTACCCTATGGAGGCCCTGGGTGTGCGTCCTGGGGCCTCCTTGTGAAGGTAAGTTGGCCATGCCCACAAAGAGCTGGCACAGCAAGATGATGCAACAAAGGGAGACAAGCAGACACAGAAGAATGCTCAGTGAAAGGACACAGAGAGCAGACAGCAAGCAAGCTGCAAAGGGGGAGGGTGAATAAAAAAAAATATTCATCCATGTTTTTTTTTTAAAAAAGCAGCAGCTGATCATCCCTGGGGTGGAGCTGGAGATACCCTCTCCTGATGGAGACCAGTGTTCCTCAGCTTTCCCAACCTTGGGGGTCAAGACAGAAAGAGGGCGGGGGGTTGGAGACCAGCATCTACGGTTCTCCTGTGTGTGTTGCAGGCTCATGAGTAGGTGCAGCAAGCTTGTGGGGAGCCTTGGCTTGGAGGGGCTGCTCTTTCCTTCCGTTCACTGGACAAGCACTTACTGAGCCCTGATTTAGGTAGAGCCCCTGCAATGGGGCCTGGGTTTATGCCCCTGAACCTGATAGAGAATGGCCTGCCTGGGACCCTTCTCGCAGACTATGCAGGAGGCACCAAAGCACGTGGCCATCAGGATATGCATCTGCTCAGTGCCTGGAGCAGCCGGGGCACAGGGCAATGGTGGGGGCGAGGCCATTCCAGATGGTCGCCCAGGAAGGGGGCTGTGAGTGGTCAGTACAAACTGCCAAGTCAGAGGGAGGAGGCCCTGCCCGACCACAGGCACTGCAGAGGTCAGCCACAAGTTCAGGGTTTCCCACACCCCCTCGGGTTCAATAATTCACTAGAATGACAGAACTCGGGAAAATGCTATACTTACTATTACATTTTATTACAGCAATAAAGATGTGAATGAGGGAAACGGACTTGGCCCAGTGGTTACGGCGTCCGTCTACCACATGGGAGGTCCGCGGTTCAAACCCCGGGCCTCCTTGACCCATGTGGAGCTGGCCCATGCGCAGTGCTGATGCGTGCAAGGAGTGCCCTGCCACGCAGGGGTGTCCCCCGTGTAGGGGAGCCCCACGCGCAAGGAGTGCGCCCCGTAAGGAGAGTCGCCCAGCGTGAAAGAAAATGCAACCTGCCCAGGAATGGTGCCGCCCACAGTTCCCGTGCCACTGACAACAACAGGAGCAGACAAAGGAACAAGATGCAGCAAATAGACACAGAGAACAGACAACGGGGGGGGGGGGGGGAGTTAAATAAAATAAATAAATCTTAAAAAAAAAAATAAAGATGTGAATGAGAATGAGTCAACAGAAGGGCTCGACAGGGTGAGGTCAAGAAGTGTCCCCAAATGCGGAGTCCCCACGTCCTCTCCCGTGAGGTCAGGATGTGTCACCCTCCCAAAACAGGTATGCACATGACCTACCAAGGAAGCTTGCCTGGTCTTCGTGCCCAGAGTGTTTATTAGGGTTTTATTGCATAGGCACGATTGATGGAGTCAGTGCCCACATGGTTGTACTCAAGCGCCAACCTCCCGGAGGTCCAGTTGAGGGCCGGTTGGTCTCTCTGGCCCGGCCAGCCCTACTGTGAGTCACCTTGCTAGCATAAAGCATTCCTGGGACTCACCATGAAGCACTCGGGAAATTGCAAGGGTTTAGAGGTTACCTCCTAGGAGCCAGGACAAAGACCAGGCAAATTCTTTATTGCACAGTGGTCCAAGGAAGGAAAAGGACAAGTGAACAGAGTGCAGGGAGGAGAATGAAGCACCAACATGTGCGCAGTTTGTGAGGGTTTCATGCAAATTGGGGTCAGGCAGGGGGCAGATAGGAGAGACCTGACGGAGTCCTGTGCTGATGCACGACTGGGGTGAAGCTTAGAAGAAGCAAATTCAGAGGCAGAAAGTATAATGCAGGTTACCAGGAGCTGGGGTGAGGGAGGGAATGGGGAGTTAATGTGTAATTGGTACAGAATTTCTGCTTTGGGTGTTGGAAAATTTTTGGTGATGGATGGTGGTGATGGTAGCACAACGCCGTGAATGTGATTCACACAGCATTGAACTATGTACAGTACAGGCACACCTTGGAGACATTGTGGGTTTGGTTCCAGTGAATATCACAGTAAAATGAGTCACAGGAATTTTCTGTTTTTCCAGTGCATATAAAAGTTATGTTTACACTATACTGTACACTATTAAGTGTGCAAAAGCACTATGTCTAAAAACTACTTTATCACTAAAAAATGCTAGCCATGAGCTGAGTCTCCAGCAAGTCATAATCATTTTGCTGATGGAAGGTCTGGCTTGATGTTGATGGCTGCTGACTGCTCAGGGTGGGTGATTATTGGAGGTTGGGGTGGCTGTGGCAATTTCTTAAAATAAGACAATGAAGTTTGCTGCATCATTTAACTTTTCCTTTCGTGATAAGTTTCTCTGCAGCATGTGGTGCAACTTGCTAGCATTTTACCCACAGTAGATCTTCTTCCAAAATTGGAGTCAATCTCTCAAACTCTGCTGCTGTTTTCTCAACTTTCTCAATGTTGGCATCTCAACAAAGTTCACAGAATCTTTACCAGGAATAGATTCCATCTCAAGAAACTACTTTCTTTGCTCATCCTTAAGAAGCGATTCCTTATATGTCAAAGTTTTATCATCAGATTGCAGCAATTCAGTCACATCTCCAGGCTCCACTTCTAATTGTAGTTCTCTTGACATTTCTACCACTTCTGCATTGACTTCCTCCACGGAAGTCTTGAACCTCTCTAAGTCATCCAAGAGGATTGGGATCAACTTCTTCTAAACTCCTGCTAATGTTGATATTTTGACCACCTCCCATGAATCATGAATACTCTTAATGGCATCCAGAATGGTGAGTCCAGAAGGTTTTCAATTGATTTTGCCTACATCCATCAGAAGAAACACTGTATGGCAGCTATGGCCTTATGAATTGTGTTTATTAAATAATAAGACTTGAAGGTTAAAAGTGCTCCTTAATCCATGGGCTGCAGAATGGATATTCTGTTAGCAGACATGAAAATATTAATCTCATTGTACATCCCATGAGAGCTCTTGTGTGATCAGGTGCATTGCCAATGAGCAGTTATATTTTGAAAAGAATCTTTTTGTCCTGAGCAGTAAGTCTTAACTGTGAGCTTAAAATATTCAGTAAACACTGTTGTAAACAGAGGTGCTGTCATCCAGACTTTGTTGTTCCATTTATAGAGCATAGGAAGAGTTGATTGAGCATATTTCTCAAGGGCCATAGGATTTTTGCTCATAGTAAATGAGCATTGGTTTTGACTTAGAGTCACCAGCTGCATTAGCCCCTAACAAGGAAGTCCGCCTGTTTGAAGCTTTGAAGCCAGGCATTCACTCCTCTTTTCTACTCATGAAAATCCTAGATGACATCGGCTTTCAATAGAAGGCCATTTTACCTATATTGAAAATCTGGGGAAGTGGATTTAACTCAATGGATACAGCATCCACCTACAACATGGGAGGTCCAAGGTTCAAACCCAGGGCCTCCTGACTCGTGTGGTGAAGTTGGCCCATGCACAGTGCTGATGTGCGCAAAGAGTGCCGTGCCACACAGGGGTATCCCCCCTGTAGGGGAGCCCCACATGTAAGGAGTGAGCCCTGTAAGGAGAACCACCCCATGAGAAAAAGGTGCAGTGTGCGTAGGAGCAAGGTCACACACATGGAGAGCTGATGCAGCAAGGTGACACAGCAAAAAGAGATACAGATTCCTGGTGCCATTGACAAGAATACAAGCAGACACACAGAAGAACCCACAACGAATGGACACAGAAAGCAGACAACTTGGGAGGGGTGGGGAGAGAAAAAAAAAAAAAGAGAAACAGAAAATCTACTGTTTAGTGTAGCCACCTTCATCAGTTATCTTAGCTAGACCTCCTGGATAACTTGCTGCAACTTCTACATCAGCACTTGCTGCTTCACCTTGCATATTTATGTTATGGAGATGTCTTCTTTCCTTAAACCTCATGAACCCACCTCTGTTAGTTTCAAATTTTTCTTCTTCTGCTTCCTCATCTCTCTCAATCTTCATAGAACTGCTCTGGATTAGGCTTTGGGTTAAGGAATGCTGTAGCCGATTTGATCTATTCAGACCACTCAAACTTTCTCCATATCAGCAAAAAGGCTGTTTCGCTTTCTTATCACTCGTGTGCTCACTGGAGTAGCACTTTTATTTCTTTCAAGAACTTTTCCTTTGCATTCACAACTTGGCTAACTGTTTGGTGCAAGAGGCCCAGCTTTCAGCCCATCTTGGCTTTTGACATGACTTCCTCACTAAGCTGAATCATTTCTAGCTTTGGGGATTGAATGTGAGAGCCGTGCGACTCTTCCTTTCGCTTGCACACTTAGAGGCCGCTGCAGGGTTGTTAACTGTCTTCCCTCCCTCTCTTCCTCTCTCCCTCCCTCCCTTCCTTCCTGTTTCCTTCTGCGTCCTGCCTGCTCCGTCCACCTCTCTTTTAGTCTATCCTTCTCTCCCCACACTGGCACCCTGCTCACTGAACTGCTGCCCAGAAACAGATCATTTCCCAAGGCATCAGAAGCACAATGTTAGCAAACAGTTCACGGAGCTGTGCCCATGGCCGCAGCTGTGGGTCATCTGCGGTGCCATGTCCAGGGCTGCGGCTTCCCAAAGCTCCATCCTTCAGCCCTTCTAAGCCCCACGCCCTATGCAAGTGTTCTTTCCACAAATCCTCCTTATGCTTACAATCGTAAGTCAGTGTCTGTTACATAAAACCAGAAGAATTTACTGAACTGGAACTTGTTTATAGGAACCAGCTGTATATTTCAATAATCAGACAGCATTTTAAAATTTTAATAATACATTGGATGTTATCCAGTAAATGCAGTGGTTTTTGGCTTAGAACACACACACACACACACACGTTTCTGGCACTGCTGATACAATTTACAGCCCACCTTTCACTTGCCTTCTTCCTACCCATCATTCTGTGTATTGGAGTCAACATATTTCAGTTGGACATTCTTGTTTTGCTCCAGATCTTAGGGGAATAGCATTCAGTTTTTCATCATTTTTTCATGTTTTCAGCTATAGTTTTTTTTGTAGCTACTCTTTAAGTTGAGGCAATTCCTCTCTATTCCTAACTCCTTGATAGTTTTTATCATTAATGGATGGTGTTTTTTATGAAATACTTTTGTTAGGTCAATTGTTATGGTTGTGATTTCTCTTCTTTAGAATGTTGATATGGTGGATTACATTGATGGATTTGCAAATGTTGAACCAGTTTTGCATACCTGGGATAAATCCTATTTGGTCATGGTGTCTAATTCTTTGTACACATTATTGAATTCAGTTTACTAATATTTTGTTGAGGATTTTGCATTTAAGCTCTTTAGAGTTATTGGTCTGTTCTTTTTATACTGTAGTTATGTGGTTTTGGTATCAGGGTAATATAGGGCCTTAAAAACAAGCTGGGCTGTTTTCTCTACTCTTCTATTTTCTGGAAAAGATAGTATAAAACTCAAGTTAATTCTTCATTAAATGCATGGTCAGATTCTCCAGTGAAACTATCTGGGCCTGGCAGTTTCTATTTCAGGACTTTTTAAATTATGAATTAAATGTTTTTAATGATTATAGAGTTTTCCAGATTATCTATTTCATCTTGATTGAGTGTTAGTAGTTTTTAGCTTTTGAGAAATTGATCCATTTCTTCTAAGTTGTTGGCTTTCTAAAGTTGTTTGTAGTATTGCCTTGTTACTTTTTAAATGACTGTAAAATCTAAAGTCACATCTATTTTACTCCTGATATTATTGTTTTCTTAAGATAAATCTTTTCAAGTTTTAACACCTTGCTTAAATCATGCTTGAAATTGTGCAATGGATTTACATTGTAAACAAGACAAAATGCCAAGTCTGTGGCATGCCATCCAGTGGACTTCATTTTTTCCTAACCTCACCTTTCACCACCTCCCTCAGCTTTGCAGTCATTCTGGAAACATTAGAGGTTCAGCCACTCAAGCTGTCTTTGGACCTTTAACATGCCACTGATGTCTAGAGATAGAAGAAGCAGAAAGGAATGCTGGGCGTGTGTTGGCAATAGCCTACATGCTTTGCCACCTGCTTCCCGGCTCCATTGAGCTCTCTTTTCAGATCCTGTCCTAAATCATCATATAAATGGCAATTACTCCTTTCTTTAAGGAGGTGGATACAGCAACAACCACCACAACTATTTAAGGATAAATTTAAATGCACAAAAGTCTATGTTTAAATGATTTTAATTTAGCCCCGTAAAAGTACGTAGTATGACCATTCCCATTTTACAAATGAGGGAATTGAGGCTCAGTGCAGTTAATTTATCCCAGACAGTGACATTATCCCTTCTCCTTGGCCCTCTGGAGATGTTTTCCACCCCTTTGCCCCTGCCATTGGCTCTGGAAGGGCTTCCTGCTCTCTGGCCTCCAGCTGGGCTTGGTCAGAGGCTCTGGCAGGAGATGAGGCCATTTGTTCTCTTGGTTTCTCCCCTGGGAGTTCCCTTTGGGCTGGCTCCTCTTAAGGTAATCAGAGTTGCACGATGCTCCTCTGGGGCCTCCACTGCTCCTTCACAGCTGCATGGTGTGGTCCCAGCTTGTCTACTCTGATTCCCTGGTTGCCGAATTCTCCTTGTGCTTCTCCTCTCACGCCTTTTCAAATCATCTCTGTGTAAGAAAATGCCCCCCAAATACCTGTATTTTAAATGCACCACCTATTTCCTGTTGGGAACTGACCGACTGGGAAAATAAATGGAAGAATTGAGGATGCAAATCTAGGTCTGAGGTTTCCAAGATCCAGAATCTTAGCTGCTGCAACATACCACCTGCCATCTACCTGCAACAAGTCGCAGTCCAAGAAGCACATTGGGCCCTCTGTGTGACCTGTCTCTGTTGCTCTCTGAGCTATTCCATGGGCTTAGACTTTTCTCTGTTTGGAGAGGTAAATGTCACTGGAGCAAAACAAATAGCACTGTGCAAACTCCTAATTTCTCTGTGGCATATTTTTATCAGGACTTGAAGGCCGAGAGGTTGGAGTCAAGTTAACTGCTTGATTGAAAACCTGAAAGAAAGAGAGCCATCTGCTCAGGAGGTCTATAGAGAATGTAATGCCAAACCCAACAAGGCAGGAGTCAGGGTGAAACACTCAGACCTGAGATATCAGGTGTAAAAGTCTCCTATGATCACTGTCAGCCCTCAGTCCTGTACTCACTCTGAAGTTATAAGGCATGCATGAGGAATGGGGCTGCATTTTAAAAATTAACTATTTTTACGGACAGTTTTGGAAACAATTCTGGGGTGACTGATCAGAACAGCACAAGTTGTACCCACCCTTCCCTAGCACTGACAGCAGTTTTAAGAAATGGATACTTTCCTAATTTGAAAACCCCTATATTCTTTGCAGGCATTGGTTGTTTTCCTATGCTTTGTCTCACCTAATCCAAATGACAACCTAAAGAGGCAGGTGATATCACACCTATTTATAGAGAAGAAACAAGGCTACGGAGAGGTGAAATGACTAATTTGGGAGAAAAAACCAACAACCAGTAAGTGGATGAGCCATCTTCAAATCCAGATATTCTGAGAGTCCAATCTTTTTCATGCTGAAACAAAAGAAAATTAGTTCTAGAAAAAATCAGAATTTGAGGAAATCCATTATAAGACAGCTCATAATTACATTGCCCTGCCAAGGGACAAATAATATCTTCCCAAAAGAGAAAAACTATAAACAGCTGATAAAAATGGCATTAGCACAGTTGTTAGTAGTCTTTTACTGAGATACAGCCCTATCAAACCACGAAGCTTCACTGTATACATCAGGAGAGAGAAGGGACACTGAAAGCTGTCCAATCATGAAATGTCCTCATTCCGTGGCCACTTAATGTGGCATGAATCATGCATTCAATGATTGCATATCCATGGCGTAATAATGTGTGATGCTAAGCCAAAGAGGCAGGAGCTCTGTACTTGAAAAACAATTATGCAGGACAAATACTTCCTGGAGGAACGCTCACTTGTTCCTGAGAAAAATTGTAGATACTTATGGGCAGTACGTTTTCATAGTTTTGATAGTTTATTACTCTCCTCTGTCACCGAAGTGTTCTTTTTCATCCATTAGTCCTTTTAACAGGTCTCTCTATCTTAGTACCACCTGTCAGCCTGTGTACTTAAGTACCTATTTTGTCTTCACTGTAATTCCATTTGCCCAAAGTTCTAAATGCTCAAGTTTACCCTTGTAATTATCCTTTCTCTCTTCTGCATCAATATCTCCCTCTCTACTGGATCGTTCCTCTCAGCTAAAACCATATTGTGCTCTCTCTCATCTAAAAAAAAAAAAAAAGAAAAGATGAAAACAAAATACTGTCTTAGTTTTCTTTTACTGTATTCTATTCCTTTGCTTCCTTTCATAGCAAAAGCTTCAACGAGCTCCCGCTAAGATTCTGACCCTCTCCCCTCTATTGCTTTGGACCCCGGGGGCACTTTTCTTTCAGGGTTCTTGCTCCAACCTTTTCCTCTTTCAGGCCCCAACTCCTTCTTGCTCTTGTCCCCTCCAGCCTCACTCCCTAACTTTTCTCTCCCAGGTCTGTGGCTTAAATATGCTGACGACCCCCCAAATTATGCCCCCAGCCCCCTCTTCTCCCTGAACTCCAGACTTCCAAATGTGACTGAGATGTTTAACTCTGACCCGCCCCCAAAGGAACTCATCACCTTCCACCCTAAACCATTTTGCTCCACCTTTCTCAGGGACAGCACCTCCGTCCTCCAGCAGCTCAGGCCCCAAACCCTGGGAGCCTCCTGGTTCTCTCAGACCCCACCCACAGTCTACGAGCATCTACAGCTTTGGCTGCAGGACCATCCAGATCTGGCCCCATCTCACCACTTCCAGCACATCTGCTCTGCCCTGGCTCACTGGCTGTGATAACCTCCCAACGTATTCTCCCACGTGCCTCTTCCCAACAGCAGGAGTCGCCTTTTGTAAACATGATCACGCTTGTGGCGCCCCTGCCCAGGCTCTCCGATGTCTTCTCACGGGATTCAGGACAAAGTCCGATTTCATTGCCATGATCAATAAGGCTTAAAGGACCGGGGCCCTGCCCCTGATCCCCTGCTCACTCTCCACCTCGCTCCCATCTTCCCTTCTTGCTGTCCTCCCTGCTCCTCAGGAAAGCACTAGTTCCACAGGTATTCACTGTGCTTGCCTTATGGGCCCGGCGGGCTGGAGGCTCTGCAGATAGGAGTTTAAATTCGAGGGGGGAAGACAGCAGACACATCCACCCCTAAGGACAGGAGGAGGGAAATCCGGAAGGAGGGAGGAGGCGATTCTGATCCCGGGAGATGGGTGGAGACAGATTGCAATGTGTGAGGAGCCCAGAGGAGACCGGAGAAGAGCCAGCTCCCCTGGCCACTGGGGTGGGCTGAGTCTTTTCCTGATGGGCATTTGGCTGAAGGGCTGTCCCTTTTGGATCAAACCACTGGTGGCGTGAGAAGACCTTAAGAGCAGGGAAGGCCAGACTCGCTCTGCAGGGACATGAATAGTTCACTTGAAGAGAAAAAGAAATGTGACGTCCCAAAAATGATGAAGCAGATCATGACAGTTGCATTGAAAATAATCTAAAAATAAAACGAATTCAAATCTATTTTGAGCAATTAAAGAACAAAATGAAACAATGAGTAGCCACTATGTCCCAGGCCACGTGTGAGGCAATGGGCAGATGTGCACAGAGAACGTGGCAACACCCCTGTGCTGGATGATGTTTGCTTATTCTTTAAGAAGAGACTGGAGTATCACAGAATTGATAAAAACAGGACATAGAAGTGGTGGTTTCTCGGAGTAGGATGCATCATTTGAAAGATGGCAATTCTGACCAATGCAATCTTGATATATTTTTCAGGTATCCAAAGACTCTTTTTTCTTAATGTATTACTTAGTTTCGTTCTTTATTTCTGGACTTCCACTGCTTATTGTTAATCAGAGCTCCTATTTCATTCTCAATTGAATATCAAAAATGAAATAAACAGAATGGGTTTATTTACTCCTCTTCAGTTTAATTTCCATGAAATTAAAGATCATCTGAAGTCATTCTGCTTTCTCTTCAAAGGGATTCTTTCAAAGAATTAATATTTTTGGATATGTTTGTTTCTTTTTAAAATAATTTCTTAAATTAATAATCATCCCGTGTCATGTGTTTTACCTGAAGGATACTTTTCTGTAATTTTTACAATAAAGGAATTAGAGAAGATAATTTTGATATGAAAATTATGATTTTTATCCATATCTGGGAAAGTTGTTCATGTGAATTTTACTAGATTTTATCTTTGTGGTTTAGAGAGAATAATATGAAAGAAAGCCCTAGAAAATGGTACAAATTTCAGATATTGTACTCAGTCATGCAAGAATATTTGCCAAGCTACTCCTATCTTCCTGACATTTTATGAACAGACAGAAATCCCTATTCTCATGGATCTTACTTTTTTTTTTTAACAACATAATGCATTCATTCCTTGGGCATAAAGATAAGAGATAGCTTAGATAGATGATAAAGACAGATAGGAATAGATAGAAGATAGATACAGAGATAGACAGATAGATAGCTACAGAGGGACCACAATGTATTCTTCTCAATCTTCACAGTTTTCAACCTCTGAACCCAAAGAAACGTTCTGTAAATTATATGAGGTAGACAAAGGTTTATTAAAGGTTTGACCCAGGAAGGAAGGGGAGGGACCCACACAGGGCTACAAAGATGGAGAAGACCTCACAGACGCTCTAGAACTTGCAGTGTGCCAGATTGGACCGGCAGGCTCAGACGAGTGTGCTAGGGGATGTGATACAAACGGAGTTGGAGCAGGGCCCCAGCCAAGGGTGCTGATCTGGGGAGGTGGCGTGTGCCACAGTTGAGTTTGACATGGAGGGGCAGATACCAACATGAAATCTCTCTTTTTCAAATGTAAGCATCACAGAAAATGGGCATCTTGATTATTTTCCCTTCTCTCTGATTGAACCTTGAGAGGTACTGCTTGAATGGGCCTTGGTAGTTTAATGCTGGGAGAAGCGGGTTCTGTGTTCATATCTAACAAGTACAGTAACACTAGTGTGACCTCAGGAGAGTTCCAGAGCCTCTTTAGACCCCATCTCTGCCTCTCTCTGACTGTGTCTCCAGGAGAACCACATGGACGGAGGTGCAGTTTGCCAAAGAAAGATGCTGCTCCCAGAAAGAGACCAGTAAGACAGTAAGACACTGGCTGAATGACACCATTCACTATGTTTGGATAAACCAAAGAACCAAAGAACATTCACTATGTTTTGATAAACCAAAGAAACCGAAATACATATTTGGAACAACTAGACACATTAGTAACATAAAGAAGATAAATGGGTAATGATTATTAGAGTTCAGAGACTCTGAACACATATGAACGCAATTTAAAAGAATATATATGTTAGTTGCTTATTGCTTTTTAAAAATTGCCTAATAAATACAAACTTTTCCTAACCATGTGTCCCAGTATTATGTCAACGGTGTTTATGTAACCCAGGTGGAATTCAACAGTTTGGGTCAATCACGGGGGGGCTGAAGCTTTTGAGGCCTGCGTGCTGGGGAGCAGGAGGGGAGGCCAGCGACGACGGGGGCAGATGAGCATCTTGCCCTCAGCAGTGAACATCATCCTTGCCTGGAAGAGGCTGGAAATGGAACTCACATCTGAGGAACAGAATCGAGTAGCCCTGTCATTTCCATCTGCAGGACACTCTGAGTGCTGTTGGCAGATTTCATTCTCTCCTGGGGAGGAAGGAGGTAAGCACCAGCTATGCTCACCTCTTTGGCATCATCAAGACACTTAGTTGTTGTTTTTTTTTTTAAATTTACTTCTATTACTTGAAAACTAAGGATGATCTGGAATATATAGGAGTGTATATTACTACTGATTTCGGAAAACAGCAATATTCCCAAAGCCTCTGACATGACCACAGTGGAAAATATGTTTGATAGTCAAGTGGCCACATCCGTTTTTGTGGGCCTGAAAGCTTGGTGCTAACACATCTGTTCTCTTAAAGGGAGCCAGAGCTTTGATTTGGCCGCCTGAGGGATGGCAATAAATAATGGAAAACTTCTTTCTCTTCTTGTTTCATCACATTAAACAAACATCATGGAGGTCCCCAGAATCCTTGCTCGCCGTTGATTTCTCTTTTGCTTCTCTTTGTATTTTGATCTTGTTCAATAATTAAGAGCAGCTCCTGACCCAGATGGCTGCAGTGAAGAGGGGTGCTGGGAAATTCCACGCTGTCTCTGGCTCTTCTCCTTTTAAAGCATTGATCCCCATTGGCGAGGAAGGGACACAGCCTCTCACGCAGTTACGAATAAACATTGCCTGGGATGGAGGTCACTGAAGCGGTTATTGATGGTATTTGTTGTGGGCTGAATTAGGTCCTCCCCAAAGACATGTTAAATTTTTTTTTTTTAAGATTCCTTCCTTCCTTCCTTCCTTCCTTCCTTCCTTCCTTCCTTCCTTCCTTCCTTCCTTCCTTCCTTCCTCTCCTCTTCCCCCTCCCCCCACCCTCACCCTGGTTGTCTGTTCTCTGTCTATTTGCTGCGTCTTCTTTGTCTGCTTTGTTGTTGTCAGTGGCACAGGAATCTGTGTTTTTTTTTTTGTTGCATCATCTTGTGTCAGCTCTCCGTGTGTGCGGTGCCATTCCTGGGCAGGCTGCACTTTCTTTCAGCTGGGTGGCTCTCCTTACGGGGTGCACTCCTTGCGCGTGGGGCTCCCCTATGCGGGGGACACCCCTGCGTGGCACGGCACTCCTTGCGTGCATCAGCACTGTGCATGGGCCAGCTCCACACGGGTCAAGGAGGCCCGGGGCTTGAACCGCGGACCTCCCATGTGGTAGACGGACGCCCTAACCACTGGGCCAAGTCCACTGCTGACATGTTTAATCTTCACCCTCAGTTCTGTGAATGTGACCTTATTTGGGATTTATTTGAATATGTGTTTTTATTAGTTTACATGAAGACAGAGTGGATTATGGTGGGCCCTGACCCCATGGGACTGGTTACTGAATAAGAAGAAGAGAGAAGATGGCAGACAAGGACACAGAGGAGAAGGCCAGGTACAATGGAGGCAAAAAGAAGGCCAGGTGGAGATGGAGGCAAAGAGAAGGTGAGGTGGCGATGAAGGCAAAATGAGGTCAGGTGGAGATGGAGGCAAAAAGAAGGCCAGGCACAGATGGAGACAAAGGAAAAGCCAGGTGGAGACGGAGGCACAGAGAAGGTCAGGGGGAGATGGAGGCTAAAAGAAGGCCAGGTGCAATGGAGACAAAGAAAAGGCCAGGTACAATCAAGGCAAAAAGAAGGCCAGATGCAATGGGAGGCAAAGAGAAGGCCAGGTGGAGATGGTGGTGGAGATGCATCTCCAAGCCAAGAATACCATGGATTGCCAGCGAACTCCAGAAGCCAGAAAAGGCAAAGCAGGATCCCCCTACATGTTTCAGACAGAGCATGGCTCAGCTGTCACCTTGATTTCAGACTTCCTGCTTCTAGAGCTGGGACATTTCTGTTGTTTGAAGCCATCCAGTTTTTGGTATTGTGTTTTGGCAACCCCAGCAAACTGAGACACTTATCCAATTTAAGGACAAATTGAGCCAATAAATGGTGAGTGTTGGAATGGATGAGTGAATGACCATCAGTTTGAGCAAAGGGATAGAGAGGAACGTAGAGAAGAGGGCAAACATCCCCATTCCCTTTGGCCAGATCCATGGCCATGCCAAACCAAATCGCCATCAGGGGTAGCGGGCCACGAGACGCACACCCATTGGTACCTACACCCAGAGGCCGGGCATGAGCCCATTTACTTGGAAACACAGCCAGGTGGATTCCTGAACAGAACCATGGTTCTGTTGGAATCAAGAATGGGGAGAAGTGGGGAGTGGGTGTTGGAGTAAAAGGCAGTGGTGTCTGTTCCATGCTCTTTGCTATAGATATCATACATGAAGTTTTTACAAAAAATGTAGAAATTAATTTTTAGACAAAGCCTTCCAGTTTTCCTCTCTGGCTTCCGGCTTTAGGGCCAGGGTTTGAGAGCCTCCTCTATGCTCATGATCCCCAAGAGCGTTCCAGTTTGTGTTAGTGCTTGTATGATCTAAAGCTTTATGTCTGAAGCTTGCATTCATCTGACACTTCTTTGTATACAAGGGAAGAGATAGGGATCTAAATCCATCAGGATTCCAGCGGGAAACAGGATCCCACACACAAGGGGCAGCCCTCGTAGATGAGCCGACTGCAGAGCGGCAGCTGGGCGAGGCAGACCCGCAGGTGCAGCTGAAGCCCCAGGGGAGAGGCTAAGGTCATGGGCTCCACTGGAGTCAGGGCTGGAGCCTGGAGGAGGGGCTGCCAGGGAGAAGGGGCTCTGGGGAGGGTGGCAGAGCATGGCCTTGGGGGATTGACCCGAACGCTGGAGCTGGTGCTGGAGCAGGGACGGCGTGGAGGACGCTGCGGCTCTGCTCTCTTCTCAGCGCCACAGTCCTTGCCCGTGTCTCCCCTGGTGGAATCCAGTCTTGAGCCAGAGGGCAATGCCGCCTCAGTGATGCAGTCTTTTGAGGATAAAGCCCTGGGGCATGGAGCTCAGCAGGATAAATAACAAGCACAGTGAACTCATTGTCCCCAAATATACGCCTGGTGTTCCTGACACCATTTATTAAACCATCCGCGCTGACCTGATCTTTGCCCTCTATTCATAAACCCTGATGCCTCTGTGGTGTGTATCTGTACTAAAATGGCCAGAGTCAGAAGAGCAGATTAAAATCTGGGGAGGCTGAGAATGACTTTCTGGGAAACCATTTTAAAGATTGAGAGAAGGGGTAGTGGCAAACCCTATTATTTCCCATCCAGTAATTTCATCATGGCTACATCTATCATCCCACTGGCCCCAGAGACAAGCAGTGGGACGAGGAAACCAAAGCAGGGGGTGTCCCCGGGATGCAGCAGCAGATGACGTCGGCGCCTTGGAAACACCCAAGGCTCTCATGCTTTGAGTCAGACTCAATTTGCCAGTGTTGTTGGAAGCCTGGCGTCTGCGCTGCAGCTGTTTCTGCAGCGAAGGCTCTTTCTGAAATGAATTGCTCAGAGTTCCAGGGGAGGCTGCGAAGGTCATGGCTATGTATAATACAACACTGAGAGGCTGACCCCAGGAAGCACCCGCAGGAAGGAGCTTAGAAAGAAACTGGTGCAGAATATTAAACCACTGATGTGAGCAGGCAACAACAAGGTTACTCATAAAATAAATATATGACCTGAGATTCTGCTGCTGGGAACTGATATTAAAGCAGAACCCTTCGTTTTCTCTTAACATAATTAGTTTTAAATGCAAAATGAACGTGTTGATAGCATGCGGTCTACAGAATGCATTTGTGCACAAGTATGTATGGCTTGTTACAAAAGATCCAATGAATAAGTGAGTGAGAGCTGGCTTCGGTCCAGTTATGGACAAAAAATTAGCAAGTCCTAATTTGCTCTCCATTTTGTTTTTGAAAACCATAAGCCAATTATTATTTACTCACAATGTTTAACTTTTAGCGCACGCATTGATTCCATTCATCTAAGAAATTGTGTTTGAGTTGGAAAAGACTATTAGAAATATTTCAAAATATCCCTGGGAAGTCAAGGTTAGTAAATAATTTTCAAAAACTTACATCTGCTCTATTTGGAGTCATTTTTTAATTAACTTTTAGTTGGCGGGTTAGAATTATAAAAAAGTGGACAATTCATGCATTTCATCGACACCATTCTTTGCCATGGCTATTGACTGAAGTTTTACAGGGTGATGCTGTATCTTACTTTACTGCAGTAAAGGAGAATCTGTGCTGGCCCAGATTGTTTTCTCATGGGGGAGATTCCCTGGACAAAATGTTGCAGGGAGCTTTTGGCAGCCCTAGGCCTGGAGCCCAGGCCCCCTAAACCCAGTTACAGGACACCAAACAGGCTGACCAACCGAGCAAACGACCAGGTCCACAAGAGCAGGGCTGCTCTCCTAGGACACAGAAGGGACCTTTGCCAATGAACGAATACACTTGCAAGGTCACCGAGACAGCTTCTGAACATAAACTAAAGGGTTTTCCATAAATAGAAAAATTTGCGGGGGCAGAAGATTCAATGTGACTCGGCCATCACTTAATGCAAAACACACCTTTGAGGATAAAAGAATGAATCATCACCACCCTATGTAAAACAGTCATAAATAGGAACCAAAAGCCACAATTTGATTTGATGGGTCTCTCTAAGTTCATTAAGATTCTGGGAGTGAAAGAGAAGGAAGGATAAAAACGTACGAGGAAACCTCATCGCTAGCATTCTAAGTTGGCAGAGTGGGAGAGGAGAGCAAGCCTCACAGAGAATGGGCCCAAAGCTCAGAACTGCACTGAGAGAGGTAGAGAAAAAAAGAACTGGGACAAGGATGCCGGGCCCCGACTGTTCTCCACCGGCAAGCCCGTGAGCCTCTCGGGCTTTGTACATAGCATGTGTAATTTCAGCCACTCTGAGGCTGAGACAAGAAAAGGGCAAAGCGAAAGCAGATATGGTTGGGGCAGGCTGAAGCTGAGGGCAGGGAAGGGACCACGGAGGACAAGAGGCTTCTCCAGCTGATGCTCCACGGTTCTGTCAAAAGCAATTGATTGAGCAAGGGACGTTCTCCCGGGACCGCGGGGTGTTCGCGGGGTTGCCCCTTCTGCCTGGCTGGGTCCCAGGCTTGGACTGGAGTGCTCAGCCCAGGGCTGGGCTCCCGTTTAGGGCACAGGTCTCTTGTCATTTGGGAAGAACGAGTGTGGGTGCCCCTCCCTTCTCCTCCAGCGGACCAACATGAGAAGCGAGTGGGCAGGAAATCCCAGGCTGCTCACTCTGCCAAAATCAGATCTGCAGAAAATAGTGCTTTCATTTTCCTACTGGTGCCTCACCATTTTAAATATATTGCAGAGCACACAACCCCAGCCAAAGCCATCTGCTCGCATCCAACAGGAGAGCTTATTCTTCAAGGAGTTTCATGCGGCTTTTGGAAAGGATATTTATATGTCATTCGTGGTTAGAAGCTTCTTCCAAGTAAACAAATTGAATCAGGAACATTTCAGTGGACAGCGCATCAAGCACTTACTAATTTCTCATATAGACGGTAAATTCGTTTTTCTTTCTTGTCTTCTTTGCCCACCAGAAGCTTCGTTTCCTCTGAGCATGCTCTGCTGTTTTTATTCTGGAGGATGACAGGGCGCACGCCACCGTTTCTAGCTTTGGGAATGCCCACGGGCCTCTCGCGTGTGCTCTGCGGGACGAGAACCCCGGTCCCACGGCGGCTCTCCTTGCCCTGCCACCCCAGCACCCGAGGCTCCTCCGTGGCTCGGCCTGCCCTCCCCCATCCGCTTTCCTTAGCGGCCTCCAAAGAGCAATTTCCCCACGCTTCCGCTATTTGTATCTCTCTTTCTGGAGGTAATTCGTCTCTCTGCCATATAATGGAAATTCCCCAGGTGCACACGAAGGTCCTTCTCGCGGCCGTGGAGTGGAGAGTTGGAGGCAGCATGTACGGATCCAAAGCCAATTAAAAAGCCACTTTCTTCCACACGCTGTGAACAAAGACCTTATCCGTTGGCCCCGTGAGCACGGTAAAGCCGAAAATGGAATCAAGTGTTGTAACTTCATCTCCACAACAGATTGAATTGGACTGAAGGGAATTGAATTGGAAGAGAGGAAAAGAAAAATGGCACCTCAAAGGATTCCCGGCCTCCGTGGAGGACAAGGGATGCGAAACTCAGAAGGAAGCAGTGCGTCCGCGAGGCTTCCTCGGGTGGAGTTCTCACTCGTGGATCTGCACGGGATCCAGCAGCCGGGAGAAGGGGCGGAGGCGACGGGAGGATGTGAGTGGGCCCAGAGGGCACCGACGCCCCTGGGCACATGGACAGGGCAGAGGGGCCTTCGCCAGGCCTGCCCCTCAAATCACAAACAGCGCCGATGTGAACGGTGTCAAAGACGGGCTACGTTCTGTGAGTCCAGCTCCGCTCAGCTGAAGTTACCAGGACCTCAGCTCTGTCCCTTCCTCCCTGTGTGGCCTGGTTCATGTGCCTGCGCTTCTCTGTGCCTCAGTTTCCTTATCTGCAAGATCAGGATAATAATAGCCCCAATCCCATTGGCTTGTCGTGAGGTATAAGCAACTTAGAAAGGGCATCTAGAAATGTTCAATGGCTCTGAGCTGCAATTATCACAGTGTAACCTTCTTTAGAACTCAAAAGTGTTTAAATAAGGGGGTTATTTTATTTTTAATGCCAAATATTCTAGAGCCAATGTGTAAATCCTTTTGGAAATAGGATCCGTCCAGGGGCAATCTCCAATCCATAGTCATAGAACTCTATGAATGCACCTCCTGGTAACTTCAGCCATTTGTGACACAAACAGATGTCATGGCTACCCTGGTGTGTTGGTCGTCTGCTTGTGCCACTGGTTGCCAAGGTCAGCATCTCTTGGCTGCAGGTGAAATGCTCAAACCTTCTCTCCTGCCTCCATGCTGATGTCCCCACTCAACCCTTCCATGATGCTTCTTGCAAAAGACTCAGCTGGAGCTGGAGCATTCCCAGGCTCTTGGTCCTCAGGTTTCTGTGTTGTTTTTTTTTCTCTTAGTCATGTAGATTACCATGAAGGCTTCCTGCCAGGTGGGAAGAACCACTCCATCTCCTCGTAGTGACCTGGACACCCTTCTCCACTCACCACATCAAGAAACACAGGTGCACTCTTGATGGCCCCTAATCCACGGCATGCTGCTAGTCTTCTGCCTTCCCAGTGCAGGGGGTCCAATGAGAGATGGGACCTCCTCAGACTGGACTCAGAGATGTCTGTGTGCTGCCCGGCCAGGCCCTCAGTGGCCACAAGACCATGTGCCAAGGGCCCAGGTCCTCCTGGGAGAGGACACAGCCTGAACCATGGAGACATGGCAGATTCATGGCTACCAGGAGGAAAGGTACTGTCCCTTAACAGATGAGATGTCCGAATTCAATGTGGGTTTCGTCACCTTAACTTGCTCCTAGTCTAGTTCCTCTTGGATTGAGACCAAATCAGTGGGGGTAGGCGAGGTGGCTTGTGAATAAGAGCTCTTTTATTCAAATGAGCAGCAGGGCCAGAGCTGGGGTGAGGCGAGGAAGGCATCCAGGGCACAGATCTGCAGAGCTGGCCCCTGTGTATGCGTCCCACCCTCAATGTGCGGCCTCTGTACCCTTTGCTCTGTGTGCCAGTCTCAGTCTGCCTGGGCTGCTATGACAAATACCACCACCCTGGTTGGTTTAACGACAGGAATTTGTTGGCTCATGGTTTTGAAGCCAGAAGAAGCCCAAAACCAAAGCCTTGGCAAGACCATGCTTTCTTTCTGAAGCCCGTCACGTTCAGCCGTCGCTGACTGCTGTCCTCCAGATGCCTTGGCTTGCACGTCTGTCCCATCACATGACATTCTCTCTCTCCATGTGTCCGCTGTTCCAATTTCCCCCAACTGCCAGCTCCTGATTTCCTCTCTGATTAGTAGGCCACACCTAATTAATAATAAACATCTTCAGCAGGTCCTTCTTACAGTGGGTTCACACCCCAGGAATGCAGATTCAGAGAAGAACGCGCATTCTCCTGGAGTCCATGTTGACCTGGCCATAGTGCGGGAGAGCATCACCCGCCAAGAGGGGAGGGAATTCTCCTTGCTACTGTGTGGGAGGCGGTGTGGCTGTGCAGCTCCCCTCCAGGGTGCTGGCTTAGGAGCTGCCATGCCTGGGAGTCTGGCTGGGTGGCAGGAGGTTCATGAGGTATCTAGTTCAGCCGGCACCGAGCTGCAGCCCTGAGCCTAGCCTCAGGCATGGGGTGCCTTGCAGGGAGAGAAGGTGGGCATGACAGCAGGCGGACAATGCACACTGGGGTCCCTCAGACCGATGGGGCCTGGGACACATGGGCAAGGCTTTTCCCAGGGCTAGAGAGCCCTCAAGGGTAGATGGTCTCAAGAGCAGGAAGAGCCTGGCAGAATCACAGACTGCCAACTTGCTTGCTGCATACAGAGATGGCTGCTGCCTCCATTTCCACGTGGGCGCTAGCAAACACAAAGACAGTGTGCAGTGTTAGGGCTTGAGTCTTCTAGAAGAGGGGTCGTGGGGCAACTGCAGAAAGAGCATGGGGCCAAAAGTCCAGAGACCTGGGTTCCAGCCCATGGGCTCCCAGAACCCAACGGGCTTTGTTCACTCAGCACTGCAACGAAGCCTCTTCTAGAATGATATTTCACAGCTTTATTAGAGGCTCATACTTCTCTGAAGTGGGGATCCCGGCACAACAGACACACCTTAAACCTCAAGTGCAAATTAAAGATTAGCACAAGACCCCACTCCTCCCTGGGGAGGAGACGCTCCAACAAGCATGGCGCCCGCTGTGAATGGCAGCCCTCAGAGACGGGGCATGGCTGAGACGTCTTGATGGGCGCCCAGGTGAGCCAAAGCCCAGGGTAGGGAATCAGGTGTCTTCAAAACAGGTAAGTCCAGCAGCCTGAGCATGTAGGTGCTAGAGCCCTTGACTGGCAGTGGGAGGCAGCGGAGGGTCCTGAGACCCCTGGCAATTCTCCTGGTTTCAGGTCCTGGCTTTGAATTCAATATGTGTTAGAAGCAGCAGCCCTGTGGAGGCAGAGTTCACTCTTTAGGCTTACTCTGAATTCATCCTCTTAGGGGGCTGTACTAAAGGACATGTCAGCATGGACCAGGGAATGCGATGAATAGTTTATGTGGCGCTGCAGATGGGAAGCAGTACCATCTGTTCAAGAAGTCATCTCCATCACTTCCTAACCTTGGGCTCCTAGATTAACACCTCACCCTGGATTTGTATCTAAACCCTTGGCCGAGGTATCCATTTCCCTATAAACCAACCGAAAACCTAGAAGATCTTTCCATGGTATGTTCTGCTGGAAACTTGATAAATGATCTCTCTCACCTGATTTTGCGCTGGCACCAGAAATTCATCACTTCAATTTATCATCTGTCTCCTGGGTGTCAGGGCTGACTTTTTCTTTGCTTCAGTTTTATTTCCCTCTGTGCTACTGAAATGGCTTTCAGGCATCAGACAGCTGAGGCTGCACCCCAGCACAGGGTCGCTGGAGACGTGACTGTGTGAAGCCCCTGCCTGGCACGTGGCCAGTAGGCCAGGTCTGTGGTTCTCAGAGACACTCCCCTAACACTGAGACCAAATTAGCAGTGGGAACTAAGTGTCAGCCTGCCTGCCTTGGTGCCTTTCCCCTGGCAATTGTCAGAAGTCAAGCACGGATCTGCCACCTCCAGTGGGTACAAGTTCACACCACGGCTGGCCGCTGAGAGCGCAGCGAGGGCAGGGGTGAGTGCTCCCCTGGGGCTCAGAGGCCGATGTCCAGGGGCTGCACTGGGGCCAGGAGGCTCACAGGCCTCCGGGAGGCCTTTTGGCAGGTGGCAGTGACCTCCGCCAGCTGACCACTGCTCAGATGCACCCAGTGGGCAGGCGGTGAGTGCGGCCATCCAGAGCCAGGTGAGCACCCAGAGGCTGGGGGCTCGTGGACACCTTCTGTGCCTCTCCGTGACTGCTGCCATCCTCGCTGACGTCAACTGTTTGGATTCCTCCGAATTCGGCCATGTCCTGCTGAGCCGCCCAGGCCCACCGGGCCACATTTGTCCTTCTGGTCGGCGGCTTCCCTTGAACTGCCAGCAGCTGCTGAGCTCAGCTCCGGTGCAGCCCTGTGCCATGGCTCCCCACGGGCCCCACCTGCGCCCCTGCCCGCCCTGCCCCTCTCACCAGGACCTGGTCGCCGGACGTCTGCTCTGAGAGAGGGTCTGCAGGACCACCAGGTGCACAGCCCAGACTCGAGGGTGCCCAGTGCGCGTGGCTGGGTGCGGGGCCAGGGTGGCTGCTGCACGTCAGGGTGCAGTGCCTGCACCCAGGCCCCTTGGACCTCCCCGCGAGCATGTGCCTGCAGCCCCCCACCCTGCAGAGCCAACCCCACGGCGCAGGCTTCTGGGGCAAACCCCAAGTGTGGGAAAGGGCACGGGCTATCCGCAGTGGCCTCCTCGCTGGGACCAGCGTGCCAGGAGCTCCCGGCATGCTCTCTTCTTCCAGGGGAAGAGGTTTCTTTGGCTTTTCTGATCGTGTCATTGATTTGGGCTTATTGGGGTAAAAAGTAAGCAATGGAAAGAAATGTGCAAAATAGAACCACTTGAAAAGTCGCCCCGAGTCAACCACCATTGTCACACGGGCGACGTCCGTTTCCCGACCCTCTGGCCAAAGCGCCTCTTTCTGCCTTTGGTCTTGGCCCCGGCCACTGCAGAACGTGCGAGCCGGGCTGCTTCTGGGGAAGCCGCTGGAAACATCTGCAGTTCCCAGCGATGGCCTGCCCTGCGGGGTTTGGACTTGCCTTACCCAGGTCGCCTGAGAGCTGGAATTTATTAGGCGAGTCCTGCAATGGACCTCGTGATATTTGCGTGATATACACACGTGCGTCTCTCCTTGGCTCTGTTTCCTGGAGAACCTGGCTGGTGCACTCAGCGTTCCTCCGCAGGGCAGCCGCTGAGCTGGGTGCAGGGAGCTCGGGGCTCCCAGGGCTGAGCGTCCCGTGGGCAGAGAAGCCCCAGGTGAGGGGGGTGCACTGGCCCCTTCCCTCGCCCCTCCCTGAGGCACAGGCTTCTTCCATCTGTACCCCAGAGGTGGCGCCCGGCAGCCCCCGTGCCAGAACCTCCACTAACGGGCAGCAATCCGTCCTGGCTCAGCGGCGGGCACGCAGATGCCCCTCCCTCCCCATTAGCCACCAGAAACAGCCTTCATTCTCCACCTCCTCGAGCTGCTGATGCACGGAGGCCCCAAGGGCACCGGCCCCTGGCCAGGCTCTGCAGGGTTCAGACCCGGGAAGGGGTCCCGGGAAGGGGTCCCGGAAGCTCCAGGGTTATCCTCGGTAGCTTGGAGGCACAGACCCCTCTTTCTGTAACTCCATTGCAGGACGGTTTTGTCTACAAAAATAAAAAAATAACGTAACAGCTGATAGAGACCAACACCCGTAATTATAAGGACAGTTTACAGCCGTCTGTGAGTGGGTTTTGGGGAAAGAGCCCCCGCGAGGGAAGACTCTTGTGGTTTTCTGTGGCTGTACGGAGCCCAGGGGGCAGGAGCTCCAGAGAGAAGCAACCGGCCAGGCAGGTGCCTCAGCCGATCTCACCAGGAGCGTGACCAACGGGGAGGAAGCAGGGCAGGGGCATCGTGCCCCCGGAACAGTCGGGCGTTTTCCACTCTGGCCTAACCTGGGGCAGGGGCTAACCCGGGGCAAATGGCTTTGGGTGGCCAAGGGCAATGCTTGGGAAGGTCATAGGTCATGGCCATAAGCAGGTGACCTCCCTGCTGCTGGGTGATGGGGTGGGGGGTCCAAAGAGGGCAAAGCAACACAGTATCTACCCCCTCAGCTTGCCAAAAGCTTAGACAATTCCAGACTGGTCTACATTTCGTTTTCCACTATGTGGCTGAAAGCTGTGGGCTTTGTCAGATTAAATAAGCGATGTCAAGCCGATGTTTCTACATTATTTACATTTATCCTGCTGTCCAAAATAGATGTACCGCAAAAGTGTGAATTCAGTCAATTCCGAATTTATTTAGAATTTCTGAATTTTCCTTCTCTCCAACTCTGACTTGGGCTTTATGAATAATCTGACATTTTCCTACCTTGAGGCATGGCATTCCATGTCATTTAGTTCATGTGCCTCTCAAACACACGGGAACAATGTGGTTTTTTGTTTGTTTTACCTTAATGAAAACTTGGAGTCCTGTTATAATGCTATCTTCAAGTCTCCATTGTGTAAAAAATTCTGAGGAGGCCAGCTTGTAAAGAGTTGTTTGAGGCCCTCTTAACGGAAGCCTCTGGCCGAGGCCGAGGCAGGTTCCACTTTGCCGCTTTTCCCTCAGTCCCACAGAGCCGTAGCTCAGGACCAAACGAAGCCGCGAGCGCCTTGGACAAGGAGGTGGGAGGCACGGGTTCAAATCCCCAGGCTGACACTCGCTGAGGCGCTTGTGCGAGTGCTCTCAGCCCTTCCGGATGTTTCCCTGTCTGTAGGCCAGCGATGGGGGCCAGCCCAGGCGGTGGGGGCGGAGGGTCTGCCCCGACCTCAGGAACCTCGGGGCAGGTTGCCGTGGCCGCCCGGGAGAGGCAGCCCACACAGCTGGCGCTGCTCCTGACGTGTCATTCAGAACATCTGGGGAAGCCGCTGTGCTTCCCGTGGGCAGAGCTTTCCTTTTGCTCTGGAATGGGCCTGTGGGGCGCGAGGGCCGCCCGCCAGCGGGTTGTTTGGGAGGGGTATTTGCAGGTCTCCAGGCCCCGCAGGTGTCCTTTGACTTCTCTTACCTGACCGGAGTGCCCCTCAGAATATTCCACGGACTTAGCAAATCTCTAAGGAAGAAACCGGTCACGGGGGAGCTCTAAGCAGAGAAGCCTCCACTCAGCTGCAGGTGCTGACTGTGAGTGTCACGGGCAAGTGACTTAACGTCAAAGGACTCAAGACCACAACTGTGTCCCTCTCTGTGGGGAGGGGGAGCTGCATTTTGTTTGAGGAAGCAGAGAGCAAAGGGGCTCTCTCCAAGAAGGGCAGGCCTGGGTAAGGGGGACGTCCAGGGAAGAGGAGATGAGGGAGGGGCGCAAAGCACCCACATAGGGAAAGCAAAATTTACTGGGCCAGTGGGTGGGGGCCACCGGAGGAAGCTGCACACCTTTGCTTCAGACTTTCAGGAAGGGCAGGAGGAAACGGGCAAACGAACACAGTTTGCCGGTAAAAAGAATTTATTAGTCTGTTTAACATATTAATACTGTTTACTAATATGATACTAGCAAGTGTTTCTGTTTATAAAACCTGTACCTACTGCGATTTTGGTGACCTTAAAAATTCTACTATGGAACTATTGTGATTAGTAATAGAAGAAAATATAACATTGATGTGGAGAAAGTGGCCACGGTAGCTGCTGAGGGTAGGGAGAGGGAAGAAGAGATGTGATGTGGGGGCATTTTCAGGACTTGGAGTTGTCCTGGGTGGTGCTGCAGGGACAGATGCTGGACATTGTATGTCCTGCCATGGCCCACTGGGTGGACTGGGGGAGAGTGTAAGCTACAATGTAAACCATTATCCATGCGGTACAGCAGGGCTCCAAAATGTATTCACCAAATGCAGTGAATGTGCCACGATGATGAAAGAGGTTGTTGATGTGGGAGGAGTGGGGTGAGGGGGGTGGGGGATATATGGGGACCTCATATTTTTTGAATGCAACATTTTTTTAAAAAGAAGGAAAAATAAGATCACAAATCAAGATGTGTGCCACCAACATCAACACAAACCTTATGTAGGAACTTCCTGGTGCAATTAAAGCACCTGGCCCATTTTAGGTGTGTAATACATATTTATGATTGTTATAACTATTGTTATTTGTGTTTTCCCTGTGAGCAAAGTTGGGGTTGTAATTTGCAATTCCAGTTCCCAGTGCCACTTGGATGCACTGTAGTTGGCAAATTGCATAGACATTCTGTCTGCTTTCTGACTACCTGCTGTTGAGGACTTCAAATGACATGAAGCAAGGCAATTGTGGATATTTAGTCTCCTCCTTCCAGAAACGGCAAGGCTGAGAGTCGACAGCAGCCCTCCAGGCACAGGGCGGCATGGATGAGCCAGCTCTGCACATGCGTGTGCTAGTCGTGTTGCCTGGCCAGAAGGAAGGGGTTCCCCGCTCTGTAATGAAACCCGCTTTGGCTCCTCACTGTTGTCAAAGTCTCCTAAACCTGTTACCTCCTTTGATCCCCGTGAGAGCGCCACGGGCTAAGAGGATCAGGGTCCCGACCCCCAGTTTGTTGATAAGGAAACCAGGACCAGAGGGGTCATGGGCTTGTAGGGATTCCAAGCTCTGTAAGTCGATGGCGTTTCATAGGATTAAACCTCATTATTATTGTTTAACGAACAATTTAGTTATCCTAGGAGTGAGGTTAAAGGAAACAAATGTTTCTTTTTTAAGTTTAATGTGAGATAACAATTTCACATCCAGGAACAACGAGAAAAAGCATTCAGCCAAGGCCAAGTCCTCCATCGCTGGTTTTTATTTGTCTTTGTTAATAAAACCACTCACTGTGCGCTACTGCCTCTCTGGCATATGTCACAAGGGTGGAGCCCTGGAAGCCGTTGGGGGCCGTGGAGTCCAGTGGTCTGAGCTGTGGAGGGATGACAGGGTCCCCACTGTCTGAGCCACAGGTCTGGGAGCTGCTCCCAACACGCTGTGCAGCCCCCTGCTCGCCCCTCCAAGGCCGGGAGCTCCCAGGAGGTGTTCTCAGCAGCAGCGAGACTTGCTGAGTGGTGGGCGGCTTGTCCTTGTCCACTCCTTGCCTTCTCTCCCTGTCCCCTCCACCATCATCTCACTGGTCCATCTAGAGCCCTTTGGGGGTATCAGAAATGTTCCGGGCAGGGGAAGCGGCTGTGGCTCAATCAGCTGGGCTCCCGTCTACCATATGGGAGGCCCTGGGTTCGCGTCCCCGGGCCTCTGTGTGAAGGCAGGCTCACCCGCACGCTGTGGAGAGCTGCCAGCTTGGGCATCATAGAGTGCCACTGGCCTGCAAGTGCCACGGAGCGCCGACTCAGCAAGGTGACCCAACAAAGAGGGAGACAAGTGAAAACACTGAAGAGCACGCAGCAAATGGACACAGAGAGCAGACAACAAGCAAGCCGCAAGGGGTGGGAGATAAATAAAAATTAGATACAGACACACAGAAGAATGCACAGCGATGGACACAGAGAGCAGACAGCAAGCAAGCTGCAAGGGGCGGAGGGGATAATTGAAAAAAAAAGTTCCAGGCAGGACTGCCTGATCCAGGGCTGATTCACAAAATGCATTCTGAGATCCTGCTGAGCTCAGCCCGCTGCGAGGTGAGGCGACCAGAAGAGCAGGTCCCAGCTGAGGGGCGGGGTGGCGTGAGCCGCGTGGCTCGGCAGTGGTCGCCTGTGAGCCCCACGCCATCCCACGCTGGGATGCTGCAAATGCCCAGACCCAGGCCGACAGGGCCCCGGGAGGCGGGGAGCGTGAACACGAGCTGGGCGGGAAGGGAGAGGCACCTCTGCTGAGCGCGGCGACATTACGCGTCTGCGTCCGTGGGTAAAGGAGCTGCAGTGCAGCAGGGCACGCGCCGTGAGCGCTTCCTTCAGGAGAAGGGCACAGGTTTAGAACACGGACACCCACAGAAGAACATGCTCGGGGCACCGAGGAGCAAGGGCTTCTGTTGTGCTTTGGGGGGAAGTGGCGTTAGGCTTGCAGGCACCAACACTGGCAGGCAGGCATTGAAGCTTCCGAGGACTCCCAGACGTGGGAGTGGAGGAGCTGTGCCAGGAAACCAGGTGGCCCCTGGGGCAGCTCATTTCCTCTCCACAGGAGGTGTTCCAAGACCCACGCGCCACACTGGTCAGAAGGACGGACCAGCCCAGGGGCTGAGAACTCCGTCCACCGAGGAGGTGCACTTGGTTCCCAAGACCTGATCCCTTTGGATCAAAGTGAACAGGTGCAATCCAAAGATTCCAGGGATTAGGATTCCTCCGTTGGCAGCATGGCTGGAATTTTCTCAGAATCCTGGTGTGCAGGGGATGGTGACAGCCTGGGATATTCAGAAAAATAAACCATGACCGCGGCAGAGGAAAATGGCAGCAGCTGTTGACCCAACACATGGGTGCCAAAGGATGTTAAATCGTTACTAGATCAGTCCACAAGAAGCAAGAGAATTCAGGTTTCCAATTATTCTGTGACTTCATTTTCCCCTAGCGTTCAGCCTCAAGGTTGAAGGGAATATCTAAGGAAGAGACTAACTTATTTAACACCAAGAGACGGGGTTGAGAAAACCAGTGGTTTAAGACTCATTGCGGCAGGTGGACACTGGATGCTGAATGCTGATGTCTAACCTGCACCTCATGCTGGGGACAGTGATAGTTTGCATTCCCATAGCTGGGTTTATGAATGCCAGCAGCTTCATCATGCCAAGGAACTGTGCCTGTCTCTGTGCAGCTGGAAAAGAACCTTGTGGCAACCCCACCGTTTGCTTCTAGATGCGCTCAATCACCTCCCAGTCGTTGCCTGCTCATCCCACCAACACCCTTGTGCCTTGACTTCTCCTCCAGGTGGAATGTGCTCCTGGTACTCAGGGGACATCCTTTACTGTTTGGCCATGGCTGTCCAACTCTGGCATATCTCAACAGGAAATCTGCCTTTGGCCTGATATGGTATGAGAAAGAATGCTTTATTTGCAAGCAGAAGTGTGTTTGGGTCTGCTCCTTTCTTGGCTGTGAGCAAGTGGCTTGACCTACCTAAGATTCAATTCTCTTATTTGAAAAGTGGGAGTAATTATAATCACACCTCCATGAAGGGCTATGATCAGGATAAGAGAGTGCACATTTGTGAAATTACTTTATGAACTCTTCAGATTTTGGCAGCTGCTAGATTTTACCATTCCCCATCACAGCTTGCCTGTTGAGCCTGTGCAGGACCTCCATCCCT
This sequence comes from Dasypus novemcinctus, assembly GCF_030445035.2. Taxonomy (NCBI): domain Eukaryota; kingdom Metazoa; phylum Chordata; class Mammalia; order Cingulata; family Dasypodidae; genus Dasypus; species Dasypus novemcinctus. The sequence continues at coordinate 4,757,802 of NC_080674.1, read as the reverse complement.
TAGATTGTAACCTCTCACCCCATCAATACCTGCCGGCGTAGACGAGACCCAGTGCTGGTTGCAGCTACCAGGGGCACCTGGCACAGGAAGGTGTGTCCGGCTTGAGAGACCTCGGAGCTGTAGGAGCTTGCCTATTAGGAGAGCAGCCAACTCCTGGGGAACTGGAGAGAGAGGCCCAATGTCTCAGCATACCAAGAATCCTCCATGTGTATTCTTGGAACGAGAGCTCTGCTCAAAGAGAGCCACTCACTCTGCTGAGACGTCAACGGGCTCCTTCTAGCTGTAGTGTTGCTAAGGCGAAGCTTTTAACATTTTTCCAAGTAATAGCTCAATTATTTAATAAAAGAAGAAGTTGCCACTTTGGTGCCGCATTAGAAATGACCATTGTTTCCATTTAATCTGGGTACCTACTTTTGGCAACGGGAATCTAAAGGAACTGATCCACAGACCAAAAGAAGTAAGAAAAAAAGAAAAGAAAGAAAAGGAAAAGGAAAAAATCAGTCACTAATCTGAAGAGAAATATTCAAAAAAGCATTCCCAGCAGATAGCCTTGCTTCCGTCTTCGGAAAATGAGATAGTTCACCAATAGAACTGTCTTTCTTGGAATCCAGTGCAAGCTCTGGACCTCAGATTAGTTTGCAGAGTCAAGGTTCAAATTTCTGAAATTTGGAGTAACTGGAAAGAAGACAGACCGTGGAGTCAGCGCAATGTGAGTGCAAATGCCTGGCCATACCCTGCATGCATGGGACAGCCTTAGGCAAATCACTTTATCTGTTTGGGCCAGGCTCAGCTGATGGTGCCTAGACATGCCCATGGGGGGTCAGCTAGGGCCATGCCAGCTGAGGATGGGCCCTCAGCCTTCATCAGGAGAGCCTGGGCCTGCTCGTGTGGTGACTGGCCAAGAACACAAGGGCGAGGTGGGCTAGGCATGGGGCAGCACATTCGGGTGGCCAAAGCAAGTCACAAAGCCAGCCCAGATCTCAGGAGGGGGAGATAAGGGCTACCTTTGCATGAAAGAGGTTGGAAAGAGCTTATTGCAAAGGTGCATGGACACAGGGGAGGGAATGATGGCAGCTATTTTCACAAACAATCTAATGTAAAGTTGAAAAAAAAGCCAAGTCAAACAACAATGTCAAAAAAAATTGGATAACAGCTCGGGTCACAGTCCAGACTTGTGTGTGGCCAAGTTCATGAATCTTTGACTCCTGATGTACCCTGTCTTCTGGCACATGGACCTTGGCAAGTGTCCAGAGTTAAGATCTTAGGGGAACTCCCGTGATTCCAGGTCTGTTTCCAGTAATGGGTCCTTGTCATCCCCCTGCAGGTAACGGGAAAGGCATGTGGGGGAAGCTTCGTGGGTTTTCTGATTTGCCAATAAAGAGCAACCAAGCTTTTCCTACCTTCAGGCTTTCTTTGCCTATTTTGCCAGTTTGGAATCATTGTTTTCCAAATGCCCCTTTCTCCTGCTATCAATGGGCTTGGGTCCAATATGGCGCCTAGTGGATCTGAATGGTGCACGTCAGTTCTGAGGCAGCCCCGACACAGATTGGCTTCTCCCAGAAGTCGGAAGGCTCCAGGATCTCCCTCGATGGCCTAGTTAATCCCGTGACGATCCTGGCCTTCCCCAGGAGCAGGCTGGGGACAACGGTGGCATCTCGTCGGTCTCTTGATGCCTGCTCACCCGGAACCAGCCTCCCTGGGCACAGCGCAACCCACTCACCGAACAGACAGCAGGAGCCCTCGTCAGTTTCTGGTTTTGCATTTCAGGCTCCTCGAGTCCTGGGTGAAGCAGGATCCAGCATCATCCCCTGTGCTTTTTGGGACTGTGACCATGCCATCCCGGGTCAGATTGAAGTCTGTATTTAAGGATGCTCAGATCTGGGCTGGGGCACTTTGGTTGGTCTTCCCAAGTGGTTTCAGCTGAGCTATAAATTTACATAAAATGTTTTGATGCAAAGGAGGCGAAATAAAAGCAGCCTCGCTTTCTTTTTCAATATTAACACTCAAACTCTGCTTTTGTGAGAAATGCTAATATGCTGAGTGGCTATTGATAGCAACAGCTAAATCTGCACACTTGGCTGGCAACTCTTGAATAAAATCAGAGAGATTTGTTTGTGTAAAAAAATATAATTGATATGAGAGGCCGTTTTAGCATTCGTCGCAATGTTGCAGTGGCATCAGAAAAAGAACTGCAAAACCGAGAAGAGTGCAGCCATTTGCTTAAACCTGTGCTTCGTTTTGAGGCCAGAAGGCACGGGTGGGGACGCCATCTGACCCCTCCGTGGAGACCCCAGGCAGGAAATGGGAAGAGGAGGACTACGGGACAGTGGACGAGAGGCAGATGGAGAGCTGGCCCCTCCGAGGAGCCTGCTGCAGCCTGAGATGCCTCAGTGGGAAATGCCTGTTGGAAAGGAAGATTCCTGGTCCTTCTAAACAAATCCGACCTTTCAAAACGCAATCCTCGAGAAGTAAGAACTTGGTGAAATGTGGAGAGAGAATGGCCTGTTTTTAAAATAAAAAGGTGAGGGGAGCCTGCCTCTCAGGCTCCAAGTGTCACCTCTTAACCAAAAGCCAAACCACTGTCCGGGCAGCGCGGCTGGACGCGGCCCCTCGCCCGGGTCGCCCTTCCTGGCGTGGCTGGCCGTGGGGTCTTGTTGACCCGAGGCTGCGGCCACCCAGCCTGCCCCTGCCCGTGTGCTGACGGTGCTCCCGGGAGGACCTCCCAACCGCGAATGGGGCCTGTGTGGTCGCTGATGACCCACGCTGCCCCTGGCCCCAGGGCAGGCCCCCCAGGCGCCAGCGCCCCCTCCCCGCCCAGGGCAGCCATTCGTCCACGCCCTTCCTGTGCCACCACAGCCGGCTCCTAATGAGGCCCCAGCAGATGCGGGAGACGGGGTGGGGGAGGGCTCACCTCTGGGGCGGGCTCCAGGGGTCACGTCCCACCTCACCAAAGGCCAGCCTGGCGGCCTCAGTGAGGACTGACAAGTGGATAGTGGTGGTGTTTTTAATCTCACACAGTGTGGACACCTGAGGGGAAGGGGCCCGGCCGTCCACGGAGCAGAGCAGGTGACCACAGAAGGATCTGTGCCAGCAAGGCCCCTCTGCCACCCTGGAGGTGGCCTCACGCCCGCTCCCCCCATCCTTCTGCCCTCGGGTAGTGGGGTTCCCATGCACCTGTCCCTGCAGTGGGAACACCAGAAGGATGCTCCAGGAAGGGTCCCACGCGTCTGTCAGAACCTCTGGCTCCCTCTCCCAGCTCTCCTTCCATCTCCACCACTACATCTATCTTCATCTCCATGACATTAGCTCCCTGGAGTAGTTTACCCAAGTAGTTACGGCAAGCAAAATGGCAGGTCACACCACAACGCGTTCTTCCGTCTCTCCTGGCCGGCTCCACTGGGCTTTCTCTTCTTTTCCTGAGATGGATCTGCTGCCAGATGATGGCTGGCAGGACGCGCCAGGCTTGCGTTGGAATGACACTTTCTCTCCCAGGGCCCAGGGTCCCGGGAGGTGCCGCGGGCTTCCCAGTCCAAGGGGTGCTCCGCAAGGAGCCTGACTCCCCTCTTCAGGAGGCTGGGTGAAGGCAGCAGTTGGCACAGCTGACACTTAGCCAGGAGCAGTTGGGTTTTCCCAGGGAGGCCGTCTACTGTGTCCATGGAACCGAAGCCCGCGGTCGAGGACTGGCTGGATACGGCAGAGAGCGGTGCACAGGCTGTGGGAGCACCCAGGCAGACCCTCCTGCTTTCACCCAATGCCCGTTTCCATTGCAGAGCCGCCCGGACTATACCATGCCCTGGGGCTACAATACAGAACTGCCCCAGCGTGCAGTGGAGGCCCCGGGGGCCTTGGTGGGTGCTCCGCTCCTGGCCCTCAGCCCCTCCACCTTTCCAGCATCGCCGCGTCGCTGCCAGGGCCCTGATGGCTCTTCACGATGAAGGAGGGGGTGCCTGGAGCTTGGCACGCCCCCGCCCTGTCCTTGGGGCTAAGGAGCCTTCCTACAGACCTGTCACATCAACCACTCCCACGCCCTTGCCGGAGTGCTGATGCCCACGCATGTGGGATGCCTCCCTCAAATGGAAACGGACAGACGGACATGCCTGGAGGGAGCCATGGGCGGGAGACCTTGGCCCTTGGCATCTCTTTTGGAGGAAGCTCCACTTTGGCTTCTGAGCTGAGCCAAGACCTAGTCCATCCCTGGTAAGTCAACTGGACTGTGGGTGGCACTGCCACGTGCCCCATTTCTGCCATCTCCCCCTCCGGGTTTGTCATCCAGTCACACCGTTATTCCCATGAGCTTCATTAACTGGGACCAGATCCCAGAGAATGGCCTCAGGGGAGTGTTTCCCGAACAGGGAAGGGGCTCCAGAGTGCTGAGCCCCAGGCTTACTGCTTTCATATCCAAAACGGAACCATCGGAGGTGCTTGCAGAGAGTGTTACTCCTCTGGTGTTTCAGACAGAGCTATCGTGTTCCCCACACCCCCCACTAGCTGCTGTCCCTGTTTATTACTGGTGTCTGGAAAGGAATGTGCTCTCCTTGTTATATAATAAGACCTGTTATTAGATTGTTTGGGGCTTGTTAGCATATTCATGAGTCTATTCAATTTAAACCATATTTCATTTCTTTTGCAAAGCAAATGACTCTCTTTTCTTATGATTGTTGAGGAATTTAATTTTGAAGGGATTTTACTTGGTAGTTTGCATCTGTGAAAATGCAGTTGAGAGTTGAGGTGAGGAAGGGGGGGAAAGGGAGGAGGTGGTTCAGCTCACCAGATAAAAAGAGAAATCTTGCTGAATCTCGGAGAATTTATACGTAGCACCGAGACATGAATCAACACGCCCCATCTCACCCTGGAGTGCGTGCAAAGAAACACACGCCTCACATTGAGCAGGCACGGGGGCATCTGTGCCGCTTGTGCAGGGAGGGCGTGTTTGGCAAATGAAACGGGTGATCACTTTGTGTTCGCAGCAGCTGACGGTGATGGAATTTAACTCCCCTCTTCCAGGGCTAAGTGGGGATGTAGTGATGAGGGGCAGGGGCTGGTGCGGGGCTCTTTCTTCTGCGGGAAAGGCAAGGTGCTGCTCCTGCTGATGCACAGCGCACGAACGCAAGCTGACGGCTCCCGTGGGCCCACGAGTGACATCCAGGACACGCTGAATGTTGCCACAGAGTGCAAGAGGAGCAGTCAAACTCCACAGTAATTCATCCTCACTTTGGACTCAAAGAAAACAGCATCTGATCATACATAGGGGATTAATCCCAGTTCGACATTGGCTGGCTATCTATCTATCTATCTATCTATCTATCTATCTATCTATCTATCTATCTATATCTATCATCATCATCCTTCCATCCATCCATCCATCCATCCATCCATCCATCCATCCACCTGTTTTCTTTAAATAGTTTGAAATGTTGGGAGGTTATGGGGGTGTCAGAGAAAAAAGAACAATGGTGACACAAAGTAAGGCATGAACTGCACCTTAGCTGATTACAGGTAGCCAGAGAATAGAGCTGGGACCCAAATTTGGGATTTCACGTGTGTCTCGGGACCCGTAAGACCCAACACAGGCCACATAATCCCTATTATATACCCCATTCAAGCAAATTAGAGGTCCCACCTGATTTCCATGTTCAATCAGGATGTTTTTTTACTCAAAATACTTAATGTATTATATTTGTTAAGTTTTCTTATTTCCTTTAGTGACTATAAAACATAAAATTGTGCTCTGATAGATATTTGGATGTTCTAAATTAAAGATACTGCCAATGAAGGACATATTCTCTAGCCCCCACATTCTACACCTGTAAAGAAGTAGCCGCCGATTCCATCCTTGAACTATTGCAGTTAATTAAAAGAATGTGGAGGAAGCCTGTCTCTGTAGCTGGCTGTCGTTAATTACAAAGGTATCCAATATGCCATTGCAAATGGCATTCTGCTGGTGCTTAATTAAAATAAACACAAAATTTTAAATGAACCAACCGGATTTTGGCATTGGTCTGTTTTTACAGGGCCAAATTTTGTGTGTGACTACAATAAAAGCATAAGGCTAAATCTTGACTCTGCTTTAGTGGAGTGGCACCTGGCCAGCTAAAGGGCACAGCCCACTGTCTCATCTACCAAGTATGTAGGGATGGGCCAGCCCAGCTTCCTCATGTCCCACTACCCTTCACTCTCTCCAGCAGGGGCAGCTTTTGGAAACCTTCTCTGGGTTGAAGGGAATTGAGGGAAGTCTGTTTCTTGAACCCGTCTTCCCATGAAGAACAACATGTGTTTATCCACCATCTTGCATCAAGGGGCACCAAGACATTTTTCAGATAGGAGCTCATTAATTTTGCCTACTCCTCTCCAAGAAAGGGAGTTGGAAAGGAAGAATTCTCTGGATTGCTTGATAGACAAAGGAGGAGGGATATGGAATAAACCTTGCTCATACCATCCTATCACCATGGATTAAGAACCTATCATGATGATTGTAGGCTGCCAAAACCTTACCTGCATATCATCTACCATGGTGGTTGCAGTTATACAAATTGATGATGTCAATCAAATGGGTGGGATGTTTGTTCACAAACTTCCAAGCATTTTAAGGTTGCTTATTTGTATGTAAATAATGGATGCATCCATCTTTCACGGATGCCTCTAAGTGAGCCCTACATGCAGGAATCTGGTTAGAAGAAGTGTACATGTGCAAGGAATGCAAGTGCTTTTCATTACTTTAGAATTTAGAAGTGTATTTCTCTTAAAACATCTACCATTCAATTCAATTTAGAAAATGTATTAAGTGCTTTGTTATTGGAAAGGATGCATTTGGTTAAAAGTGACAGAAGTTAAAACTGACCAGCTTACAATAAAAAAAGAAAAGGAATTCAGTGAGAGGACTGAGACTGGGGTGTCTCAGAAGTGTGAGAAACAGTGGAGGTGTGAAAGAAGCATCAGTGACACAGAAGAACCAAATCAAGCCCTGTGATATTTTATAAGAACTCTTCCCCTTTCAGCCCCTTACCTTTATTCCTCTCCTTTCTCTTTCTCTCCCTTTTCCCCCTTACTTCTTCCTTCCTCTCCCTTAGAACTTCTACCTCTGCTCATAATGGCAAATGAGAACACCTGGGTGCACTTGCTACTGTTTCAGCTACTGAAAGAGGCCAACAAAATGCTATCTCTGGTCTTGAATCAAGAAACCCAGAGTAGTAGCTCATTGGTGCAACGTGGGCCAATCAAATGGGGCCAGAAATGGGAAGGAGCACACAGGGGCATGTGGCCATGGCTGATGAAGAAGTGGGAAGGGAAGCAGATCCTAGAGAAAAAAGCGCTCCTGAAAGAAGAGGGTGCTGGACAAGCAAAGCAGTAGATATCCATTACTTGCATGAGTGTTAGAAGTTGCAATGAGTAGAATGGTATGAGATACAGGATCTATGTAAAAGAATCTCAAAGGGGCATAAAGTGGTCTGATAACTTTAATGTGAGACAATGAACTGAGTCTGAGATGCAGGCTCCATGAATCACTGTTCCAAGAATTTATGAGTGAAATATGTTTGCCCTTGAGTACATTATTGAGATCCTCCAAGGTTATCTGGTATTGAGGATTGAATCTCATTGTCCAAAAAAGGCATGCTCAAGTCCTCACCCCAGGTCCTGTGGGTTACCATTTGTAAATAGAATCTTTGAAGATGGTATTATTAGTTAGGTTGAGACCAAATTGAATAGGGGTGGGCCTTGTCCATATGACTAGAGTCTATATACCAGAGGAAATTCACAGTGAGTAGGAGCCGGAAGTCATAAGAAATGAGCAGGGGACACAGGGAGACAGATTGCCAAGTGATGGAGGATTGCTGGAAAGGTATCTCTCTTTTTGGAGAAAGCAATCCCTGCTGATTCCTTGATGCCATGTTGCTTAGATACACCCATTGTAGGGTATTTGCCATAGTAGCCCTGCTAAATTATGATGTGTGGGTACTCTGCAGGCGGATGAGCATATCTCAGTGAAAAAGTAATATATGCAATGGATGATGAGATTCCAACAATAGAGAGGAGGGCCCTTTGATGGGGAAAAATTGTGAAAGGATAAAAAAATAGAGAAGCTGAGGGCCACCTGGAAAAGGGAAGCAGTCTGGTATGGGGCATTTAGGTGTGTAGGCAAAATGAAGGAACTGGATGTCTTGCTGAAGTGCCATTTCAGACATTCAGCTGAACGACCCTGGGATGAGTCTGTTCTTCATCTCAGGGAGTAGACAGTGTAATCAGACATGTTCCCAAGGATGATGAATCAGTCAGTGGTGGACAGGACCAATTGCAGGTTAGACTGAAACAGGGAGACAAATATGAGGATGCCTCTGCTTAGTCCTACAAGTAACTATAAATGTTCCAAAGCAACCTGCTTTCCAGCTGGGGCACCCTGCTGCTGGGACAGCCAAACCACACCAAAATGGAACCCAGTTACCATGTCAACCACTAAGGATGCTCCAGGGAGGTGCTGGGAAGGAAGAGAGTTACAGATATCCCAAAGGGCAAGGTTCAGGGTAAGTCAGGGTCTCTAGGCAGCCAAACCAGCAGGGATCTAGTCCCTGGGACTTAAGGTTGAGGGGCAGAATAAAGCTCAAACAGTTCCTGTAGAGTGGGGTCCAAGGCACAGTAGAACCAGCTGAGAGACTGAGGGGACTGGGTCTCCAGGGAAGACCCTGACATATGGAGGTGCTAGCTCCTCCTGGATGGAGAATGACTATTTTGAGGGGTCACAAGGCAGAGAATGGTGGAGTAGGGGGCTTGTGAGAGTAGCTCACTGAGGTGCAGCACGGCACACTGGATTTTTCTTCTTGGCTTCTCAAAGTGCGGTTAACCTCCTGTCTCTTTTGACCTCCTCCTTCCTGGTTGAGTCCTCAAACTCACTTTTCTGACCATGCAGACAGGAATTTTCTCTGAGCAGAAAGAAGTTATGCTCTTGATTATATCCTCATCCTACTTGATTCTGAGGGATATATAATTAGTTCTGATTTCTATAGGAAGATTTAGTGCTGATTAAAAGCACTGGAGGCTTTTGTATGAATTATCAAGGCTTTTCCTTACCTTCTCCCAGAGCTGTTCATTACATATCCTTTGGGGAACCAACTGCTGTCAATGTATTTGCTGTAAGACATACAGTTGGGGACCACTGGGAATTTTTTAAGCTCACGCTAATGGGAAAAATTACCAGCCTGGCATTTCCTGTCTTTCTACTCAATCTGCCATCCTCCCTACACAGCTCTTGTCTGCTGCAAATCTGATGGCAAAACTGAGCCAACATTCTTAGCATTCTTTTCATTTAACTGCCTATATTTTCCTTCCATTTCCCCCCGAGGTACTGTATGTTTTCTTAGTTTACCATCTAAATATTATACTTTAAAATGATTATATCATATTAGAGAATTTAGTTACTTAGTAACATCCAAAAACCATCTAATTATGGCCGTAGAACCAGAGAAATTAGAGATGAAATCTATAATTAAAGCACAAAATATACATTCATTTATTACATTAAGGCATGATTAAAAAATAAACATGGCTCCAAAAGATAACCATGAATAAATTAATAATGAAACATTGAATCTTTTCTAATGCTTTTGTTCAACTAGCTAATAAGTCTTAACTGGATAAATGCTGTAGATGCTGCCCTATATATGGGGGTTTGGATTTGTGTGTCCCCCAGAAAAACCTGTTCTTAATCTTAATCCATTCCTGTGGGTGTGAACCCATTGTAGGTAGGTCCTTTTAATGAAGTTACTTCAGTTAAGGTGTGTCTCACCTCAATCAGCATGGATCCTAATCCTATTACTGAAGTCCTATATAAGCAGAGTGAAACCCAGACAGGGAGAAAAAGTCACAAGGAAGCAAGAAGCTGAAAGTCAGTGGAACCCAGAAGAAAACAAGGAGGCCAGGCCAGGCTGCCATGTGCATTGCCGTGCGGCAGAAGTACCAAAGGTCACTGTCAGCCAACCCAAGAGTGTGTCTTAGGGAGGAAGGCATCACCTTGATGCCTTGATTTGGAATTTTCCCCAGCCTCAAAACTGTGAGCTAGTACATTCCCATTGTTTAATCCAACCCATTGCATGGTATTTGCTTGAGCAGCCCAGGAAACTGAAACACCATGTGAGACATTTCCACCTGCGGGACACTGTGAAGCATGTGGCCATGTGCTCTTCATGTTTGGGGAATCATGTAAAACTGGTCTGGCTGGGGAACAGAGACTGAATGGGGGTAATGGGGCCATGGAGGAATGGGATTTTCTGTCTAACGGTAGTGAAGCCAGGCAGAGGAAGGCAGGAGAGATGGGAGGCGGAGGTCCTGAGTCCAGGACTTCTTGAGGTAAGGGGTCTGGATTGTAGCTGTGATTGGGCTTGAGACAGAAGGGACAGGATGACAGGCATTTCATGGAGGAGTTGACAGGCTGACCTCTTGGTTTGGACTTTGTGTCTGTGGGAGGCCTTCAAAGCTTCCAGAAACTGCTCTTGTGTGAGTCCACACCAACTCCTTCATGGCTGTGGACAAATAGCCCTTTGGCATCTTCATCTGCATTTGCTTCTTAACTACACTTTAACTACTGTCGATGTTTTGTGCCTCCTCCTGGGATTCTAGAACACTACTCCTACCTGTTTCTTTGTTTGTCTTCCAATCTGTTTTCCCAACTATTTTGCTGACTTGGTATCTTCTACCCATCAGCATCTACCAATGTTCTGTCCTCAGTGTTCTTCATGTACCAGTCCATGGGTTCCTAGAGTTACCTGGGCTGCTCCTACATCCCCAGGAGATACTGCTTCCAGGGGCTGGCCCCAGCAAGCCTGCACTTCAAGCCCAGCCTCCTTCACAGTGGAAGGGATGAGCTAGTGGTCATAGAAGGCCCCTGGTACATGATTGGTGGATGAGTGAATACCTGCATGCATGGATTCTTCGGTAGTAGACTATTGGAAATAATCCTGGGAAAGACAACTGTCTAAAATTATTATCAGTCCTTTATATTCAGTGTCAGTGAATATTCTGAAAGGTAAGAATTGAGAAGAGACTCACAGCATCTGTAAAGAGAAGATGGAAATGTAGAGGAAGAATAGCATCAAAAGAAAATCTTCTTTTTACCAAAATCTATCCAAGAATAAGTGCTGACAGACACTATTAGAGTACTTAAAGTAACTTTGAGAAATACTACATTTTTGACCAGTATTAAGAATTTTGATTTATTCCCTAACAATTCCTACAAAGGTCGAAGATAAAACAGCAGAATAGAGTTGACAATGAAAAGACAGCCTCCTGCCTCAGCCCTTCTCAAGCACAATTCTTCTTCCTAGAGGACAGCACTTAGTTTTTCTAACAGTTACTTTCCTAACTCTTAATAAAAGGCTTATATGACTTATTTATTTCAGAAATTCTATTGTCTCCTCTTTATGAAAGGAGAACTTTAGTTCATTTACTCTGCTTACTCCCCTTCACTCAGCTTAATTTGAAATTGTTTAGTATTGCTTATAGTTTTCTAGTGAGCCTCTTTTGAAAAAATAACATGGCCCAATCCATCAACTTCTGGAAGCATCTCTTGATATTCACTCTCTATAATATGCCTACTCTTCCTTCCCCTCTCCTCTAGTTACTTTCACATTGTCAAGGCTGATGGTATTTATATTCTGTCTTCAATTATGTCTTTACATATTTTATCAGTACTTTGATTAAAAAGTTGAAATTTCTTAAATCACACATTATTTTGATTATGTTAAGTATCACGTTCAGCAGAACTAGACAGTGTATTAATCTTGCATTTCCTTTTTATAGGCCACAGTCAGGACCTTGACCACTAGAGAGGATGTTTCTAGCTTCTGGGATAAATGGATTCTACTCTCCTATACCTTGCTAATTGCTTGAAGTTGTGCTATATTTTCATTCGCTTTTGATTTTGAGCTTAATTTTCCTGCATAGAAATTTTAAAATTTTTATAGGTTTTCTAACTTCCTTTTTTTTCCTGTTAAAAAAAAAATGGACTTTTACTTCATTTCTCTGATATCTTCCATTCTGTTCTCTCTCAAAGACTTATTTTGAACTCTGTGGTTTCCTTTCTAGTTTAGATAGATAGTGATAGCTTTCTAAGTTAACTGTAATGCTTTCATCCTGGAATTTCTTCATGAGATTACACTCACTGTTCTTGAACTTGCTATCTTTCACTTTCTTGATATTCATCCTTGTTTGTCTGGAGTATATCCTCAAGAAACTTCAAAAGAAAGGAAAGGGGTATTAATGCTTTCTGAGCCTTTGCATATTTGAAAATGTATCTATCTTCCTTTAAACTTGATTCATAAGTTGATTAGACTTAGAATTTTTAACCTCAAAAGAAAAAAATTGGGAGTTGCTGCTGAGAAGTCTGATGCTGGTCTCATTTTTATGCTTTAAAGGAAATTTGCTTTTTCTCCTTAGACCATATTAAATCTCTGGATTCTTGGTGTGCTGAAATTTTATGAGGATAAGTTTGGATGAGCCACTTTTCATACATGCATTATTTATGCCACTTAGTGGATTCCTTTAATGTGAAGATTTATTGGTCAGAGTCTCAGCAGGAAACAGATGCCTGCTCAGTTTAGGATAACTTGAAAAGGACTGAGTAAAGGCACTGTTTGCAGCGTGTGGGTGGGGAACTGCAATGAATAGCACAGGGCCCTGGGTATAAGAGCAGGGTCTGACAGCACCCTGACTTCCAGGGAGAGGCTGCCTTGAAGGAGCCGAGAGCTTTGGTGAGGGACTCAGCCTGCCTACAACAACCTGCTGGATGGGATGTGGAAGAAAAGCACAGCTTGAAGCCAGAGGACTGGAGTCCTTCGGTGAAGTCTCTGTGATTCAGCCTGCATGGAGCAGAGTGGGAGGGTGGAGAATGGACCTGGAGGGCCATATGGAATGGAGCCAGCCCTGAAGGTGACCTTCGCAGTGGTAGGACACAGCCTGCTGTTTTTCTTTAAGAGTTTTCTGGTCTTTGTTTTCCATCTTCTGTTTTTATGGAATCAAAAGTTGAATATTAGACATCCTGTACGTCTCATCACTTTCTTACATTTTTCTTCTGTTTGCTGTCTGTTCTGGGAAATTTCCTAACCTTCTATTAAACTTTTTTTAATTTTGGAAGACATCTCTTTCAAGTGTTCTTTCTTAGTCTCTGCTCCTTTTTAATTGAAACCGATTCTTTTTAAAAATCATTTTAGTACTTAATGACTTATAACCTATTACGTGCCTATCTGTTTTAAGGACTAGAGTTTTGGGTGTTTGTTTTTTAACACAATATAGTATGTTTATTTAAATGATTGCTTTTTATAATTAGTCAAATCTTATCACTGGTCAATATCTTTATTCTATTACCTTGTTGGATCCATTCAGTAGTGCTGCATAAAACTTCCTATAAAATTACATAAGAATTAGAAGGATAGCGAAGAAAAGAGTCATGACCAGTGTGAGAGGATTCACCAGATGCACTCTTAACTCTAATAAGGAACACATTCCCTGCTGACACGGTGCTGATGTCATATATAGGGGAGGCCCATAGTAAATAAACAAACAGGCAAGATTCCATATGCCACAAATTGCTGAGTTCAGTAGGGGCAAACCAAAGCAGAATGAGGTGGTAGGGGGTGCCAGGGCTGACTGAACGGGGCGAGGAGAGGTTGCTATTTTACTAAGCATGGCAGGGAAGACCTCTCTGACAGGTGGATGTGAGAACACAGCCCTAAAGGAAGAGAGAGAGCAGGCTGTGACAACATATTTGATAAATGCAATATTTTTCAAATCACTCTGCAGATTCTAACTTTATGCTTTATCTATTATCTATCTATCTTTGTTCTTCTCATCAAAGGTAAGTTGAATTATCAAGCTCTTTTATCCCTCTATTTTCATTCATTCTGGTGATTTTCTTCACATGCCTCATGATCCCTGTAGTCTAATTAAGGATGGGTTACTTTATTCAGATAACTGGTATAAGATTCTTCTGCTGTTGTGTGTGGAGATCTGACCCCTGAATAGCCAACCTTTCTGAGAGTTCTGCCTATGTAGGGGAGACCTTTTGGCAGACAGGGCTCGCTTTGGGTAAAAAAGTGGATGGCTGACTTTTGGGACAAAGTTTTATTAATCTGTCTATTTCTATCTAATATGTCTATTTGTCTATCTGTAATATCCATCTATCTATAATTATCTATCTAAATTATCGATCTCTCTATCATATCTATCTACCTGTCACCTAATCTACCTATTATCTATCTCTATCTCTAACATTATTTATCTACCTACCTAGTTAGCTAGCTAGCTACCTATTATCCATCTATATCTAACTACCTATCTCTACCATTTAGCAGTTTGACATAGTTATGAATTCCAAAAATAGATGTTTGATTATGTTTGTTATCTGGTCTATACCTGGGCATGATTGAGTTATGATTGGAGATTTGAGTGGGCCATGTCATTAGGGCATTGAGTCCCCAGACCTTGGTGGGTGGGAACTTACAGATAAAAGGTACAGCAAAGGACAGAGTTGAGGGTTTTTGATATTGGAGTTTCAATGTTGAAGTTTGATGCTGAAGTCTTAAGCTGGCACCCTGGGAAGTAAGCACACAGAGTACAGAGAAGCAAGCCCCAGGAAGAATGGAACCTTGAACCCAGAGAGAAACAAGACCCTGGAAAGGAGGAACCCTGGAAGCCTGAACCCTTGCAGATGCCAGTAGCCATCTTGCTCCAACATGTGAAAATAGACTTTGGTGAAAGAAGTAACTTAGGCTTTATGGCCTGGTATCTGTAAGCTCCTACCTCCAAACAACCAATTCTGGTATTTTGCATCAGCACTCCTTTGGCTGACTAATACAGAATTTGGTACTGAGGAGTGGGGAAGTGCTTTTGCAATTACCAGAAAGCTGGAATGGTTTTATAAATGGGTAAGGGGTATTTTTCAAAGGAATTGTGAGATGTTTGGAAGAAAAGACCTACAGTGCTTTGAAGAGACTATTGATAGCAATATGGATGCTAAGGAGGCTTTTTATGATGCCTTAGAAGTAAATGATGAAACTATTATTGGAAACTGGAGGAAAGGCAATCCATGTTTTAAAGTTGCAGAGAATTTAGCAAGATTAACTCCTGGTGTTATATGGAAGGTAGAATTTGAAAATGGCAAGCCTGGGCATTTAGCTGAAGAAATTTCCAAATTAAATATAGAGAATGTGACTTGGCTTCTGCTTGCAGCTTATAGCAAAATGCTAGATGAGAGAGAGATGCTGAGGACTGAACTGTCGGGCAAAAAGAAAACAGAAACTGATTCTGGAAAGCCCAAACCTCTGGAAATCAAGCTCTCAGATAAAAGTGGCCCATTGGAGGACTTAACTGGACTTGGAACTTGTAAATCAGAATTGAGAATGCAGTTATGTCAGAAAGACTTGTGGAAACTCTTACTGTCTGATGACTTGGACCCCTGCTTCCTGCATGCTAAACCAACAAGGTTTTTGAGAGAGCTGCATGAACAAAACCACTCTCAGCCTGGAATAAAAAGGACATGGAAAGGAGAGATTGAAGGAGAAACAGCTTTAAGAAGAAAACCATGGAAGCTGAGATCTGGAAATAGGACATCATCTTGGGCCAAGAGAGGAACCCTATCCATGTCTACAGAGAGGGTGGTTTTGCCCAGCAGTTGAAGAGGGTGGATGTTCCTGTCTGATGTTCTGGGAGTTTTGCTGCCCCAGGGTAAAGAGAGAGTGGGACACATTCCCCAAGGATTAGGGCCCTTAAGGTCAGCACCCCAGAGGTCTGAGTGGGGTGGACTTGTCCCTAGTGGTTAGGGAAAGCCAGGTGGTCAACCCATTGCTCTGAGAGGGTTGAGCCTATATGCTAAAGGTTAGGGAAGGCCAGGTGGTCAAGTTGTTGCTCTGAGAGGGTTGAGCAAGTTTGCCGAAGGTTAGGGGGAATGTTGTCTTCACATCACTGTACTAGTGGGCTTAAGACTCTAACCCAAAGATTGGGTAAGGTGTGGCAATCACGCCAACACTCTTGGAGGGAGATGTCTGGAGCTTGGTTGACACCCAGATGCCTGATGAGGATGGAACCAAGAAAATGGCCAATGGACAAGCATGTGGAAAGGGTGGGTTTCCTTAAGGCACCAAGGAGAAGAAACCATCATCTTAAGAATGGCTCTCAGACTGAAATTGAACGGAGGATGCCCTGCAGGTTTACTGAACTGTAGGGGACCCATGACTCATGTTTCCCTTTCAATTTCTCCTTCTTGTAATGAAAACATTTATCTTTTGTCTGTCCATTTGTGTATTTGAAACAGATAAATTGTTCTGTGAGTTTCAGAGGTCTATAACAGACAGGACTTTGTCCCAAGACAAACTATATTTCTTTAAATTATTATAGTATGATTTAGCACTTGTATTGTTACTGATTTAAGGGTTTTTTGAATATTGTAATGCCTTTTTGGAATTCAGAAGGTGGAGTGTAGCAGTTTGACATACTTATGAATTCCAAGAACAGATACTGGATTATGTTTGTAATCTGGTCTGTATCTGAGCATGACTGAGTTATGATTGGGGCTTTGTCATTAAGGTGTTGGGTTCCCACACCTTGGTGGGTGGGGACTCACAGATAAAAGACATGGCAAAGGTCAGAGATAAGGGTTTTTGATGTTGGAGTTTTGATGTTGGAGTTTGATGCTGAAGTCTTAAGCTGGCATCCTGGGAAGTAAGCACACAGAGGAAAGAGAAGCCAGCCCCAGGAAGAAAGGAACCCTGAGCCCAGGAAGAAGCAAGAGCCCAGGAAGCCTGGAAGCCTGAACTCTTGCAGATGTCAGCAGCCATCTTGCTCCGACATGGGGAAATAGACTTTGGTGAGGGAAATAACTTATGCTCGTGGCCTGGTATCTGTAAGCTCTTACCCACAAATAAATACCCTTTATAAAAACCAACTGATTTCTGGTATTTTCCATCAGCACCTCTTTGGCTGACTAATACAACCATCATCTATCTATCTTTATAATTTACCTATATTTGTCTGTTTGTCTATTTCTCTATTCATTCATCCATCCAGTCTAGAGGAAAGTCTAAGGTGTTGGAGCCCTATTTTCACCAGAATCCGGGGTCAGGAGTCAACTCAGGCAGATGTTTATAATCACACTTGCAATTCCTCCATCCTCATTCCTTTCTGACGTCCTTTCCGTGCTACACGTGATACCTGCCATCTCTAGGCCCAGAGTTTCTCTTAGATTTTGTGCTTGGCAGTTTTTCTCCCTCTTCCTGGGCATGGCATGATATCTGAAGCCAGCCCATCAAAGTACCTGTGACTTAGTTGCCCACTGACCTTGGGAAAATTAGGTAACTTCTCTGTACCTTAGTCTCCACAACTACAAATGGAGATGGTACGTGCACCAATCTCCCAGGATTGTTGTGAGCATTGGCTGAAAGAGTGCATCACTGGGCTGGGCACCTGATCCTCATTTAGTGCAAGTTAGCTGATTATCACTGCAGTCATTATCACTGCAGTTATTCTTATTCTCTGCTTAATACCTCTTCTGCAAATTTCAGGTCATGGCATTTTATTCTAATTGATCACTTTTTAGGTTTCTTGGACTGTGCTGAAATCTCCTATTTGTTGATGAGCTTCTTTCTGTTCGCTTTACCATTATCAGTTTTTTTCTTTTGCTTGCTCTCTCCTTTGTTCTTTTCTGTTCTTTATTCTCCTAATCACTTTGCTCTCATTTTATTGGTGTCTTAGAGGGGGATACAAAGGTGGGTGCCTGGTCCACTCTTCTTATTTAACTTTGTGAATTATAAATCACCTAAGATGGTTGGGATCTACTTTATTCAAAAGATGAAATAACTTTTCATTGTAGGGGTGTGAGGAACAAGCTCTTAAAGAGTTAAACTTCTGATTTATCAGTCAACGAACACTCCTCATTTTTGGGGGTGGGTGGGTCTGTGCTTTATCAAAGCTCTCACCTTGCCTCAGTTTTCTCTGCTGAGTCCACAAATCAATGCAACTTATTTTTGTTTCTCTCTTGGGGCAGCCCAAAGCTTTTCACAAAACATGGTCTTTTCATTTCTAAGTTTAAGGGTAAACCACAATACTAACTGACTCCCAAGGAATAAACTGTTTATACTAATGGGGACACAATTTCCTCCCATTTGCATGTTAAGGAATTTGCTTTCCCAGGTGCTAAAAATGGTGCTGTGGCAAGTCAGCAACTGCACTAAGTCACCCCATGCTCCTTACCCTCAATTGTAAAATGGGAATAACCATGCTTTACTGATTTTCTGAGTATTTGTGAGGTTTCAGGACAGAAAAGCATGACAGCATCAATCACACTGAAGGTGAGAGTAATTCATTGTCTGTGAATAAAATGTGAACATATCTGAAGAAAACTCACTTTATTCCATGATAACAACTAAGCCTTTCTCCTCAATAATCCCATCATGGTGGCTACTGGTAAGAGGCAAGTCAAGCTCATGTTTTCTCTTCATTTTTTCTGAATGTTCTTTCTGGTGAGGACCAAGAAGAAGGTAAATGAGAAGAAAACCAAGAAGTAAGACCTAAAAGAGACTAATAAACTGAATAATAATAAAAGCACAGACTTGTGGCTTCTGAACATCTGGGGTGATGGTGTCCCCTGCCCTGGCCTGTCCCCACAGCTCCCATTGGTGGAGGACACAGTTGTTTGAGCTTTCCCAGGGGTGAGGCAGGAATCTGCCCTCCAGGGTCTGTGTCCTATGCGTCATTGCCTGATGCCTGAGCTGCAGAGATTCACCAGAGCACAGTGGCTCCCGGGTGCCCTGACCAGGACACATGTATCTGAAAAGCTTTCATTTTACAGTGATGCAGTTATTTCCAGGGGATTGGGCTTCTTCCAAGAGTCTGATAGTTGATGGGGAAAGGTGGTGCTTAGAAGATGAAAGTCTTCACAGTCTTTCCCAGTGAGATAAATAACCAATCAGCAAGGCATGTGTATTAGTTACTAATTCTAAAGTAACCAACTGCCCTCAAATTTAGTAGCTTAAGGCAACACAGATAATTTATTATCTTGCCCAGTTGCTATGGTCAGGAATTCAGGAGCAGTTCAGCTGGGAAGTTCTGACCTGGGGTCTCTCATAAATGACAGTGAGATGGTTGGCTGGGGTGGGGACATCCTGAAAGCTTCTTCATTCACACCTGTGGTGCCTGGGCTGGGAGGAGTCCCACAGCTGGGGTTTCCTGGGCATCTACAGTCCCTCCACAGGGCCTCTCTAGTCTGGTGTGTGTGGAAGTTCTGCTGGGTAGTTCCAACATGCTTGGAGAAAGGGAGAGAGAGGAAGAGGGAGAAAGGGAGGGAGGAAAGGAAGATGGGAGGGATGAAGAGATGGTGAGGGAGAGAGGAAGGGAGGAAAAAGGGGAAAGAGGAAGGAAAGGGTGGAAGGGAAGAAAAGAGGAAATGGGGAGGGAGGGATGGAGAGAAAGGGAGAGAAGGGAGAGAGAGAAGGGAAGGAGAAAGGAGGGAAGGATGGAGGGGGAAGGAGGGTGGGAGGGAGGGACAGAGAATGTAAGGGAGACAAGGAGGAAGGGGGAGGGAGGGAGGGAAAGGGGAAGGAAGAGAGGGAAGGAGGGAAAGAGAGGGGAAAGGAGGGAAGATGAGAGTGAGAGAGATGGGGAAAGAGAGAGGGAGACTTAGAGAGACAGAGAGAGTCAATGGGGATATGTGCTGCCTTTTGTGTCCTGGCTTCAAAGGTCACATGGTGCCACTTCTGCCACATTTGATTTTCTGAGGTGTTTGTAGAAACACAGAGGTGTAAGGAGAATGGAGAACCTCTGAAGTTCTAAAATAGCAGGCAGGTCTGGAAATATTGCTGTGGCTGTTGTTGGAAAATGCTGCCTGCTTGTGCAATTTGCTCCATGCCTTGACTTAAGGTCTTTTACCTTCTTTATTTTTTGTGAGAACAGTAGTTCTCTAAAATAGGTGGTTTCTCTCTGCTACTTGCTATAGGTGGCACATGCCTTTGCCTTTGTCATGCTCCTCCTCTGGGCCACCAGCCCTGGGATATGATGGGGGTCCCTGTCCTGTTTCTCTCTCTATTGGGTGACTTTAGGCAGACCTCTGGATCCAGCTCAGCTTTTCCAACCCTAAAATCATGATGCGACACCAGTCCTCAGCAGCGTGCATGGGCGGCCTCGCAGGAGAGAACGGAAGCCCTACACGTGGATGAACCCCTCAGCATGCTTCAAAACACCTCATAGAGGAAGGTGCTTTGAGAACCTTCCAGCTCGGGCTCAGACTCGGGGCTGTGAAGGTGCACAGTGGAAAATGGGTTCCCTCTGCCTGGGCAGCTTGAGGATGCAAACAACTATCACTCCCTGTGTATCGATGCAATTGAACACAAAATGATTTGGCAAGAAGAAAGCTGGAACTCACACCTCATCCCTCTCCACCAGGGGTGGCCTCCGTGCTGTGGCCCCTGGCCTGCCCAGGCTGGGGAGTTCCAGTGGGCCAGACGCTGCCTTCTGTGGGCTGTTTGGAAGCCAGCTGCCTGAAACGCAGAGAGGCCAATGCCCAAAGCCTGCTTAACCCTGGTCTAGTTAAAACTCCTCAATCCTGCATCTCCTGAAGCCTCAATTGCCTCATCTCTTGGTTTTAGAGGTCCTCAGGCCTGACCTGTCCTGGGCCAGAGCCCTGGGGCTTACTCTGAATGTGAGTGTGTGGGGGGATGATTGAGGAAAGTGACTAGCAGCTGAACCACGCCCTGGGATTGCAGGGGTGATGTTGGAGAGGGGGCAAGGCTATGAGGAGGGAGCAGGGACACAGTGCCCCCCCACCCCACAGTAGAGAGAAGCGGCAAAGCCTCTGTGGCCTGGGGTGTGTGTGGGGCAGCAGCACTTCTGCTTGCTGGTCCCACCTGCTCTTGGTGCCCAGTCACCTGGCTGCCTCCCTCATCCCAGGCTACTCCCGGGGAGTCTTCCCTCCATCATTTTTTACCCCCGGAAGAGGCAGAGAGGGGTTGCAGGGGTCACCCACCACTGGCAATGTTACTAGGGCAGCCTCTGCTGTGATGAAGGGCTGAGGAGCAGATAGGACCTGGCATCAGCCCCAGCCCTGTGCAGCTGCACAGACAGCACCAGGTCCTGGGCCCGCTGGAGACCCCTGGGAGAAGAGCACCAGGGGAAGGGCAGGGCAGCTCCAGATAGGTGCTCAGCCTGCTGGGATGCTTCTGGCGGCAGTCCCAAAGGGCAGGTGAGCACAGGGGGCAGCTCAACCCATCCTATACTGCATCCAGTGGCCAGAGGGGCCCAAAGGGCAGGTGAGCACAGAGGGCAGCTCAACCCCATACTATACTGTGCCCAGTGGCAGAAGGGGCAAGTTGTCATTGCTGGCAAAAGACTGGGAGCTCCTGGAAAGCACAAGGCCTTGCCATCTGATGTTGTCACCAGCCTCGGTTTCCAGTCACCAGGAGATGTACCAGCTCCCTGGATGAGAGGCCATCCCTTATTTCAGCCCCATCACTCTCAGGACCCTCTGCATTCCAGAAGTGAACAGGATGTGCTCCTTTCATGGAGGGATCTTCAAGTCCTAGGCTATGCATGAAGGCTGAGTACAAGCAGAGCTAACCCAGAACTGTGCTCACACAGCTCCTTCAACCAAGAGAATGTTCCAGAAGGTGGGCATCTAATCACACCTTTTTGCTCTTGCCCAGCCGTTTCCTACCCTGCACATGTAGTGTTCTCAGGGGTTCTCTTTCCAGCCCGTGGAAGTTGCTTGTGTGGCTTTGCCAGGCCTTGAAGTAAGGACTTGTCTTGGCAGTGGAACCCTCATGGTGGACTGGCCAGCGGGCCGGGGCCAGCTCATCCTGCAGCTAACAGCAGCTCTGTGGATGCACGGCCGAGGCCGCTGGTGTGTGTGGTCAGGGAAGCTGCCCTCGTCTAGGAGGTTCCAGCCTCCTAGGAAATAAATAATGTGGAGTATTTGTTTAAAAGAGAAAGAGAAAGGACTTGCATCGTGCATATATTCATGCACGTAAGTTTTAAATAATTTTTCCCCATTTACTTTGTTCATATAGTAATTGCCAAAGACAGAAATGGTAGTAGTTCTTGATTCCGACTGCTGTTCCACTCTACTACCTGCTGACACCTCGTGAATCACTTCCACTTTTCTTGATTTTTATTGTTAAGGATGAGATTTCAAAGGTGCGAGCAGCGCCTGCGTGGGCTGGGGGGCTCAGGGTTCCATCTCACTTTCAGCTAGGCAGGAAGAGGCGTCAGGGCGGAGCAGGGGTGCGGTCTCCCTGGGGGAACAGGGCGCCGCCCTGCTAGTCGGAAGCTGCCCAGGCTTCCGGGCCATGGTCTCGGTGCCGCGCTTCTCCAAGCACTGGAGCCGGAGACTTGCCATTCTCAGGCAGAGGAAGAGAAAAATGCGGGCTTGGCATTTTCTCCCCTTGTGTGGAACATGGCGTCCCTGGCCACTCTGGGAAGCCCTGCCACCTCCACCTGGAGAGAGCTGAGCGTTAGCCGGCCGAGGCCAGCACTCTGTGGCCCTCCAGATGACCCGGCGGAAATGGGAAGGCGCTCAGGCCACTGGGGCCTGCGCCCGCACATCGCTGCTGCCGACCGCGGTGTCTCTCCCTGCTTCCGGCCGTGGCCTCCTCCCTGCTTCCGGGCCGTGGCGTCCCTCCCTGATACAGGCCAGGACCTCCTTCCTACTTCCGGTTGTGGCCTCCCTCCGCTGCTTCCGGCTGTGGCGTCCCTCCTGATTGCAGGCTGTGGCCTCCTTTCTACTTCCGTTTGTGGCCTCCCTCGCTGCTTCCGGTTGTGGCCTCCCTCACTGCTTCCGGTCGTGGCGTCCCTCCCTCACTGCTTCCGGTTGTGGCCTCCCTCACTGCTTCCGGTCGTGGCGTCCCTCCCTCCCTGCTTCCGGCCATGGCCTCCTCCCTGCTTCCGGGCCGTGGCGTCCCTCCCTGATACAGGCCAGGACCCACTTCCTACTTCCGGTTGTGGCCTCCCTCCTTCCTACTTCCGGTTGTGGCCTCCCTCGCTGCTTCCGGTTGTGGCCTCCCTCACTGCTTCCGGTTGTGGCCTCCCTCCCTCGCTGCTTCCGGTTGTGGCCTCCCTCCCTGCTTCCGGCCATGGCCTCCTCCCTGCTTCCGGCCATGGCCTCCTCCCTGCTTCCGGGCCGTGGCGACCCTCCCTGATACAGGCCAGGACCTCCTTCCTACTTCCGGTTGTGGCCTCCTTCCGCTGCTTCCGGTTGTGGCCTCCCTCCGCTGCTTCCAGTTGTGGCCTCCCTCCGCTGCTTCCGGTTGTGGCCTCCCTCGCTGCTTCTGGCCGGGGCGCCGCCTCCGGGAGTGGAGGCTGGGGGGAGAGGAAGCCGGGCGGGCAGGGCCTGGCTGAGCCTGGGGGCCTGGGCCGGGGCTGCAGGCGCCGCGTGGGCGGAGGCGCGTCGGGGAGCGCCGCGTCGGCGCGAGGGCGGGTTTGGTGGGCGGCAGCGGCTTGGCGACCCGCCAGCTGCAGCGCCCTCTGTCCCCCGCGGGCTCCTCACCACCCGAGCCTCGGGACACGAGGCGCCTGCCCGCGTGGAGCGGCGGCAGCGCCTGCCCGCGCCCGTGGTCTGCTCGCGGGTCGGGCGCCGGGGGCGTCGTTGCAGAGCAGCAGCCCAGCCCCAGGGCAGGCGTGGAGCCCGCCGTCCCGGCCGCGTCCTGGGCCGCGCCGCCCGCCGGCCTTCGGGCTGTCCGAGCCGCCAGTGCCCCGCGGGACGGAGGCGCGGGCGCAGTCCCGGGATCTGTGGGGCTTCGCGGAGCGCAAACCTCTTCCCGCAGACGGGGCCGCGTGCGGAGTGTCGGCGCCAGATTCCAGGTTTGTGATGAGCCGCGGAAGCCGCAAAACGGCGTAATCCTGTCCTGAAGAGTGATTAATTAGGCCGCAGAAGCCCCTATCTTTGGGTTAAACAGAGCGGCTCCGGCAGCGAGCGGCTCCACTCCTCGGGAGGAAGGGAGCCGCACGACGGCGGCAGGGGGCCGCTCAGCCCGGCCAGGGCAGCCTCGGGGGCGCGGCGCGGGCCAGGCAGCTGCGTTCGGCCCGGGGGCGGGGGCGGGGAGTGGATGGAAGAGGTGGGCACGGTGTGGCCGGCGGATCCCGGGGCTGACCGCTCAGGAGGAGGACGGCGAGGGGACACAGGCCGAGCCTCAGCTGGAGCAGCACCAGGCACCTCTCAAGTGTTGTGATGTCCTCAGAGCAGGGTGGCCTGCACTGGGTCGAGGAGGATGGAGGGGCACGAGAGGACAGGTGCCCACACTCCTTCTGGGAGGAGGAGCAGGGGAGCACCGGGGGACGGGGGGAGGGGAGGAGGAGCAGGGGCGCATCAGAGGGGATGATGAAGCTGCCGGGGAGGGCGGCCAAGGACAGTGGACCCGGGACCTGCCCTGCTACTGGGGCCGCTTGCTCCGGCAAGTCCTGCTGAGCAAGGCAGCTTGGGGTGCAAGGTGGCATCCAGGTTGGGGCCCTGGCCATGCCACCGCATTTGCGATCTTCGCCAGGTGGCACCTCCTTCCTGCATGTTCTCATCTGCAAGTTGGGGTAATTAAGAGCGCCCCCCCCCAAAGCCCTTTGAAGGCAGGTGCAGGGATTTCCTGTGTAGGGCGGGGCAGCCAATCTGCAGCGTCAGCGTCTTTTCCCACTGTTACTCCGCCACATCTGCACTGTCGCGGTGGGGGAAGGGTGCTGCTGCCACACCCCTCAAATGAAAAATAAAAAAAGCTGCGCTTGCGGCAGTGCTTCCCAAACTTGCCTGCCCATTAGAATTTTCCGGGACTCTTCTGAACATCCCCAAGCGATTTAACCCACAATTAAATAGCAGGCTCTGTGTTTGGCACTCAGGCATCAGTATTTTTGCAGGTCCCCAGGTGACTGCAATGGGCAGACAGGTTTAGGAACAACTTGTCTTGACGGTTGGTTATAGCAGACAGTGGAGCCAGATCTGGTAAATACTCAGGGTTTGGAAAAAATGAGGGCTCTGTGTTTTTGTGGGGCCCAGAATGTGCGAAGTCCATTTCTCAACATTCTTGAGGGCACAGAAGACAGCTGTGGGATGGCCTGACTCCCTCGCCAGGACACAGCTGGAGAGGGTCCTGATTGAAAAGGAGGAGGGCAGAGCGAGTGTAGCTCAGTGGATGAGTGCCTGCTCCTCATGCACACGGTGGGGGCGGGGGGGGGGAAGGGGGAAGAACCTGTGTTCAGTCCCCAGAATCTCCTTAAAAAACAAAACAAAACAAAACCAGAAAAGGAGGAGGGCACAAACGAGAGGAGGAGCGTGGCTGCAGTCCAGCCGGAAGAGTGATTTTGTTCTCAGCCTTCTCAATGCCTTCTCCTTGTCCAGCTTGTCTTTGGGAACCTTTGTTCTAGCTTGACCCAAGAGTCGTGAAGTCTCTACCAGTGTATCAATCTCCCTTGTTAACAGCATATTCAGAAAGGAACAAGTTATTTGACAAACGGACTGCCCAAGGCTCAATAAAGGGATGGCTGTAATTGCACATTAATGTACTTGTCCCCGCCTCCCCAGGAGGGCTTCGTCACCTGTGGCAGGGGGCTGTGTGGGCTAGGAGAAGTCCCCACAATTCTGCCCTCCCTACCTGCCCAGCACTTTCCCCGTGGCTTCTACAGGGCAGAGGCTCTTTCTCTGTCAAAGCCAGTTGTTTCCCTCTGCTGTTTTGCCACATTTTTATCCATATCGAATCATCTCTATTTTGTACCTGTGCATTTTTGAGATTCAGATTTATCTATTTTCATGTTGAGTAAGAAATTGCCTCTATTGGAGTTACGTGGAATAGTTTGGGAGTAGAAGTTTAAAAAGGACTGGTAGTGCCCTGAGTGTGTTTGTGGCAAGCTGTGAAAATCTCCTAATTTAGGGTCTTAGCTGTGGTATAGAGGCATTATGGTAGACTTTCACCAGCTTGCTCTTGGCATGAAATTGGCAGAGACAGGATTCTCAAAATTGGACTTGTTTTTTTTTAAAGATTTATTTATTTATTTAATTCCCCCCTTCCCCGGTTGTCTGTTCTCTGTGTCTATTTGCTGCGTCTTGTTTCTTTGTTCGCTTCTGTTGTCGTCAACAGCACAGGAAGTGTGGGCGGTGCCATTCCTGGGCAGGCTGCACTTCCTTTCACGCTGGGCGGCTCTCCTTGCGGGGAGCACTCCTTGCGCGTGGGGCTCCCCTACGTGGGGGACACCCCTGCGTGGCACGGCACTCCTTGCGCACATCAGCACTGCCCATGGGCCAGCTCCACACGGGTCAAGGAGGCCCGGGGTTTGAACCACAGACCTCCCATGTGGTAGACGGATGCCCTAACCACTGGGCCAAGTCCGTTTCCCCTGGACTTGTTTTTATTACCCAGCATTACTATCTGGAAACATGTCAGGATTAGGTTTATTTTAAAATTTTTTACTCCCCCCTCCCACCCAAGTTTCTTTTACTTTCTATCTTAAAAATACATCCATGCATATCACCTTATGTTCGTAGAGCCTTGTGCCTCTAATTTTCTCCTCCTTACTGCTTATTATATCCAGGCACCTTGGAAATAATTATTTCTACCTAACCCTTTTATTTTGAAGTAAATGTGAGAGTAAAGTCGACATAGCTCTTTCTTCCAGCCCTTTTCCTTGTGATATCTCTTCTCTTGCTTTTCAGGCAGTTGAAATTATTAATGGCTTTATCAAAATTTTTATTTCATGAACAGCATGCATCCCTTTGCTAAAGACACTTCTGCTTGGATTTACTCATCCTGGTCCACAGCTTTAGAAGCTGGGCAATGCGGTGACCTCCCTTTCTCAGGGGATGTCATTTCCCTTCTTAGGTGGCACTTTAATCAAATACCAGTTACAATCCTCACTTCTTTTTAGAGACCACATGGTTCCTCACATTGCAGAAAAGCCGCAAGTCATTATTATAAAACAGAATCACCAGGTGGTGGCTGGGAGCTATGTACCCCAGAAAATCATGTTCTGGAACTTAGGCCGTTCCCGCAGGTGTGGACACATTGTCAACAGGATCTCCTCAAGATGTTACTTCAGTTAAGGTGTGGCCCAAATGAGTCAGCCTGGGCTTTAATCCAGATTCCTGGAGCCTGTTAGAAGTAGAGTTAAAGTCAAACAGAAAAAACGAAATAGCCAGGGGAAGGAGCAGGACTTCAACTGGAACTCAGAGATGCTAGAAGAGGCCGCCATATACATGGCCATGTGATAGAAGAGCCAAGGACCAAGGCTCCCCGGCAGCCAACCCCAGCACGCCACCGTCTTCTGGGGAAAAGTGTTGCCTTGACTTTGGACTTCATCTAGCCACAAAACAATGAGCCAATAAATTCCCATTGTTTAAGCCGACCCATTGCATGGTACTTGATTAAGCAAATAGGAAAATAAAATGCACTATTATAAAATTGAGGAAAGAAAGGGATCCTCAGAGGCTGAGGGGGGGGAGTGGGGCAGGAAGAGGGGGTAGAATTTTCCTGTTGCATAATATTGCATCATGAACCCTTGTAAGTCAAACAAAATGCCAGATGGACATATAACCATGCCATTCCAGGTAGCAGGAAGGAAAAGGGTGCTGGGCATCAATACATAACCACGTCCCTCAGCCATTCCCCTCTTTCCCTGTCTCCAAGAAGCCCTGTTGCTCGTACTCTCAAATTCTGACCACAGTCTGTCTTTTTTTCCAGGGAATCTGGGAAAGGGACACCCAGCATGGGCTCCCTGAGCTCTGGGCCCTCTGCAGAGGGGTCCCGGGTCCTGTGCAGGCATCACCTCTGTGAGCCCCAAGGCCAGCACAGCCACCCAGGTTTTCAACTAGAAGTGCTTTCTGCTTCCCTGCTCTACTGACACATTAGCTGAGTCCTGCCAGGTCAGAGCCCTGACTTTCCTCTGTGCAGGCTCTTGTGGCTTCCAGTGTCATGAGAAAGGGGTTCCCTGTCCTGGTCCCTTAGTGGCACTGGCTGATACAGTAGGACATACAGCACTTGCTATTCCCAAGAGAAAGTGGCAGGAACCTAGAATACGTTCTCTGTGGCTCTGTTAGCCTGGTTGCACTTCATCCTCTCCTGTTTGTCCAATATAAACATTTCTAATATGTAAACGTGTAACCTGAAAACATTTGTCAACATTATCATGCTAATTTATCATATATGGCTGGCAGTTTACTGTGTACCCTGAAATTGCTTACTACATATTTACTCTGCATCTACCAGTAACATTCTAGGTTTGCTAAAATGTGACCACTTTGCTGCTGGAGAAATGACGCTACAAAAAGTTCCCCTCAACATTTATTGGCTTAGATCAGGCAGGGATTGCCAGGGCTGAAATGTCTGCATGGCTGTGACAAAGGGAGAGTTAAGAACCAGAGTGGATCTTGACTAAGCATGTCATAAAGGGCAGTGGAAGCATGGGTGATGCAAAGCAATCAATAAAAATAAAGAAGATTTTACGATTTATATTGAAACATTTATTTGGCATTTGGCAGCTGATGTGTGACCCACACTGCTCTATCTAAACGGGCTTATTGACTCCACTGTGCGTGAAGACTCGGGTGGAAGGCCCAAAGGAGGGCGCTGTGAGTAATTGGCAGAGTAGAAACGATGGGAATAGCACATGCTGTCACACGAGGAGGCGGTCCTGGTCTTGTGGTGGGTTTAGATTCTTGCTCAGAGCCCTTTGCGCCTGGCCCTGCCCACCCTTGCACACCCCTTGACTCTGCACTCGGCCAGTGGAATATGAGCAAACGTGATGCAGCCCAAAGCTTGAAAGGCGCTTGTGAGATGGGGCTTGCCTCCTTGTGCTTCTGTCATCGTCATGAGAGGAGCATACTGGCTTGATCCTGGTTGAGGATGGGAGAGACATGAGCAGTGGTCCTCCAGCCAAGTCCAGTGGGGACTGGTCAGCCACAGGCATGTAAGCTAAAGTAACATGTATTGCTACGCAAGGTCAGATTTTCATGGTGGTTGTGCAGTATTCTTATGGTGACTGATAATACTTACTCACAATGGGATTGTTCATTAAATATATATTAGGGCAGAAGCACCAACACCTCATTGACTCCTTTCGTCCTTCATGATATCCCTTCTCCCCTCTCCTTTCTTTCGATGTATTCAGTACCTGCTATGGACCAGATATTATCTGGGTCTGGGTCAAATGATCAGTATGATGATCTTCTGGCAATGCAAGCTAGTTGGGTGGTGGGATCTGGATAGGAGGAGACTTAATAAGGAATCTAGCATTTCAGGGGTCAAACAGACCAGGTCCTCCCTGGAACACCAGTTGACCGGGGGGACTTGAGGAAATTGCTTAGTATCTCTATGCCCCAATTATCTCATTTATAAACTAGCAATTAAAAGAAACACTTAGCATGGATCGCTCCTGGCCTTTGGAAAATGCTCCCCATGGTGCCTGGTTCATCTTTACAGTAAAGTATGGATGTGCTGATGGAGGAAGACACGTGAGTTGTGGGTGTGCAACTGAGCATTTGTAGAAAAGAGAGACCAGGGTGCCTGGAGCAGCTGAGGTCGAGGAATTATAGCTCTTTATGACTAAACACTCCATTGTCTGCTGTGAATTGTGTCCCAAACAGCAGATTTGCCCAGCGTTTGGTTGTATGACAACAACTCTTTCTATGGCCTATACCATTGCACCCATGGAGACGTACCAATATGGGTAAATACAGTTGCCTTTGAGTTCTCCACGGATAATATTTTATAACAAAAGTCTGGACCCAAGAAGCACTGTTACATGGAATACACTTAGCCCTGTATAATACTATGATCTACCCCAGCCTGGTCTCTCCAGAGAAAAGGAAAATTAACTTCAAGAGAATGATGGGACATGTCAGACAGAATTGGACAAGGGGATGAACAAAAGCACCCAACATACGAGCTGTACCTCTTAATGAGAGCTTCTGGCTCACCTGCATATTCAGAGGTGCAGCTAATAGCTGCAAACCCTCCAATTCCTGGCATGCAGAAGGCAGTGAAACATATTTTAGGGCTCTTGATCCTTCAACCACTTTGCCAACTCTTTTTGGTTTGCCTGTGTGGAGCAGGAGCACAGTCTGAAATTACTTGATAAACACCTCATCTTTGTTTGTTACCCAGTGAATCAACTCTAATTGACAGACATTAATTCTCTAATATTTAAGGAAAAAGTTGGTAGGTGGGAGCAAGTTTGGCCATGGATGGTTTCTGACCTCAAGGGACCATTTACCCAGAGAGTTCTCTGTTGCAGGTCAGCTTTCCTAGGCTGGCAACCCTGGTGGAGGTTTGTGCAGGCAGCTAATTGGGCAGTGCTTTGGGGATTCACCCTGTGGGGGAGGTGCTGGGCAGAGGGAGTAGCTGAACTGTTTCACTCTCACAACAAAGACCTCAGTGACTCCTGGGGGAGCTCTGGAGCTGAGGAGTCCTTTTAGCGTTGTCTCCTATTGGGGCAGGGGTTGGGCCTTCATACCATCTCACTGTCCGGTCATTGTTCATGGGCTACTCCTGGAAATGGACGTGACCTTGAGTGAGCCATCTCTTTTCCATGAAAACCAAGTCCCAAAGCATGACTCAACTGAGAGCCTCCAGAATCCTGGGAACAAGATCTGGGTGGTCACCACGGCATGGTACATTATAATACATGGAAGAGTATGGAGGTCAAAAGAGAAGCTCTCAGGAATTTCAAAACCAGAAAATTTCCAAGAAGAACCTTAATGAACGGTGACTTCTGAGTGGGCCTAGAAACCTGGAATATACTTGGCACATGACATGCCCTAGGAGTAGAGCCATCAGCTGGAGATGTCACAGTCTTGCAAACATGGGGCAAACTTTCAGAAGGGAGAAGGGCGGTTCTGTCTGGTGGGACAGCAGGGATGGGAGGATAGCGGGAGAGAGAGCAATAGGCATGGAGCAGCAGGCTGGGACCAGGTTCTGGAGAGTTGGGAAAGGCAGGCTCAGGTCTTGGACTTCCTTCTCAAGCTGTTGATCCATTTCATTGCCTCAGTGTGGGGTGATGTGAGTGGATCGGAGCTTTTAGTGAGCTCACAGTGAGTCTGGAGCTAGAAGTAGGGAGACTGGCTATCTGGTGGGTTTAGAAGCCCTGGTAAGAGGTATACCTAGTGAAATAAGGTTAGCTTGAATTCAAAAGATGGATGGAGGTGGAATGGTGGTGGTGGGGCCTCAGATGGCAGACTTAGTGGATTGGATTTTATTTGACCCCTAAAGGACACCCATTGGAGATCTCTGGATCTGGAGTGCTGGAGTGCATGACCCAATATGGCACTAGACTGCTGACACTTGTCAAGGTAAGCTGGATCAACAGCCAATGTTGGATCAACAAACATGTTCAGGCTGCTGCTAAGTGTCACGAAGGAATTAAAGAATGTATCACAGACCCTGCTCTTGTCTGCAACAACATTTTAAAAAGTGTTTCCACTGTATCTTCTTTAGCCATAGAGCATTATATACAACTAGGTGGGGATTGCAAAGGCACATTTCTGGTCTAAAAAGAAGGCGATTCACACAGAGTGGAGATGAGTGAGCATTGGCTTTTGTTTTGGAGGTTAGTATCATTTTTCCACTTTGAATATGGGATGGAATACGATGAAACTCAATGAGATGGAAAGATGAGCTTTCCATTCATCTGCAGACTGGCATAGACAATATCAATTACCATAATTAATTAGAGTTAATCAATGAAATCATTAATTATTTCTTGATGCACTGGCAATAAAAGTATAACAATGTATATTTGTCAAATAATTTGCAATCTCATTGAAAATAGTAATTATAAACACAGAAATCCCATTAATTTGTATTGCTTTTACTTACCAAAGCAGTTGATTACAAAGTGGAATAATTAGTCAGAAATGGATACAAATTGGAGGAGGAACGGCAGTGAGAAAGGTGCCCAGGGAAGGACACGACAAAGTCATTGCCAAAAGGCAAATTGTTGATGTGAATGTTCCCAGAACCTGTTTCACAGCAAAACAAGGGTCCTCGTACCACTTATCTGGTGGGAATGCCAGAAAGAATAACTAATAAAAATAATTGGAAAGCACTGTGTGAAAGCAATTTTCTACTTAGATACTTGAAAGAAAATAAAAATAACCCCTTATATTTAAAATCACCACTTTAAACCAAGAGGAAGCTATTGGCAGTGTTAAAGAAGTGGAAAGTATTATTTAAATTACTTTAAATTGTGCCCATTTCATTATTCTAAAGCCACCCATAGCCAGCCGTGGAGTTACTGAATTATGTGTCATGCTTGGCTTAAGTCTCTCACAGGACCCTGGCTGGAAGGGGCTGGGGGTTCCAGCAATGGCAGAGAGCTTGCACTGGCCTAACCCAGTCACAGTAAATGAGGATAAAGCCTGGCAAAATATAGAAAACCGATTCTGGAAAAGGAACAAAAGCAGGGAGGAACAGTAGAGAAGTCAAGCCTTAAGAGGAGAGAAGCACACTGGGTTAAGAAATCTGTGCTCCGGCTGTGGGTCACAGGCTGAAAAGAGATAAGGAGATGGCAATTTCCTAAACAAGACAAGGAAATGGAGGCTTTAAAATGAAAAAAATAAAAGACATTTTTATTAAAAAATCACAATTTATCACGAACTGAAGAAATAGAAATAATGGTTTTAGTTAACCTCACCTATGCTGTAAATATTTTTATCTGCCTAACAGTCTTTTATTCATTCAATAGCCCTGTGAGGTGGGACTATAACTTCCCCCAACCTAGAGATGGAAAAACTGAGGCGAAGAGAGAGGGAGGTCAATTAGAGGTGGCACAGCTGCTGGAGGCAACGCTGGGATTCAAAGCTCCCTGCTGGCTCCTGAGCCCACACCTTTGTCCAACACACTGAGTTTTAAGTATATGAAGAACTGTACAAATCAACTGACAAAGACCAACAGCTCAAAAGGCAAATGGACAAAGATCTGCATTCCAAAACCAGAGAGGTGCAAATCCAAAATGATTTCATAAACACACGAAAAGATCAAATTCGCCAACAATCAGAGGAACGCAAATTAATATAAAAAGGAACAGTCATTTTACACACATCCGACTGGCATAAATGGAAGCAGAGGGACGCACTGCCAAGGGCAGTGACATTTCCAGTGAGAGGTGAAGGCCTCCTTTGGTCACAGCTTGTCTAGTTTGCACCTCTTCAGACCATGTGCATTCCTTCAAGGCCAGATATTGATTTTCAGTCTAAATAATAAATCTATGTTGGGGAGGGACCCCCAGCTTGCTGGAAGGATGAGATCACTGGAGTGCCTCACTTTCCACTTCCTGTCCAACCAGCGAGGCGCACTGGAATCTGCTAGTGAGCAGGGTCCGTGCAGGGCAGAGGAAGGGGTGCCCGACACAATCTCCTACGTGTTCATACGTGTGGACTCTTTAATTTAAAAAAAATACAGATCTCCTCTCTACTGGCCATGAAGAGTTCAGCACCTGCTTAATACATGGGAGACTCTCCACAAACATTCGTGTGTACAATATGGACATACACGTGCACACATGCATGCACATCAGACACATGCACATGTGCACACACATGCACCCCTCCTTTTCATGTCGATTATGATCCTGTACCATCTAAGCTGCCAACACAGAATGTCAAGCCAGCATCACCCGCCAGCCCTGCGGTCCCATCCTTGCCAACAAGTGACCAGGCTTCCTTGGGCAGCTCCAACGTTTGCCCCAGCACCGCCCCTTCCCCTGTGTGACCAGGCAGTGTAGAAGCAGCAGTAGCATCTGACATGGAAATCAAATACAGATGGGAGACTCAGGGGCTTGGAATTCCCATGGGGGAAGATGAAGAGCCAAGTGTGGTACGTGCTGTGTACGGTGCTGCCCGTGGAAACATCTTCGGGGGCTTTTCCACTCTAAAATCAACGGACCTCACTTTTGAGACAAAGAAGGAAACTAGCTGCCTCCAACTTTCTTCCTGCTCTCCACTGGGGGACTCTGATTTGCATTTTTGATGTAAATTCATGTAAATGAGTGCTTATTTTCAGATGAGATTCCACCATTGAGCACGACCGTGAGTGGCTCTCTAATGCCACCCGATTTCTCAGCACATGGATTAAACCCGCAAGAAGGGTGGTGAAAGTATAGCTGAGCGCACAAGACAGTTGACCCTCATCTTGCCTCAAGGATGGGAAAATCACATTATAATGCCTTTTACAGCATCTGAGACAAAGTGAGGCTGCATGTCAGTTCAATCCGCAGGCGTGTGAGCCATCCAGTATCGATCCCCCATGGGGCCAGTTATGCTCCTTTCCCCTTTAACCCAAAGGAGGCATGTCATCCCTAGCCAGTTTATGCCAGCTGGTGCCTTTGTTTTCAGTCAGACAGGAGGACACTCAGGTGTCCCCTGGAATTCACCACCACTCACCGGCAGCCCTTACCAGCCGGCTGTGCTCTTGTGAACCACGCACGCGGCACTGATCATCGCCTCTTTATGATGGAGAACGACCTGAGCAGAAGACTTCACAGAGGACAGGGCAGGGGTGCTGATGTCGCTGCTGGGAACCACCAGGGCTGTGACTCTTATTGGCGGTTAAGAGAACAAAGAAGGAAAGGTGGAAAAGGTCCTCCTGCAGGCTGAGGAGCTGGGCGTAGCTGAGGACACCCATCTTGCATAAATGGAATACTATGATGTGGACTTAGGCAAACTTGAGAAAAAAGTCAGCTAGCCTGAAGCACCCAATGGGAAAACCCTTAGTCGGTAAGGCAAGCTCTCCTCACAGGAGGCTCGGTTGGCTTTTGCAGGGACTGTGTGATGGAAAGCAGCCCGAACGAGCCACCAGGGCAGGAGGACACGGCCCAAGCAGGGACAGTCAGAGAGGCTGCGGGAACCCATGCATGCAGGAGAAGGGAACGAGGCCACAGTTCAGACGCTGTGCCGTGGCCGTCTGAGGGTTTGGGAGTGGACAGCTCACGCGCTCCCAACACGACCACGGGCAAGAAGTCAAACGATAGTGGGAAGAGTCAAGGCGCTTCTTACCCTTTATAACATTCGTAAGTCTATTGGGCTTTTTAAAAATGTGAATTGATAGAGATTGCTGATTTTTCACTTTTCTTCTATGTTTGATTTGGAAGAACAAAACAAGAAAACTGGTTGAAAGCAAAGATTGCCGTGGCGCCTCCTATTGTTCTGCCGCTGGGGTCCCTGGTGGGATGCGGCAGCCGCTCCTGGGCGGCCGTGGGGCCACTGGCAGCTCTCAGCCCAGGAGTCAGATGGGAAGAGTGAGCAGGTGGAGCTTAATTAGCACAGAGAGCCAGCTCATTAGCAGCGAAGGGTGGTCTGCTGGGAAGCTCAGGAGGCAGCCGCCCTTGAAAGGGAAGAGATAAGGGGCAAGAGCAGGACTCCGTTTTAAAATGCAGACAGAGGGCTTTGGCTGAATCTTTCTGCTTATTCCTGTAAGGAGAGCCACAAATGGAAGCGACCCCCGGAAAGCCACACATCGAGCAAAAGTGCCCTTGCTGGTACACAGAGAGCAGGGATCACGCCTGCAAGGAAAAGAAGAGGGTGATTTAGCCCAGTGATGTCATGACGTTTCAAGAATGAAAGGGGTTGTTAGGGTGACGTTGGGGCCCAGCTGTCCCTTCTTTGTAGTGAGGGTAGAACAAAAGGAAGTGCAGTGACAAGAGGGGCCGGATGTGCAGTGAGAAGGAACTGGGGGTGGGGGGCGAATATCCCAACTCTTAGAGTCATGAGACTGGGGATAGGTCTGAGTGACCCTCAAAGATGTCCAGCCTGGAGCTCTTAAGAAGCGCGTTAATAAGAGGAGCCGCTGTCTCCGGGGCTCCTGGGCTGGGCCTGGGGCAGGAAGGCAGGCCACTCCTGGAGGTCAAGGGTGCTCTGAGCACTGCTTAGGGGTGGATGTCACAGGAATTCCCGTAGGGGACAGTCGGGGGGCTGAAACAGCCAATCTGGGGTCGCTGGGCCAGCAGTGCAGACCTCCCACTAACGATCGCCGAGGACATCGGCACCTCTGACACTTTCCAGGTCAGGGTCCAGTTGAATTCTCCTTCCCTGCTCTTCCCAACCACCACCTAAGAACACAGTTCCAGTGAATTTTGAAATCATCCTAGCAGCGCACAGCAAGTCACAAAACCGCTTTTCCAGAACCACTGTTGAAGCAGCGGGTGTAGAATTTTCTGATTCCAGAGGTGATGGTTACTGATTATATTAGGAATAATCTCTCCCCAATTATTTGTGAGCAGAGACTGTAAATTCCATTCATTTAATGCTTCAGCATTCTCTGCTTCTGGAAGGTTGTTATTAGCAAAAGACTCCTCCTGAGCTCTTGGCTACCCGTTTACCAGGCCACTGTTCTGCTCTTCATATTTCCTCTCTGAAAGCGACCTAATGGAAGAAGAAGCTCGTCGAGCCTTTGCCGAGGATGGGCTCAGACCCGCTGCAGCACTGACTGCTTTTCTCCACCAATCCCTACATGAACCTGAGCCCGTCTCTTCTCTAACGTTAGAGGCACGCCTTCCCGTATTGCCAGGCTGCTCGGGGAT
Source organism: Dasypus novemcinctus (assembly GCF_030445035.2). Taxonomy (NCBI): domain Eukaryota; kingdom Metazoa; phylum Chordata; class Mammalia; order Cingulata; family Dasypodidae; genus Dasypus; species Dasypus novemcinctus. The sequence goes on along the minus strand of NC_080674.1, from coordinate 4,721,301 downwards.
TGCTTGATCCCTGCAGATTTCAGGCATGGTCATGCTGAGCTTGTTTTGACTTAAGAGTATGCTTGTTTTAATGGAAGAGCTGAAATGTCTAGGATGGTGCAGGGTCTGGAGAGGAGACACAGAGAGACAGTGACAAAGGTGACACAACTTCATCTGTCCAAGAGCCAAGACTCGGTCCCACATCCACCTCTGAAGCTCAGGGTACAGTGAGCACGTTATCACGTTTGTCTAGGGACAACGCTCTGGTCGGCATTTCATTTCTTTGTTTTTTGGGGATGTTATTCACGTGATTGTAAACTCCACCATTTAAAGAACTCACTTCAGTGGTTTTTGGCATATCCCCAAGGTTGTGCAGCTATCACTGCTATCTAATTCCAGAATGCAATCGTCACCCCACAATGAAACCCATGCCCGTTCGTGGTCACCTTCCAGTCCCCGCTTCCCCAGCCCCCAACCACGAATCTGCTTTCTGAGCATGGGCTTGCTTTTTTGGACATTTCGTGTAAATGCAATTGGATAATACGTAACCTTTTGTGCCTCACTTTTTTTCACTGAGCATAACGATTTCAGGCTCATCCACGTTGTAGCATGTATCAGAACTCCATTCCTTTTTATGGCTGGATAATAGACCCCATTTTATTGATCCATTCTTCTGATGGACATTTGGGTTGTTCCCACTTTGGGGCTATTGTGAATAACGTTGCTTTGAACATTTGTGTACAAGCCTTTGAGTACAATCTGCTTTCCGCAGCCTGGGACACGAGAGCAGCAGGCTGAGATGACATGATGACAAAGGAGGCTGCCGCCAGTGCACCCAGGTGGCTGTTTCCGTGGGGAGGTGGCGCAGCAGGGCCCGAGGGTGTGGTTCACTCTGCTCCCAGCACGGGGAGAACCCCAGGGAGCGCGCACTGTCCCGGGCCTGTGCTCTGTCCCTGCTCTGGAGACACAGGCTCCAATCAGTGTCAGGAGCCTGCAGGTTGCATCTGTGTGGGGAGAGGCTACTCCCGACCGGGTCCTTTTGGTGTTCTTAGAAAGCATTTTAAGAGTGAAGCCAGTGACTGCCTAAGAGCTCTAGACCGTGTGCAGCTGGGTTTTATGGGGCTCCCGAGTACCTTATATCTGGAACAACATAACTTTAGTTTTGCTCTGAACTTTCCTAAAATTCCTTATGAACTTAAACCATGCACGGCTCTTGTGCACCTTCGCCTCAGATGGCCGTTCTTTCTGAACTTGGTCCAAGGGCTCAGGTACTGGGAACCACTTAAGAACCACTTATGACATGTGGTTCCCGGCTAGGCCCTTTTAGCTACCTCAAAGTGGAAATGCTTTTACTACCCCATTTTCTTTCCCTTCCTCTCCCCTCCCTTCCTCCTTCTCCTTCCTTTATTCCTCCTCCTCCTTCTCCTTCCCCTTCTTTTTCTTATCCTCACTCTTTCTCCTTCTCCATGCCTCTCTCTGTCTCCCTCCATAGTAACTTTCATAGTCTTTGTTATTGACTGTCTGACTTGTTTTCCTTTCTTTTTTTTTTGCGTGGAGGAATAGAGTGCTTGAGTGGGTTGGTAGGAGTGAGATGATACAATTAGTCTTTCATGTATTTATAGAGTAGGTACAGCAGGAGACTTTTTGATTTTTCTTTCTGATATAAAAAAAGGCCTTCATAGTGGGCCTCCTAACAAGCTAATAACACAGGAACTGAATAAGAAAGACCCAGTTACTTCCTTATGAGGTGTCCACCAGGGACAGGGGACGGGTTGGTTTGGATTCCATAGGAATCTGCTTGGTACATCCTTTCCTGACCAATGAGTGCCAGCTGGCAACGGTCTCCTGAACCATAAGCCAACTCCATACTCCATACTACAGCTCCAGGTTTTAGGAGAAGCTCTGGAACACCAAGGAAAGAATGTTAGTTTTTCCCCTTAACCCTTTAGAGCAGTTGGACAGGTGATGCTGGATTGCTGGGAGAGGAAGGGACTTATGAGATCTACAGGGTAGGGTCCCTTGAGAAGTCGCGCGAAGCCCCCTTCCCACCACCGTAAGCACCAGGGTGAGTCTGGACCTTCCAGACACTGACGGGCTTGGTCTTTACTTTAGGGAGTGGTGAGGGTTAGGCTGGGTGGAGATGCCGGGTTTCCCTGGTGAAGAATGCGGGAAATTATCCCAACTGCCTCCAGGCTCTTGGAGCCATCCTCTAGCATTGGGAGGCCTCGGGGACGCTGAATTCCATATTCTTTTAGGAAAGCCTTAAAGCCTAAACTGACCCAAACATGCACTGACTTCTGGAAATCAAAGTGGGTGCATGTGGACACCCCAGGACTCCTGGAGAAGAGGAGATGACCTCAAAGACATGAGAATCCTGGCTACTATACCTGGCCTGTTTCACTGGGCCAGAACTGCCTTCTTTATGAACTGATTCACTCTTCAGACAGGATGAAAATGGGATCTGGCTGGATGTTGCTAGCTAATTAGTTCAGATGCCACCAAATCAGAACTAATGGCTGCCATGAGTAGTCTGGATAATCTATGCCTTCCTGCATCCTCCTGTCCTGATTCCCCAGGTTAACAAGGTATGGCCATTCCAGGTCGCCTGCTCTACTGCAGGGAGCATTTCACTTGCAGATGAGAAACAGAGAAGGTGAAATTGGGTGTAAAGTATAGTTGGAACTCATGTTTCATAACTTCTTCCCTTTCTTTTCCCTCTTCTCTTATTCTCTGTTGTGCTTAATAACATTTTATTTCCTTATTGTAAGAGCAGGTAATCCTCCACTGGAGAAGTTTTAGCTTGAAAGATTAATGGTCTCAAAGATCATAATAAATAGTGTTTTTCTTGTTGGGCTTCCTAGTAACTTCTTGGGCAATAAACATCCCACTTATGATCCTTTCAGTCTACATTGGGAGGAAGTTGGGTTTTCTCCAATAATTTATTGAAACTTTTAATTATCTGGTGGCTGATATCTATCTAACATGAGGTATTCCTGCATAAGATATGGAAATAAAGATAAGGACATTTCCAAACTGAACACTTCATATCTATATGTGCCAAATACGATGCTCAGAGTAATGAATAGCATGTTTCTCTTTGTTAAATAATTGCTCATCAACTACTATGTGGAAAATACCTTGTTAAAGACATGAGGACTGCTGGAACATGCCACGGTGTTGATGACCACAGAAAGCTCACAGTCTAGTGAGACAAGACAAAAACACACACAGGAACATTGCAACCCAATCACTGTGAATTCAGTTTTGAGTGAGCAATCATATTGTCTATAGGTTCAGATGAGGGCCAAGTTTAGCTTGGGGGATTTGCGTGTAGGTTACATTCAAGATGAGATCATGATAAAATTGTAGACTTCAAGAATGCAGACGTGAGGGAGGACAATCCTAGGTGGGCTGGGGTCAGGACAGGTACAAAGGCAGGAAAGGGAGGGAGCAGTCACCAACCTTGCCTGATGGCAACATAGCACATTCTTAAGAGATTGGGTACATTTAGGAGTGCAGTCAGACTCCCCAGAGTGGAATTTTGGTTGGTCCTTTTTTTTTTTTTTTGAGAACTGAAGTGATATACTTGCAGGAGAAATGGCCTGGTGATAGAAGGCCTGCAGGCAGAGGGAGAGAAGGTTAGGAGCAACTGATGGTAGTCCAGGAAGGAGAGGGTGAAGATGAATGGCCCAGAGGGTGGACAACAGAAATGGAAAGAAAGGGCTGGAAATGATGGACTTTATCATACAGATTTTCTGGAGGTTGGTGATTGATTGGCTATGAGGAAGTAGGAAAGGAAAGTCAACAATCAAAGATGACTCCAAGGTTTCAATTCTGCATAGTAGGAAAAATGATTAAAAGAGAAGTCACAAGAAGAGGCTACTTTGGGAGGAAAAATAATGTGTGCATGTTTACAAGGGATGAGTTTCTGTGCCAAAAGTCCAATGACCATTGCAGAATGGTGAGAAATAGATAGCTCTAAGCAGTAGATTGAAGAGTCCCCTTCCTGCAGATGGCAGTAAAAACCATGAGCAGGGTTGACGTCACAGAGGGGAAGATGGCTAAGAATAGAGGGAAATCTTATTCTGCAGAAGGCAACAGCACTCACCTGATTGAACTCATTCCCTTGAGTGAATTTATTTCCTACCTGGATGCCTCATGCAGGTCAACATGCTCAAATCCAACCCATCGATTTCAGCATCTTCTCCTCCCCTCTCATCCTCTGTTGGTTATGTCAGTTGGTAGAGCCAATAGCAACCAGCAGGCCAGCAAATTGGAAACCTGGGAAACACTTTGACTTTGCTGACTTATGTATCTTGTTGAAGAAACACTACTCTAACCCAAAGTCATGAAGATGCTCCTCCTTCTAACTGCTTACGAGCTTTATCAGTTTCCTTTCATGTTTATGTGATGGGCATTAACCCATTGGAAAAAATATTTTTAATGTATGATGTGTACTGGGGATTGAATCATGTCCCCCACAACAGGCAAGTTCAGGTCTTAAGCCCTGGTCCTGAGCGTGTGAACTCAGTTGTAAATAGGACCTGTAAAAACGTTGTTTGTTAAGGTGCCCAGATTGAATGAGGGTGGGCCTCAGTCTTATATGGCTGATGTCCTTATAAACAAAAGAAATTGGACACAAAAGAGAAGACATGGGGAGCAGGAAGAAGCTGGAAGTCACGTGACCTGGGAGAGAAAGGAGAAGATGCTGCCATGTGCAATGCCATGTGACAGGAAAGCCCAGGAACCCCAGAGGTTGCCGACCAGCCAGAAGAGACCAACCCAGGGAGGAAGTAAGCCTTCAAGTGCGTGAAGCTGTGAGCCAAGAAATTCCTGTTGTTAAGTCAACCTGTTGTAACCGTACAATGGTTATGTTTTAGTAGCTAGGAAACTGAAACAATATATGACTAGGCTCTGGTTTCATATACATTTTTTTCTGTATGGATATTGAATTATTTCAAGATTTCATTGACTCTGTAAATAACTTTGGGAAGAATTGAAATCCCTACAAATCAAGTCTAGCAACCCATACCTTCCACTTACATGGGTCTTCCTTAATGTATCTTAAAAGTATTTTATAATTTCTCCTAAAACATGTACATAATTTTATTAGTTTGTTTTCATACTTTGCCTTTTGGTATTTTAACTGTTTTTTCTTTTGCAATGTTTTATGGCTGATCTTTGAATATTGAATATTGAAATATTAAAAATATATAAATGAATTTGAATATTCTTCTGAATATTGAAATATTAAAACATATAAAATTTTATCTCATTTCTGTATACCAAATAAGTAGAAGGCATGGGTTGATAGGCTCAACTTTGTAAAGATTTCAATTATTAATTCTAATAAATTATGCATAGGTTCTTTTCTATGTAAAAGGATCACATTTCTAAAATCATATCATTTCCCTTTCAGTTCTTATACTTTTCTTCTTTGTTATTCTTGTCTTACTGTACTGGGCAGGCCCCCCAGTACAATCTTGAAAGGATTTGTGATAACAGGCATCCTTGTTTTGTTCCTGATCTCAAAAGAAAAAGATTCAATCCATTAAATATAATTTTTTGCCAATGATATTTTTTTGCAGATGTTCATTACACTGAGGAAGATTCTCTCTATTCCTAGTTAATTAAGCAATTTATCATTTTAATCATGAAAAATGGTATCAAATGCTGTTTCTGTATCTGTGACTTCCTTCCTTGGTTCTGTTAAATTTGTTGAATTACTTTGATTTTCCACTGTCAAATCAACCTCACGTGGTGGACTTAAACTTAATTTATTCAAATGTACTAGACTTTTTGCTGGACTCAATTTGTTTATGTTCTCTTTAGGATTTTCATATGTATGTTTGAGATTGGTTTGAAATTTTCTCTTACCTCCTGTCCTTGTTGAATTTGGTAATAATATCACATGAGTCTCAGTAAATGGCATGAGACATTTTCTAGCTACCAAATGAATTTTTGTTCATTTTAAATTATTAAAAAATTAATAATAATTTAAAATGTTAGAGAAAAAAATTGTGAGTTCAGGCTCTTGAACGTGTCGTTTCCTTGTGAGAAAATTCTTTAGTACTTTATCATGGAAGGATTCTCTTTACATTTAATGTAGTTATTGATGTATTTGGGTTTAAATGTATCATTTTCCTTCGTGTTTTGTATTTGTTCCACCCTTGTATATATTTTCCTCCCTTTTTTGATTTCTTTTAATTATCAGATTGCTTTTTTAAATGAATTTTTCCTCTTTGCTCCTTTGAAAGTTATATGCTTTGTTTCTATTCCTAGAAAATGCAATTTTCCTACTTAACTTACTACTTCTAAAATAATTCAATACTTTTATCCTCTTTTTGAACAATGGAAGGAACTTAGAATACATTAATTCATTTCAACCTCTGCCTTATGTATTATTATTGTTTATTTTAATTTTTCACTTTAATCCCCATGAGATTATTTTGATATATTTAGATTTGTGCATATATTTCACATTCTTTCCCCTTCATTTCTTCTTGTGTTCAAACCTATTTGAGATAATTTCCTTTCTGCATGAGCTATTTCCTATAAATGTCCTCTAGTGACAGTCTGCTGTTACATACACTCTCACGTTTTATTATTGCATAGAGTAGCTAGACCTTCTTCTTGAAAGATATTTTAAATGAATATAGAATGTTTTCCCACATACACTCATTGAAGACACCAGTTCCCTGTCTTCTGCTTTCATGGTATTAAAGTTTAGCTATTATTTCTTCAAAGGTCACCTCTCTTTGTATATATATGTGTGTGTGTCTGTGTATCTGATATATACACACACATACATATTTTTTCTGGGTGCTTTAAAATTTTTAATCTTCCTGTAGGTTTTTGAAGTTTCCTTATCATGTATCTGAGGCAAATCTGATTTATTTGGATTTTTCCTGCTTGAAATTGTTGCATTTTTGAATCTGAAGAGATAAGTAAATGATAACAAAGTTGTTCATGGAGCTAGGCAGACTGATAGAAATGACATCACAAAAAAGCAACAAGCAGGTTCAGAGCAGGGAGGAAAAAGAGGTGGAAATGAAAACGTGCAGCCAAGGCCAGCTGCTGAGAAAATGAGCAATGGGGGGGTGGGGGGGCGCGTTGTGCAGAAGCCAGAGCTGGAGGTAGCCACACCTGAATGAATCCCAGAGGCTGCGTAGCATGCAGGCAAATGATTCCTTTCTTCTCAACATCTCACTGAGTTCTTATTATAAATATTTTAAAAGGAGAAGTAACACGACATTTCTAATATTAGTTTCTGAATTCCACAATCATGGAGAAAACTCTGAAAAATAAGCCTGAACTGTGAGATCACAAATTTATTTGAATTTTTCCTGAAATCAAGAAGAATGTTGACTTTTCAATTTTATCATATAGCTTAAACACATTTTTTGGAAAGTTAGTATAAAAATGAGAACATTAAACAAATGAAATCAGTTTTCTTCATAGAATGGAATGTTATATAATATGTACTCCTCTTAAAACTCTTGTGATTGTTACATCTTCTTGAATAATAAATTTTTTATGAACACAAGTAATGAAGAGATTTCGTTGCAGTAGCTTAATGCCCTGACTAATTAATTATGCCTCAACATCCTGCTGAGCGAAGGAAGCCGTATAGAGCTCATCGATTTCCAGGACGTACCCGAGGCAGGGGACAAGCATCCATGGAGAGCTCTTTTAGTTCATCAGCCCGTGCAGACCCCTTTGTTGAAGCCAAGACTCATTTGACTTTCTAGGCTGTTGACCTGTTGGCCTGCCTGCTATTGCCTCCACCCTGTCAATGGATGGTTTTCCTGTTTAAACAGAAGAAACAAGAGACCCTTTGAGCTTTCACAGTCTTTTAGGTTTCTACCTGTTACCTGCCCATATCTCTTAATTCTCATGTACCAGGCACCAAGAGAAAATCCAGAGGAATTGTTAGCTCCCAGGTAGATAGATGTTCTCAAACTTCCTTTTCCAGCTCCGAAGAGGGGCTTCTGTGAGGCAGCCCATAGACCCCAGGGTGGCTCAGTTAGCCAGGTGGGTGCCTCCACTTTTACCTTCTCCCCCACTCTTCTCTGGGTCTGCCCCTCTCTCCTGAAGCTGCCTCTGCTGTTAGAGGGATGGCAACCCAGCAACCTGACGTAGACTAACAAGGGGGTTCTGTATAGACAAAAACCCTAACCCTGGGAGCAACATTCTAAGGTTTTCTTGACAAAATGGTATGCCACAGTATCAGCTAAACTCAGGGACTTACACCTGACATGCAATCATGTATGTGTGTATATATGCATGCATTACACATGTGTGTGCATGCATGCAAATGTCTGCACATGCATGCATACCCATATGTGAATGTGTATATGCATGGTTATACATATGCCTGCAGATATGTATATCTGCATCTCTGCGTGTATGTGCATATGTGTTTACACATATGTAAGGATGTGTCAAAGAAAAATTGCAACAGACAATGTGAAATGGTTGACGATTATACACAGTTATGTGCAATAGAGAAGAGAGACCAGAAGGCTATTGTGTGTGTGTTTGTGTGTGTGTGTGTAAGAAAGAGTGAGAGAGAGAGAGCTCAGAAGGTTGTCATCATAGAGAGAGAGGGAGGGCTCAATTCCGCCGAAGCAGAGGGCAGGGGAGTTTTTGAGGGCTGGGGTACACTAGTGGAAGAGGACTGGAGGGGGGCGGTCAAGCAATGGAGGTGTGCATCACATGCTTATCTCCTGAATTTACTGTGCATCCAGGTGGAACGTGTTCCCTCTGGGTTCTGTAGGGGCCAGGGAGAGGTGGTCAGGGCCTAGCCACAGGGTCTGTCTAGTTTTGTCAAGCTATGAAGAAGTTACGGCCATCTTGGTCACTGACACAATGAGAGGGGATTGAGATAAAACTCAACACCGTCAGTACACATACATGCCTGCCTGCCTGCACGTGCACATGTGTTTGTGGGTGCCTGCAGATCTGCAGGTTTATATGTATGCATTCGCATGCATGTATGTGCATACATACATACATGCAAGTGCACCCGTGCATGCATAGGCACATGCATCTATGGGCATACATGTGCATGTGTATGTATATGCACATCTATGCATACACATGTGCAGTTATGTGCATGCACATGTATTTATGCTGCAGGCATGCATATTCATAGTGTGCATAAACACACATGTGTGTGGATATATATGTAGGCACACATGTGTGTGTATAGGCATATGCATATGAGTGTGTGCCTATGCATGCAATTAGGCACATATCCATGTGCATGTGTATTTATATTTCTACGTATACTACACATATAGATGTATGCATATCCATATATATGCATGTTTATATAATGTGTGTATGTATGTATTTGTCAGTTTTGCAGTCAGGCAGCTGATCTGCATGGAATCAACCACACGTTCTGGCTTGATCCTCTTTCACACTAATAGCAACACCAGGCTGGGGTTAGATACCCAGTTTCTACCCTGGAAAATACTGATGAGGTAGACATGTCTGAAACTCATGGAAGGGGACAGTACAAGACAGAAGAGCCCTCGATGTGGTCCAGGGCTCAGAAAACCAGAGTCCTGGCTTTGCTACTTACTGGGTGGGTGATCCTGAGCAAGGTGCTTTTTACCTCTTGTAAAATGGGCTTAATTGCTACCCTTCAGAGGTGCTGTGACTGCTGAATGAGGTAAGGGATGCCTGGTGCTGGCCTAGGACAGCAGCCATTCAATCTAAGGGAGCTGCTCTTGCTAGTTAGGGAAAGAGGGAAGTGGTGCAGGTGGTCACTGAAATCCTTCTAGTGCTTATGTATCACGAACGACCTGCTAAATGGGGGGCTTGTACAATGCCAGAGTCGGGATTCATGGGTGCCCCGGAAATGGGGTGACTTGTATGTGCTAAAGTTAGGATTGACGGGTGTCCTGTTCCCAGTGTGACTTGTATAGTGCTAGAGCAAAGATTCACAGGTAAACTGTTAATGGAGTCACTTGTATAGGCTAAAGTCAGGATTCATGGGTACACTTAACAGGTGACTCGTATAGTGCTAGAGCCAGGATTCACAAGCACACTGTTAACAGTGTGACTGGTATAAACACACCTGAGTTTTACACCAAACTTTCCTTCCATCTCGGAAAGGAAGCTCAGAAGACAAAGGGATGCAGCCAAGCTGCCTTGGCCTCCCTGTGACCAAGTCAGTTCTCACCTGGGAGTTGCAGGAACAGCCGGTTACTGAGCTGACCATGAGCGGAGGTGAGGCAGCTACAGGTTAAACATCCACTATGTGCAAGATGACTTCATACAGTGTCATTTCATTAGAATAAAATATCCAGGGTTGGTGCATTGGGGTGACTACCAAATTGCCACAGACTTGGTGGCATCACACAAGAGTAATTTATGCTTTCACAGCTCTGGAGGCCAGAGCTCAGCATGCCAGCAGGGCACCTCTCTCTGCAGAGGCCCTAGGGGTTCTTTCCCTGCCTCGTTCACCTTCTGATGGCTCCAGGCATTCCTTGGCTGGTAGCAGCATCACCCTCATTGTTGCTCCCATCGTCATGTGGCCATCTCCCTGAGTCTTCCCTTCTGCCTCTTACAACAACACTCTTTATCAGATTTGGGGCCTGCCTGGATAATCCAGGTGATCTCATCTTGAGATCCTTATATTGATTCTATCTACAAAGAGCCTTTACCCATGAAGGTATTTTCCCAAGGTCCAGGGAGGAGGATGTGGACATGTCTTTTGGAGGTCACCATCCAACCCAGTGCGGTTGGCATGGTTAAATGCGCTTTTGCTTTGCTGATGACGCAGCCGAGTGAGGTCTCCTTGGTAGACAGAGGCAGCAAGAGTTTGACCCCCTATTCCATCTACTCCAAAGCCTGGATGGATTCCCTTCTCTCAACTCTGGCCTGTGGGCTGAGAGAGGAGCCCAGGAGAGAGGAAGGCTCAGTGGTGGGTGCCCTGGAAGGGTGGTGGCTGATCCAGTGCATGGTCCAGGGCCCAGCCAGATGGCCCCAGTGGTAGCACATGAGGTTTTGAGGAGCAGGGCTATGGAGTGGGTTCCTTTGCTGTGTCGTAATTGCCTTAAACAAATAGATAATGACTCAGCTCCTTGATAGCATTGCTATGATCTTGAAAACTTCAGAAATGAAGACTTAGGTAGCCCCAAGGCATATAAACAGTAGAAAACATTATGAAGGCAGTCCAATTATACCTACGTCCAAGAAATAAACAGTGAGTGACCCTGAGGTTTCTTTCAGCTCCTGCTTCTGTAAGCCATTTGTGATAGTTTTATTACTAGGTCATTTATTATCAAATAGAGTCTGAGAGACAGAACAGAAGTGTAAGCAAAATGTGATTTGATTTACAAACATTCAGCTTCAATATTTCAAGGAGATATGTGTTAACAGAAGAAAGGTATGGCCGTTCTAGAAAGATGCATGTGTGTAGAAGTACAATGCTACTTTGGGCCTTATAAATGTTCTCACATTCCTTACCAAAGACTAGCTTAGTTGGCTTCCTGTCATAGGGGTGTTTCATCTGCTTCTAAATTATTAACATTATTTCACACGTTGGAATCCTAAATCTTATTTTTACTCATCTTTATTTGATTGCGAAAAGTTAATTGAATTTACTCGGGCTTCTGTGCTGCACATCTCCATTGTTACTTTGAGGGTCAGCAGTTTTCTAGCATCCGCTCCTTGGCTAGTGCGTTTTCTTTTGTTAAGTCCTGAGTAAGGGACTTAAGTCATTCCTTTTGTGTATGGTCCAAAGTTCTAATGTGGTGAAGTAGGTGGCTCAGCTTTCACTGCTCACAATAAATTACTATTCTTCCCTTCTTGACTCTTTGTTTTAGGATGATTGCAGAATGAAAGCAGTATCAACTGGTCTTAAATATTGGCTTTTAGGGAACCTAAAGCAAATGGAAAAATCTGAGTATAGAGTGGCACAGTCCTGGGTTAAAATCTTGGACCTGCTTCTCATTACATGTCATAGAGAGCAGTTTACTGAGTGTTTTAAATCATGATAATTTGGGTATATTAAGGTTTTTTTTTTGTAGCCCCAAACTTACTCTTTTATCCAAGGCTTTGTTGCAGGAAAAAAGGTTGGGACTCAGACAACACATTTCTGTTTGCCAGTAGCTCCCTGTTAGGATCTGCCAAAAGTGGGTGCTAGAGAGAGACCCCAGACTTCAGGGGATGGAGGGTTCATCCTTCCTGCTTGCTCTTCCTGGCCACAGTCCTATGCAACAGCAGTGGCTGTGGGTTGACCACGACCCTATGCCGTGGCATTTACAGTGGGTTGGCCACAGCCCTATGCCAAGGCATCAGCTGTGGGTTGGCTATGGCCCTCCGCCATGACAGTGGCTGTGGTTGGCCATGGCCTATTCCACGGCAGCAGCTGTGGGTTGACCATGGCTCTATGCTGCAGCAGCGGCTGTGGGTTGGCCACGGTCCTATGCCACGGCATATACTGTGGGTTGGCCATAACTCTATGCTGTGGCAGTGGCTGTGGGTTCCAGTATTAGAATTTTACCCTCACTCCCAAAACTAGTCTCAGTATACCCTTAGAGATACCAGCACCAGCCAGTCAGTTTCCCCACCAATGAGGTCCGAGTCCCAGCACCATAAGGCCCCGCTGGAAAGATCCAGAGATGTCAGCTGCCAACTCTCCAGGCCCTCCCCCTAATAATCTCACCCTCTTCACTTGGTTTGCCAGTCCTATGGGAGGCAGCTAGTTCCTGCGTGGACTATCCCTGTGGCACCTCTATGATCCCCGTACCTTTCCAATTCTCAGACTTATTTAACCAATTCCTTACATTAAATTTTCTCTGCTGAAATAATTGATGTGGTTTCTCATTTCCCAAGTGGACTCTGGCTGATTTTCCCAGTTTCCCCACATATAATATGGCAATAAAAATATCTACACCCTGCAATTATTGGGAAGAATAAATATAATGATGGTAGGGTGCCATATTTGGTACCTGACATATGCAAATTCCCTATAAGAGAGAGCTGCTAATATCTTACTGATTTATATCATCATAGGAAGTTCTTACCACCTGTGCAAGGCTTGCTCTTGGACTTTATTCAGCTTCTGACAATTCTTGCAGCAGGGCAAGCTTTTCAGTGTCCTAAATGGGGTACTTCTTGAATGGTGTGGAAGCAGAGGGACCTCGGCACATGGCCATCCCAGCCTCAGACCTCCCTGTGGGATGCACTGAGGCCTCTGTGACAACTGATGGTCCCTGATCACTCTTACCCTTTGCCGGCCCTGCTTCCCTCACCCCACACCGGGGTTGTCCAGGGCACTTCCCAGCAAACCACCCTACACAGATCTCTGCCTCAGAGTCGTTTACCTGCTAAACACAAACTGTGATACCTTAAGGTAAATACAAACTTGCATTCAGGCTTCACAAAGTACAATTTGCACAAATAGAGGATTGTGAAAGAACTGGCTCTACAGAAATTCTTGTGAAATTAATGTATTCTGGGTGACAAAATAATTATTAGTTCATTTAATAGCTCAACAACATTAGTCCAGCAATATGAACAAATTCCTGGCATCCTTTATTGACTGTGCTCTCTACTTCAAAAGCATTAAAAATTCTATTTAAGAACCGCAGAGGATTCTCAGGCTGATTTAAATGTTACATTCTCAATCTGCATCTTGTCTGCAGAGGGTCTCAGCCAGAACACAGTGTCTACCCATCTGAGATTGCATAATCCAAGAATATTCTATGATACAATTGGACCAAATGTTGTTTGCTGGAAATAAAGGTGATTTTCTATCTTGTCATTCACAACACTTGTTCCAAAATCAGAAAACAGCAGATTCTAAGAGCAAATAATCAAAACACCTGTGACTTTGTTCCTTTATTCCTTCTACTTTAAAGACATATTTAAAGTGATTTGTGGTTTTGAAAAAAAGATTTGAATGGTTTGGATTTCCAATCTTCCTCGTTTCTTAGTAGAATGACTCCTTTCATCTGCACTTGTTTGTGCTCATTCACATGGTAATTCACAAGTACAATGCTCGTGATAACAAGGCAAGGTAGCAATTGCTACCTTTCCAGAAGGAAGGTAAGGAGTTCCCTGCTTACCCTATGGATGGGCTATTGAACAAAATCTGAAATCTATGAGGCATTATCTTAGACTGGGAAGAGGACAGGACTCTGGAATGTTCTTGCGAGTCACCTAAGTTTACCTTGTTTCAGTTAGAATGGAAAATTAGAAATGAGTCAGAGTTAGGAGCACGGTGCAGTGAAACTGCCCCGGGACATTTCCAGTAGATCCGCTTTTGTAACCCCCTCAATTTGTGAGGAATTCATGCAGAATGATTGCATTTTAATAAATACTAATTGAAGAAATGTATTATCATAAAGGGTATGATTCCAGTAACATTTCCAAATGATTTCGTGTTTGGTTAATCATCATAGCATGTATCCATCTAAAACTGTAGTATGTATGCCTTAGGGAAAGTGGGTGCCTGTGCATTGTTTTTGATTCAGTCCAAAGAAAATAGAGACAGCACAGAACCTCCTGGGCTGTACCAGGGTGCGGAGACCAGCACTGGGAAAGAGGGTGGAGGGAAGACCTTGCACTGGGGACCCTTGCCCGGGCGCCCGGGGCTAGCTCTCCCACCAGTTGGCGGTGTGACCCTGAAGAGTTCAGTCTGTCATTGGTTTCTGTTTCTTCCCCTGTAAGACGACACTGTTGGCTTTGGAAGATCTGTTGTTCAGGACCTTCTATGCATGTCTTCTAAGTGGTGAGTGTGTGGCCTCAGCACAGAGGGATTTTCCGATGCTGAGACCCTCTACCTACTGTGTGAATTGGTTACCAGCCCCTCTGTCTCTGCCTGCTGAAAGAAAGCAAACAGAAAGCGACACATACTATGCTTGCGGAGTAGAAGAGTCAAGAGTGTTAGTGATCCATAAATTGAAACAGCCCCGATCAAAACTCCAGCAGACTTTTGGGTGGAAACTCACAAAGCAATTCTAAAATTAGTACGGAAATGGAAGCAGCTTAGAATAGCGGAAGCATTTTTTTTTTTTTAAGAAGAAGAAAAGTTGGAGAAATTATAAGAATTTCAATTATATATATATATAAGAATTTCAAAACATGCTATAGAGCTGCCGTAGTCGTGGTAGTTTGGTATTGGTGGAAGGATAGACCTAATTACCAACGGAACACAAGAGAGTCCAGAAATAGACCTGTTTACCCATTACTCACTGATTTTCAACAATGGTGCCAAAGAACAACAGGCTATCCTTATGGGTAAAATGAATATTGACCTATACCTCACGGCATAAACAAACATTAATTCTAAATGAATCATAGACCTAACTCTAAAAGCTATAACAATAAAATATTTAGAAGAAAACTTAAAAGAGAGTCTTTGTATATTTTGGGTAGGCAAATATTGTGTTATATGCAACACAAAAAGGTACAAACCATGAAAAAAAAGATGACTTGGACTTTATAAAAATTAAAATCTACCTTCTGAAGACACCATTAAGAAAAGGAAAAGGCAATTCAGAGAATAGGGAAAAAATACTTGTCAGGGAATGTTTATATGTGGGGGAAAGGACTGGTAATTCAAACATGTAAAGAACTATTAGAAGTGAAAAATAGATCAAACAGGTCCATTCAAAGTCAGCAAACAATTTAAACAGTTAGTGAAGGAAGTTATAAGAATTACAAATAAGCACCAAAAAGATGCCCAACTTCATTAGTCATCCAGTAAATGCAAACCAAAGCTACAGTTAGTTGCCTTTATATGCCCTCCAAAATGGCTAAAATTAAACAAAATGGAAAAGTCTATCCATAGCAAGTGTGGGTGAGGATGCATGGCACATCTGGAACCCTCTACATTGTAGGGGTGAATTAAAATGGAGCAAACTTTTGGAAAATAATTTTGTAGTCATTAGAAATGGCATCCCTAACATTTGACACAGCCATTCCATTCCTAGGTATTTATTCAAAAGATATGTAAACATACTCAAAAAGTGGATGGGTACACAAAATGTGGTAAGTCTATAAATGAGATATTACTCAGCAG
Source organism: Dasypus novemcinctus (assembly GCF_030445035.2). Taxonomy (NCBI): domain Eukaryota; kingdom Metazoa; phylum Chordata; class Mammalia; order Cingulata; family Dasypodidae; genus Dasypus; species Dasypus novemcinctus. The sequence goes on along the minus strand of NC_080674.1, from coordinate 4,705,274 downwards.
TGAAAAGGAGTGCAGTATTGATGTAAGGCAAAGTATGAATGGACATACAATTCATTATGTTGAATGAAAGAAGTTAGGTGCAAAAGAAGTATGTACTATATGATTCCATTCATATGAAACTTTAAAAATGCACACGGATCTGTAGTGGCAGGACGAGCAGCCTTTTCCCAGGGCCTTGAGTGCAGTCAGGCAGAGACTGCACACAGGGTGATGGAATATTCTAGATCTTAATTTATGGTAATGTCTTCACAGATGTATACAGCTGTCAAAATTCACCAAATTGGATGACTTCATGGATGTGCTTTATTGTATAGAAATGCATACCTCATCAAATTGATAAAAACAGTAGTTATCATTGCCAGTTCCCCAAACCTTACATTTTCATATTACGGGATAATAAAAGGAAACATTACTTTGTGATTCTTAATAAAAGGGACATTATCTGAAACTTATTAAAAAATTAAATGAATATAAATTGCACAAAACAATACCAACAAACAAAACAGATGTTAAAGTGTTTACCTACAGAAAACCTTCCACATGAAAACAGGCTTCGGCCTCTCCATCTACCCCCAGACCCCCCACTCCTAATTCCTGTCTACCACAGGACTGTAAGACCATCAGTTTCCTAAATCCAGAATTTTCTTCCCTCCCGTGGTTTGCCTACTTGCTGCTTAATTCAACTTTAAGCCTCAGCTTTAATTTCATACCCTCTGAGAAGAAGTTTATTATGTTCTCTTGCTGTTTCCTCTTTTAGCTCTCCATACTTTCATGTAGTGTCGTCAGAAGAAAATATCTAAGCACTAATAACTCAAATAGCGGTCAAAGGCTTTCATTCAGCTGGTGCACACCAGGAAGCACCTGAAGACCAGGTAACAAACTGTGCGTAGCGGAAATGGGGATGAGCAGGTCAGGGCAAGAGGGGTGTGTGTCCTGGTGGTTGAGTTCAGGTAGGAGTTTTCCTCTTGAACTGCTCTGAAATTTATGATTGGGATGGCTGGGTATTGGTAATGGTTTTTGTACATTTTGACTGGGGTTGGGGGTGCTAATTGCGTCATCATTGTCAGAACACCGCTTCGAGAGCTGTTGGTGTAAGCCTTGTGATTTAGTCAGTCAAGGTTCAGGTAGCAGTAGGTGGCAGAGTGAAAAGGGAAAGAAGGTGAGAGCCAACGGCACAGGAAACTTGGGATCCTCCACCATGTCTGTTTTGTTCCTTTTACAATAGTATTTATTTCTATTTCTAGTATATATATATATATGAATAGATATGTATAAATAAATTTGGCCCACCATACATAAATACAAAAAATTCTATTCTTTACTTTCATAAATACAATCATATCAATTTTAGCTGCTAATTTCCCAAGGAGTTGTGAAAATCCACTTTCAGCCCCCATTGGAAGTTACCTTTGAATGGTATGAAACCTGAACAGCCTGGGCTCCAAACTGGAGTCTCTGTGGCCCGATGATCCTACATTAAAAGAGCAGTGTTCCTAAAACCAGGCTTTGCCCTGGCTGTGGGAGCAAGGCCTCCTTGGGATGGGGTTGCTGTGGTTTCTTGGGCATGGTGAATTGGGAACCTGTCCAGAGGAGCTGGTGCCCATCAGTGTGTGCGTCGTGCTGTCTGGCTGATGTGACTGGCTTTTATTTCAGCTCCTTTAGTTAGTGGATACTCAACACAGGTCTATAGAATTGAACCAAATCATTCTAGTTTCCTTTTTTTTAAACAAACCCTATGTTTTAGTTTGTTAAAGAAATGGGTTGGCATTTACCATGGGGGTCTACTGGTGTGCAAGTTCACAGTTCCAAGGCTGAGAAAAGTGTCCAGATCAAGGCGTCATCAGGCAACACTCTCCCCAAAGACCCTTGGCAGGTGATCCTGGACTTCTCTGTCAGTGGGAAGAACGTGGAGGCATCTGCCAGTCTCTGCCTTCTCCTCAGGGTTCTTTTGCTTTCAGCTTCTGGCTGATGCATCTGTGGCTTTCTCTCTCAGTTTCTGTGGATTCCTCTCTGAGCTCTCGAGTGTTTCTGTGGCCCTCCTCTCTCATATTCATCCTGTTTACAAAGGACTCCAGTAAGAGGATTAATACTCACCCTGGGCCACTCCATACTGAAGTGACCTAATCAAAAGGGCCTTAACTGAATCTAATCAAAAGGTCCCACCCACAGGCATGGACTGATTTCAAGAACGTGATTTTCTGAAGGTGCATACAGTCTCAAACTACCACGTTCCATAACTGATTCAAGTCTGCCAAGATAAATTTCCCGTCAACAATGCTGCAGGGAATGTTAAATATTATTAAGTACTTGCTCATTTAGAAGGTGAGACAGAGAGGAAAGGAGAAGACATGACTCAGGAACTTCAGGGGCCTGAGTATTAATAGCATAATTAGTAATACAGCTTTGGTAATTGAAAACGAAATCCTTTCCTGCTTTCATTCTTTACCATAGGAGGAAATCCAAGTCATTTTCCATGAGATTCCAGTTGAATCACCACAAGAATCTGCTTCCTTCTGCTGGTTCTGTGTTGTTTTTTTCTTGGATCCCCCTCTTGCTAGTTTTTTTTTTTTCATTGAAACATGGAGATTTAATTGTAGACTGTATAAAACATGCTCTCTCCCCAAACCTCACAAAAGCACCTGCAGTGGAATACACTAATCACATTCCTGAATAAAGTTGGACTCGAGCTCTAAGAACTGCAAGACACAAGGTCTCAGATAATGAGGGGAATTTAATGAAGCCCATAGTCAAAAGGAGAGACACCCTCTTGCTACTTAAAATGAATCTCTTGAAGTCTACCACGTGCCCATATGTTCCCCAAGTCCAAACTAGCGTTCAGTCTTCTGATCTCAACCTCTTTATTCCCAGCAGCTAAGGGGAAGTAAAAAACAAGTTCCTCAGATCATACATCATAGAAAAATATAGTGTTGTAGAGTTCAATATCATTGCCTCTTCCATGAATTCCACCTACTTCTGCACCACCAGTCAATTGTGAGACCAGCTTTTATCATGTAAGTCCCCCTTATTAACCATATTCAGAATAGAAACAAATGATTACTGTATGAAATCTCTGCCAATACTTCCCAACCTGTGAGTAGGCGATATCTTGGCATGTCCACCTTGTCCCTAGACTTGTCTTTTATAACGTGACTTGGTGAATCTATATTGGAGGAAGTTGGCCTATTTGGAAGGAATAGTATGCCATCTTCACCCTCATTCAAGACAGAATTTATTGAATACCTATTTTGTGCTGGACACTAAGCCAGCTGATGGGGATGCAAAGGCTAGTAAGAAACTTCCTGGGGTACTTGAAGTATATCTGAAGACTAACTCAGATATACCCACAAATTAATGCAATATGATAAGGGGCATAAAGAGATACATATAGAGGGCTGGAGAAACTTCAATGTTAGGTATTAGGGGCTGAAGACTGGGGCTTAAAAGAAGTCTACTTCTCAGAAAAAAAAACAGAATACCATTGCAAAATCTATCACCTGAAAACCTTTAATAAGCCAAGGTAGTTTGTCTCACCCACAGAAGGTTTGGTCAGAGTTTCCTTAGGTACATTAGCCAATGTGACTCTGAGGGAAAGGGCTATTAATATATCCCCAGAAACAAGGTCTTCACAAGCAGCATGAAGTAGGGGACTGTGATCATCACTGCTATAGAGGGCATTTTTAGACAAAATCATGCCAAGAAAATTATTCTATGAATTGCCAAGTGGAAAGCCATTACAAGAAAGTCTGGTCGCTTTTTTCCTAAAGCTTTATATCAAAATATCTCTCTTTGATTTTCCAAGAATCCAATTCAGAAAATTATGGGCATTAGAGTATTTCAACTTGTACCCTTTGGTACCTTCTGTGAACAAAGATTCAGTTTCTTTCCCACCGTGTCTCCAAAACCTGGACTGATTCCTGGAACCCCATAGGTACCAAGGAAACCTCTCATAAATGGATATGCACATTTAGAGCAACATCATCCTATAAACAGTGTTGAGCATGGTACCAGGAAAGATGCTTGATAAACATTTTTTTTAAACAAATAAAGGATTCTAATGTAAAGCTGAAAGAACCAAAAGACAATATCTCCCGAACCCCACCTCCCAAAAAACCCACACACACCCCTATATACCAGCCACCAGGAAATTCTACTTTTGATTCAACTTTTGCTTCTCAGTGATCATCAACCATAGACAATTGGCTACCCAGTGCATTGCTAGCTGAGATCCCTAGGACCTAGTTTCTGCATTCTAGGATAAGGAGGATGTTGACTTGGGTTCTTCCTATTCTAGCACAGGGTTTATGGGTCTTTGAATCCATTATTTATTTTCTGAAATTGATTAATTTTATTTTGAAGTTAGGTGAGTCCCCATAAAACAAAGTGGCCTAGCAGGTACCCGCAGAAAGCCATTCTTCTTGGGAAATCTAATCAGATATAACCAGGGAAGGCCATTACCGATTACATTTTTCAAACAGCTCCAATTGTATCAGCTGACACTGTTCTTGTTGAGACTTCTGCCCACTGATGAGCAAAGAGAAAGGAATATGCTATCATAGTAGCTTTTATGAAAACCACTTTTCCTGGTGATGGGGATTTATAAGGGCATCTTGGTTAGATGAGAAGATTGGAAGGCTTGCCTCTGAACACCACCTCTCAGTTGGGTGCCTGTTCCACATAGATCTGTCCAATCATATTAAAAATGGACTCACATTTCCTTCCACCTCTTGTTACACTTCTACAAGCTTGCCAACTCCCATGTAAAATTGTATTTCTTTTAGTACCTACTCTTACAGATAGCGAGAAGTTCTCACGAGGAGTGTCACCTTACTATATGAGACTTGTTAGAGTATCATCTGAGATCTAAGGTGCATGGCTTTGTTAAGTCACATTTTAACCTTTTTAAAAGAGAAACATCCCTGCAATGACTGTGTACTGCTTTTTGAAATTCTGTCATTAAATCAGTAGTCATTATAAATCATAGTGACACTCAATCACAGAATTGCCTTCTTGTAAAGAGGCTGCTTGTAAAGAGGCTGCTTGTAAAGAGGGATGGCTCAAAATGAAAGGGGATTGTTTTGTCCAGTAGGCACATCGTGGGGGAAAATGGACAATTCATTCTAAGATGCTGGCTCACTGGTCAGTGGTGTGATTCTGAGCAGTGGCTTATCATAAATCGTAAACTCAAGAGGCCACCTGAATTAGGAGATCTTGCTCTCTGAGTCCAGTCATTACATGCTTCTTTTAGCTTCTTTGTGAAATGGTGTCACGAAGTGCATTTGTTTCACTGAAGAACTTTGGATCAAGCAAGCACTTTTGGAGATAACAGAACAGGAGATCCATAGATCCAAGCTAAACCACAGCCTTTTCTCTTACCAGCTATATGCCGTTGGGATGCTAACTTATCCTCTCTGAGTCTCAAGGGTCAGGCAATATCCCTGAATCTCAGGCACCTGGTACTTTCTAAGTGTTTCACACAGGCTGTTTGTCTTGCTTCCCCTTGGGTGAGCTTCCCTGTTGAGGACATTCAGGAAGGTCTGTTGTTGATACTACTCACAAAAGTGCACACTCCAAAATATTTAAAGAAGCCTGACAGCACACGGGGTGCCAAGAAGACACCCAACTGAGAGACCAGCAACTTTTGGAGCTGATACCTTCGGTTGATTCACAAGGTGAGGGAGCCAGTGATTTAAAAAGGATCCCCTTGGGGAGAAAAGATTTTTCTTCCTGCATAGAAAAAGCTGTTAGAGCTGAAAGATAATCAGGGAAGGCAGCAGTGATAAATGAAGAAGTTCAGAATTCTCAGGGTAAACCTTCTTGAACAGGTATAAGAACAACAGTACTCTACCTATATTTATTGATCACTGGATTTATCCTGCATGACATTACTATAATGAGAGTCAGAGGAATAAAAGTGATTTATAGGTAATTATGGGCAGGGAATTACTAATCTGCTCATCCTTAGTTTGGGACAGTCAGGATCGAAGATTGCTGCTTTGGCAGTTCAAACACGGGCTGCATGTCATTGATTCAGGTCAGCAACTCACAAGGCGGGGTGGGGTGGGGTGGTGGGGCAGGCCGATGCCAGGTCTGCTTCCATCACTGCCAGGACACACATTTACCCAGAAAGTGCACCGGAGGACCCTGAACCAGCTCATGGAGGAAGAGGTTTGGGAGCAGGCAAGAACCTACTTTGTAAAAGCAAAGGGTTGGACTTTGCAAGTGTAGGTACCCCGAGCTGGCCACCTGGTTCTCTTTGGGGGAGTTATGGACCTCGTGCAATCTCAGGCATCACCCAGAGCCTCCCAACCTAAATGACTTTGCCCCTGGAATCTGGGTGCCATGGGCAAAGGCCTCTGTGTACAAGATGGAACTGAAGTGCTACCAGGGGGTTCTGCTGTCATCAAACACTTGGAAACGAAAATGGAAACACTTTTTCTTCGGTGGTAAGTCACGTTTCTGATTTAATATCAGATGTAAGTTATACAGCAAAACAGAACCATGGTTTTCATGAGCAGGTATAGCGAGGTGGTGTGGAATGGGTCTGCTTTGGCAGCGAGAACCTGAGCTCCCTCCCCCACGGCCTGCTGTACAGCCCTCACTTCCAGGGAGCTCCTGACTCTGTCCCAGGCTCGGCTTCTCCTAGAGATGTAGATGGTGATGCTCAAATCACAGAGAGATGAGGGGAGGTAAAGTGTTATGTTTAGCATTAAAGCACGTGAGAGCGTGAGGGTGTGTGAACGTGTGGGTGAGGGTATAAGAGTGTGTGCAGCGGTTTGAAGCTTTCGTGGGCCCCAGAAAATCCCATTCTTAGGGCTAATCCATTCCTGTATGTGTAAACCTATTGTAGTTGGGAAATTTGATTAAAGCACTTGAGTGAAGGGCCTTTGATTAGATTGTGTGACCCAGAGTGGGACTTAATCTTCCTACTGGAGTCCTTTATACACAGAAGAATTAAAAGCTGCAGACATACCAAAAAAAAAAAAAAAAAAAAAAGCTGCAAAAACAGAGAAAAGCCTCCAGAAGTTTAAATCAATGAACCCAGGAGAGAGAAAAGCTACAGATGGGGCAGCCAAAGCTGAAAGCAACGAGCCCAGAGGAGAGGGGAGAGATGAGCAGATGCCATGACGTGCCTGATGACGCACAGGTGCAGCTCGGGAAGAACCCATCTCCTGCAGATGCCTTGCTTGGACACTTTCACAGCCTAACAAATCCCCATTGTAGAAGTCAACCCATTTCTGGTGTGCTCCTCCCAGCAGCTTTCAGCAAGCTGAAACAGTATGTCAGGGTGTAAATGTGTGTGTGAGTGTGCATGGGTGAACGTGGGTAAGGGTATGAGTTTGGGTTTGTTTGAGTTTGTGTAAGTGCAGGAGTGTTTGCATGTGTGAATATATGTGAGTGTGCATGACTGCTGTGAGGGAACCTGTGTAAATGTAGAGGTTTATGTGTGTTTGAGTGTCTGTGAGTGCATGTGAATGTGTGTGTGTCTAGTGCCATAATGTGTGATCAGGCTTTGCTGTGTGTCTATGCTTATTCATGTAGTTGAAAGAACCCCTTTAAAAGAAGCACTCCCCAAATCTTAAATAAATCTTAAATGTTCCAGACATGAAATAAATGTTAGCCTTAAGGAGGGAGGAAACCATCCATAGTCCAGGAAACAAGTTAAATGTTTGGGGATGATGCACCGCCGTCCCCATGAGCACCCATGGCCCATCACTACTTTAGGGAATGTGGTGGTCTGAAGCTGAGTGTACCCCAGAAAATCATGCTCTTAAAGTCAATCTGTTCCTGTGGGTGTGAATCCACGGTAAGTAGGACATTTTGATGAGGCTGCTTAAATTAAGGTGTGACCCATCTCAATCAGGTTGGGCCTCAATCCTCTAACAGGAGTCCTTTATAAATGGAATGAATTCTGAAAGAGATAGAGAAGAAAGCCATGGAAGGAAGAAGCTGAAAGCAACAAAACTTGAAAGAGAAGGGAGAGACCAGCAGACACCACCATGTGCCTTGCCAAGTGGTGGAGAAGCCCAGGATTGTGGGCAGCTGGTCTTTGGGAAGAAAGCCTCACATGGATGATGCCTGGATTTGGGCATTTTCTTGGCCTCAAAACCATACGCTAATAAATTCTCATTGTTCAACTGAACCATTTCATGGTATTTGCTTTAAGCAGCCTAGGGAAGTAAAGCAGGGGGCTTCTCACAACGGTCATCTCCTTTAGGCCTGGCATTTAGCTGACCTCTCAGATTCCTTCTGCAAAGTGGCACTCTCCACTAGCCTCCTCTCCACAGGTGGTCCTGCTGTTGTCAGAAGCATGCCCACGTAACCCTGCCACCGCTCTGCACCGCGCCCCAGAGCTTGCCTCCACACCGTTCTGAGTCACTAACTCTTCCTTAGGAAATTCCAACATGCTTTTCTCAGACTCCCTAATTTTGTCAGAACAAGACTGAAGACATTGAAGCTACAGCTCTTTCTTCACTGCATTGGATCAAAGTTTCAGGTAGGGATTGCCAGTGTCAGTCGGTGTTCTGGAACATTCCCCGGTGTGCAGTAAACCTAACGGTGTGATCGGCCCCCTGCCCTCTTTTCTCAGCACCTTGTTTTGGAAAGGCAGTCACCATGCGGAGGTGGACATGAGTCACATGACGTAGCTGAGCAGACCCCCAGAGACATTTTGTTGTGTCTCTCCTGGAAGCAGGAGGCAGACTTGGGGCAGCCAGGTTGGCTTCTGGCCAAAGAGAAAGGTGAGCAGCAGGTGCAGGATTTCTTGCCCTCAAGCTTGTGAAGGTTGAGGCAAAGGATTCTTGGACTTAGAACAAGACCCTGCATGTGCAAGAAGAAATGGACCTTCTTAAGGAACATGCTGAAAATGCAGCTGGTCTCTGAGGGAAACCTAGCTCTCAGGTTTGCTTTCTGAGCCCACAAAGAAGTTTTTCTTTTTGTAATATTTATTTCAAAATAGGAGTATCTTCAAATAGCAGGACCACATTGATGTATAAATTACATTAAAATATGTTATGGCAAGAATTGTACGTAAATCACGATTTATCAACAGACCTAGGCTCCAGTTTACAGCAGAATGTTTATTTTTTGTTTGGCTTTATTTAACACTGTAGGTTTTTAGTGTTAAACCTACCTTAATGAACTCAGAGGAGTTTTTAACGAGGAAGTTCTTTCTGTGCTTTTTTTGTGGAAAAATGTAAATGGATGGTTAAGGCACAAGTCAAGAGTCCTTTTGTCTTGATAGCTTAGCCTGTTTTTACAAACATGGTGTTATTTTTCTCCCCACAGCCTGGTGTGTTTAATAAAGATGAACCCAAGATGGATGGCTAAGCATTTCCTGCAACAGATACAAAGCCATTCTCATGGATATGGGCAGGAGGGATGTGTGGAATTCCAAATCACAAAAACTGCAAGTTGCACTCAAAGTTGTTGAAATATCTGTCTCACTTAAAACTTTCCATCATATTTGAGTACATTAAGGTAATAAAATGCTGATCTTTTTCTGTTTATCCTGAGAACCCTGTACATTGAGTAATCAATCATAAACATTCCATATAATGTATGAATGCTGAATGCATTCATTTCTCTCAATGCAAGTTACCACTTTCTGATTATTGGAATGTATTTCACCAAAGCAGACTGATGAACCAAAATTCAGGAGAAACCAATTGCCTACAAAGGGAATAAAAGCAGCAGGATACAAGTCCCATCTAATTACTGAAAGCAGGTTCGTTTTTCCCAGCCCCAAACAGTTTAATACTCAACAGACATACAAGCATCATGCCAGCTTCAGCCTGTTGGGAAATTCCATCTCTTATTGGAGGAGGGTGAGGGGAGGAGGGAGGCTCTCCTCATTTGTATTTTAAGAAACAAATGAGTAGCTGAAATGAGTAGATGGTTTCGAGCTACACATGATTTCACCATGAACTTTCCTCAGTAAACACTCAGAGTTCATTCTCTATGATTCCAGAACAGAGTAACTCTCCTCTCTTCAGGTCAGGGACTAGCCATATCGAAGGTATTTTCAAACCTAAATAAAAGTCTGCTCTGAATTGCAAGAGCAGGAACAAACCTCCATAAATTAATTTTATCTTTTTATTGCAGGATACCTTTAGGGTGCTAATGTGCAAAGAAACTCATTTTACGTTTAGTGAGGAGTGATTCCCTGTGTCTGAAAGTGTTCCTGTGAATGTTCTCTAGTCTCTTGCAGATCATGAAATCATTAAAACTCTCTCCTCCAGTTTATTCTTACTCTGTCAGCTTAGGAAATTGGAAAAGGACAACCCCAAATAATGTGTTTAACCCCTTTCAATTCCAGACCAGCATAGCACAGTCACAGCAGTTGCCTTTCCTTTTCACAGCTCTCCGCAAAGCCATGCTCAGCTGTCCAGCTCTGTTATTTGCTTTAGGCAGGAAAAATGAGCTGCACTGTCTGTTGCTGGAGCAGCATTTCTCTGCCCCCTGCCAGGGCCCTTGGTATACCTCTTTGGGAAGACAGTGCATGGAAAAAGTCCGTCCTATTGCTCAGGGCTTGAGCTGGGGAGGAGAGGGTCCTCAAGACGACCCCAGGGTCCCGGCCACTCCCAGGTCCGCTTTGCCTCCTCTTCACCTGTCTCCACCCTCACAAAGTCTGGAACAAAGGGAAGAGCAGGCTAGAGCAAGCATAAGCCTGCTCTCAAATATTCCGCCCCTCACAGAGGAGGAGGATGCAAATGCACACTGTCCAGAGGGCAGCAGGAAGTCCTCCTGGCGCTGAGTCTTGAGCACTGAGCTCACCCCCAGGCAGCAGATCCAACAGACGTGGGCTCCAGAGATGAGTGGACTCACACCCTCCCCTGGCCTGCCCCTCACGTACCATTCCCACTTCCCTGCCTGAAGCGCTGGCTAATCTGTTGTGGATTAAACTATGTCCCCTGAAAGAGGTGTTTGGGTCCCAAGTCCTGGTCCTGAGAATGTGAACTTTATTTGGAGTTGGGTCTTTGAAGATGCTAGTAGGTAAAATGAGGCCAAATTATACTAGCGTGGGCCCTAGTCCAGATGACCAGTGTCCTGATAAGAAGAGGAAATTTGGGCACAGAGACAGAGAGAAAGTTGGTCACATGACCAAGGAGGAGATTGAGTGAAGCCGCCACAAACCAAGGAATGACAGAAGTCAGAGGCGAGGCATGGAAGGACTCTCCCTTCAAGAGGGAGCACGACCTGCAGACACTCTATTTTGGACTTCTGGCCTCCAGAACTATGAGCCAATAAATTCCTGTCTGAGAAAACCAGTCGGTGGTATTTGTCATAGCAGCTCTGACTGACTAAGACCTCCCACAACCCCTACTAGTGAGGGAGACATGGGGTCCCCGTGAACTACTAGGGGAGCTGTCCCACTTTATTGGGCCTTCTAAGAGATCATTCTCAGTGATGGTGGGAAGATAGGGATGGAGGTGCTTAGGGTCCTGAAGTTCCCTGGTGGGACTGGAAGGCCCAGGTTTGCGGGGCCATGTTGTCTGTTGTGGGAAAAAGAGGTCCTACAAAGTCCTCTCCTGCCTCCTTCCAAGTGACATTCACCTAATAACCTGGCTCCAAAGGTGGGATTAGCATGGATTTCTCAGCCCTACAAGAGGGAGAGGCGGAAGGATCTGTGTCCATTTTCAGATGTATGCTAGAGCAGTTGATGGCACAGCACTGCTCAGCACTGCGTTCTTGCCAGTGGCCTTGCTCTCCTCTGCTTTGTTGCTTCTGGGATTTGTCCCTAAACTCAGTAAGGACTAACCACCTCTCGTCTCCACAATGGGTGTGGAGCACGGTTCTTGATTCAGCGTTAATCAGTGGTGAGTGAGGGGCTATTTCCTCCTTCATATTTTAAGAAACAAATTGCTTTTCTCCAATTCAATGAACTTCTAAAGGAGATAAAGAGCAACTAACTGCAATCAGAACCCTTGACACTCTGAAATAATTAGGGTTGAGAAGTGAGATCTGGCCATACTATTTCCACATTAAAGGAGACACTCTAGCTTGTTGAGGAGACTAAGAGTTACCTAAAATAAGGGTTATGATATTGTGGTACTGTAAAGCCTCTCTGAAAATCAATGAGAGGGATTGAGTTTCTGTTAGGACTGGTCATAAGAAAAGTCTCTAAAACTTACACTTTTTTAAAAAGATTTATTTTTTAATTTATTTCTCTCCCCTTCCCCCCCAACCCCCATGTTGTCTGCTCTCTGTGTCCATTTGCTACGTGATCCTCTTTGTCTGCTTTTGTTGTTGTCAGCAGCAAGGGAATCTGTGTTTCTTTTTGTTGCGTCATCTTGTTGTGTCAGCTCTCTGTGTGGGCAGTGCCATTCCTTGGCAGGCTGCACTTTCTTTCATGCTGGGTGGCTCTCCTTATGGGGAGCACTCCTTGTGCATGGGGCTCCCCTATATGGGTACACCCCTGTGTGGCATGGCACTCCTTGCATACATCAGCACTGCACGTGGGCCAGGTCCACACGGGACAAGGAGGCCCAGGGTTTGAACCACAGACCTCCCATGTGGTAGACGGACGCCCTATCCACTGGGCCAAGTCTGCTTTCCTAAAACTTACACTTTGATATCCCTGATAAAGGTTACAACATTAGAGGAGCTGCCTGCTTCTGACCATTTTAGGACAATCCCATGGCTTGCCCAGTAATTTTTAAAGAAATAATTCGGTTCAGCAAACACCAACATGCTAAGACTTGGCCCTGGCCAGAGTCCCACGCCTCTCTCCCACCTCTAACTAGCTTCTCCAGTTTTATTAGAAGCATTTGGCCAGTCTGGAAACTTTGTGTTCTGTCCTTTGTGTTCTGTCCTTGCTGGCAGCTCCACCCGACCTTGGCCATATCAACCCTCAGAGAGCTACAATAGCTAGCGCCTTGGTAGATTGTTCTTGATGGCGCCTCCCCACTCTAACCAGTTCAGATCTCTTAGTTGGCCATCGTAAATTCCCTTGCACACATCCCCAACTCCCTGGCCCCTCCTTATTTTGTTGTACTCATTTGGCAAAACCACAACTATGGCTGAACCCAACTCTCCACAGCTTCAAGGATGTGGCTGAATTAGGCTGGAGAGAAACATACCCTCATGCCACTCAGTCTCATGTTAAATGTAGGACAGTGCACTTTCAAATGGGCCCTTAGGCTGCCCTGAAATAAAAGTCCTAGATCATCCACTTTTCAACTCACCTGGCTGGCTATTTTGTACATTCTTTTTTTTCATGTGAATCCCAACACTCCTCCCTCTTCCTCTCTCTCAGTTTATTATCTTACTTCTTACTTCAGTGGGGAAAGTGAAATCAGACAAGCACATCCACAGATTCTCTCTGTCATAGCTACCCATCTACCAGTGTCTGTAGCCCTTTCCTACCTGTTTCCCCCAATGAACAGTCTAAGTCAGTCCTCCACAGGGGCACTGGGCTCCCCCTCTCTTAACTAGTTAAATATTTCATTCCAGCAATTTTCACTTCTCTTGCCTATATCACCTTTTCTTTCTTTTTTATTTTTTATCATCTACTGAGTTATTATCATAGGCACTCGAACATTCTATTGTCTATAATATTAAAATATAATCCCTCTTGATCCTCCTTCCCCAGGTTTAACTCCATTTCTTTGACCCTTTTCTCAGCGACTCCTTAAAACTCTAGTCTGTACTAATTCTCTTCAATCTTTCTTCCTGTTCCTCCTTAATCCTGCTATAATCAGACTTCTGCCTCCACCATGCCATTAAAACTCCTCTTGTCAAGGCCAACAGTGACATTATGTTGATAAATTCGATACCCACTTTTCAGGGCTCATTGAACTTGGTTCTACTGGCAGCGTGTGGCTTAGTTGGCCACCCCTCCTCCTGGATATACCTCATGTGTTCTTCACATGGTTTTCAGCACACCACTTATTGTTGATTCTCCTCCTACCTAAGTGGTCACTCCTTCTCAGTCTTCCTTGTGAGTCTATCTATTCTTCCTGATTTTTTTCACATTGAACTCAGTCCTAACAGGTCCCCTCTCCTCTTCCATCTTCACTTGGTTATATTGTCCCATCTCCTGCCTTGAGGATATTATCTGCATGCCAGTGACCACCACATTTGCATCTCTCTCCCAGATCTCTCTCTTGAGCTCTATATTCATTTGTTTAATTGCTGATCAACAGCTCAGCATGCACGTGTGATAGAGGCATCTAACTGAAAACACAGAAACTGAATTCTTGACCTTCTCCTGCAAGGGTGTACAACCTTCTCCATAGTAATTATAGCAATCTCTATCCTAACAATTTCTCTTGGCAAAAATTTGGAAGTCATCCTCAATTCTGCTCTTTCTTTCCCATCTCACATTTAATTTTGGGGGGAATTTGTTGGATTTATGTTAATATGTATCAAATGTGACCATTTCTCATCAACTCCACTACTACTCTGCATTGAGCCACATTATCTTTATCTCTTGCATGGATTAAATCAACATCTTCCTAGCTGATTTCCCTTCTTCTGCTCTTGTTTCCTGACCTCCTACTGTCTATTCTCAACTCAGAAGGTAGAGTGAAACTATTAAAAAGTTAGTAAGATTCACGGACCACCATCTCTCTCAGAGTAAAAGTCGTAGTCTTTCAAATGCCTAAAAAGGTTTGGGATAATCTGGTCATCAGCTCAGAAGAAGGAGGTGTGGCCTACAGATACAGCTTGGGAGTGATTTGTCTATCAGTTGTGTTTGAATCCATGAAGGTCAATGAGTTTTCCCAGGGAGGTATGCAAATTTTAAAAAGAAGAAAACATAGGATGGGACCATGGGGAAAAACCATATTTAAAATTGCATAGATGTTACAGATCTGGAGAAAAGTGAAGGGGAATTCAGGAAGCAAATGAATTAAGGGGCAGTGGCAAGAAAGAAAAGGTGGGCTTTAGGGACCCTCATGTGGTGATGAAGTCCTTCTTATTAATTTTTAACTCTAGGGCCAGTACGTATACAAGGTAATCGCTAACGTTGCTTCAATGTGGGTCTTTCCTTTATGGATTAAAAATATTTATGTGCATCTACCATGTGTATATTCTAGTTACTCAGGAGATATCAGTGAAGGAATCAGAAAGACTTGCTTTGAAGGTCTTAGACTCCAGCAAAGGGACACAGCCAATGAAAAGAGACATAAGAAATCAAATCAATCTGTATTTGAAAAACTGATGAGTCTTATGGAAAAAGACAAAATTAGGGCAGAGTAAAAGGGAAGTTGATGCTTATGCATAGCATCTGATGCTCAGTGACTCCCCATCGAATGAGTGAATGAATGAATATCCGTTGGCTCTTCAAATACATTAAATTCATTATCTTCACATCCTTCCCCTTATCTGCCTCTGCCCTTTGTATCGCCAATGCCCAGCACAATGCTGAGTACACAAAAGGAATTCAGGGAATGTTAGATGAATTACTTAAACCCTAAATGAAGGGTGATTAATATTCTCAAATGAATGATGATGTCTGAACTCACTCTTTTTTTTTTCTTTTTCTTTTTTTAATGTTATAGGACACCATAAACTTGAAATTATTGTGTTCAATTACATTTGGATGCTGTAATAGTCAGGGTACTTTATTTTTTTTTTGTCTTTATTTTTTTAATATTACATTAAAAAAATATGAGATCCACCCTCCTCACCTCACTCCTCCCCCCATAACAACAACTTCCTCCATCATCATGAGACATTCATTGCATTTGGTGAATACATCTCTGAGCACCGCTGCACCTCATGGTCAATGGTCCACACCACAGCCCACACTCTCCCACAGTCCACTCAGTGGGCCATGGGAGGACATACGATGTCCAGTAACTGTCCCCACAGCACCACCCAGGACAATTCCAAGTCCCGAAAACGCCCCCACATCACATCTCTTCCTCCCACTCCCTACCCCCAGCAGCCACCATGGCCACTTTCTCCACACCAATGACACATTTTCTTTGATTACTAATCACAATAGTTCATGAATAGAACATCAGTAAGTCCACTCTAATCCATACTCTATTCCTCCATCCTGTGGACCTTGGACTGGTTGTGTCCACTCCACATCTATATCAAGAGGGGGCTTAGATTCCACATGGATGCTGGAGGTGATTCTCCTGCTTTCAGTTGTAGGCACTCTTGGCTCCCTTGTGTGGAAGGACAAATATGACATGACCTCAATGATTTGAAATAAGTAAACCAAGCTGCCTCAGAGAGCTAGAGACTGGATGACAGGCTTAAAGGAAATTGGGGGGTAGAGGAAGGATGTAACCTGAACTTACTCTTGGATTCTGAGCATCTCTGAAGCTCCGCCTCAGTCAATTCAGGAGCCCTCACACCCCATGGACCCTTGATGATGAAACACAGCCTGGCCAGTTCTGGGCACTTTGATTTATTTATTAATCAGTTCCTTCTGCAAACATTTATTGTCTCCATTGGGATTTCTGATCTAGGCTGTGATCTACATTTATTTTATCTTTTAAAGAAAAAACAAGGAAGGGTTTTCCAAATCGTTTCCAATGATAGGGGGGTACAGGCATATGGTATAGAGCGAAATGCTGGCCACCCCCAAACCAAAAAACCTAATTAGGAAGAAAAGATCCTAGAGGTCCTTTAGGAAGGTAGACCTAGATAAATGGGAGTGACGAGTCCCTATTATTCCATGGGTCTCGGAGCCTTCCTGCCCTCCCGAGGGGCAGAGGGACTCTCTTGGCTTGGTCACTGCTTCTTGTCAGCTGCTGCTGCAGAGGGCAGTTAAAGAAGAATGGGGGCTCAGCGAGGTACTGGTTCCAGGATGCACTTCTGGATGGGACGGTGGCCAGAGAGGCCCCTTGGCTTGCCAAGACCCACAGCCAGCAAGGGGCCGAGTCAGACCTGGAGTTCACAGTGCTGTGTGTAGGAGATTCCAAGAGTAGACTCCAGCAGGAGCCTAAAGGACAGGCAGAGGCAATGGGGCCTTGGAAGTCTCACGAGGAGGAGGAAAGGACCCTGAGCTGGGCAGGGGGCAGGGACACAGCCTCCTGCACACAGGTGCATGTTGGAGCCCGCAGGCGGAACTCGGCCGCCGTGCCCACACTGGGCTGGGAGCCGGGTCCCCGGAGGCCACAGCCTGAGCAGAGCTGGCATCACCCTCACTGAGCCTTTGTCTGGAGGCAAAGTTGCCCAGTGGGTGGCAAAGCACAGGCCGCCTGCCCTCACCTGATGCCTCTGGAGGGTCCCTGGGAAGCCCAAGGGACATGGGGGTGGCAAAAGAGTTTCCTCAGACATGTCATTATCAGTAATCATAAGGCCAATTTAAAGTCTAAATGTAGCTTTCTGGACAATGCCCTTTCCTATAAATTAATTCTTATGGTTCTGCAGTCGAGCACCTGCTGCTCCTTTCTTTTATTCTTGTTTAAAAGCAAATATGCCATATGCAATATGGTATATCAAATACGTATATGTATCTCTCTCTACGTTGTACACATGAGAGCTATCTCATTATGACAAATGTCCACTAGTAAAATGGGATATAAAGTGAAAACTGCTCTCTGCCTTTTTTCCCCTTCCCGAACCCACAGGACAATTCTCTTAACATTCTAATCCATGTCCTCAAATCCTCAATTTTTAAAATTGGGGTTGCTTTTTTTTAAGATTTATTTTTTAATTAATTTCTTCCCCATCTCCCGTTCCCCTCATTATCTGCTCTCTGTGTCCATTCATGTGTGTTCTTCTGTGTCTGCTTGTGTTCTTATTAGGAGGCTCTGGGAACCAATCCTGGGACCTTCCGGAGTAGGAGAGAGGGGATTACTCTCTTTCGCCACCTCAGCTCCCTGTTCTGCTACATCTTGTTATTTTCTCTCCTCCTTGTCTCTTGCTGCACCAGCTCTCTGCGTCAGCTGGCACTCCTGCATGGGGCAGCTTTCCCACACTGGGCGGCATTCCCACACAGGGTGGCACTCCTGCGTGGGGCAACATTCCCGCGTGGGCCGGCATTCTGTGTGGGCCAGCTCGTCCTCACCAGGGGGCCCTGGGCATCAAACCCTGGACCTCCTATGTGGTACACAGGAGCCCAATTGTTTGAGCCACATCTGTTTCCCTTGGGGTTGCTTTTATTCATTTAAATTCCCCTAGAAGTGAAGCGTACACTGCCTTGCTGATTGGGTTATGCTACGAAGACTGGGCAGATACATGTTCAGTGGGGTTCTGTAGCAGCCCAGTGCTTCTTACAAAGAGGCAGGCAGGCTGGAAATCCAAATTGCAGCCACCTGTTCATTAGCAGCCTGGGCGCAGGGGCCGTCCCCCGAGGCCAGGCTGAAAGAGGGGGTGATGTTGATAATGAACATGCCTTATATATATCTGCCTTAGTTTCCTAAGGCTGCCATATCAAATTACCAAAAATGATGGCTTGCAATCACAGAATCGATCCTCTGACAGTTCTAGAGGCAGGAAGTCTCAACCAAGGTACAGGTGGGCCACGCGCCTCTGACACCTGCCTCTCCAGCTCCTGGGGCTTGGGGGCCGCTGTTGGTGTCCTCGGCTTGTGGCAGCAGCTCTCCCTACCCAATGCAGGTGCTCTGTTCCAGCGGGTTGTTTTTAAAACAAGAATCCTTCAGAAGAGCCCTGCAAGGCGGAGTCGAGGGCTCATGCCCTCGCCGGGACCAGGCCCCTGTCCCTGGAAAGGCTCGCTGTGGCCTAATGAAGAGGGAGAAGAACAGGAGAGCTAGCTATCTGGCTGCAGATGCCATGGAGCGCAGCTCGACAACACGGGGAGAAGTGAAAGATGGTCAAGAAGAATGTTTGACAGGTGCTACCCCATCAGCCTTGAAATTGCTCACAACCGCAGGGCGTGCATCGCGGAGATAAAGCCGCCTTGAAACAGAAAGCAGCGCCGTGGATGCCTGCCTCCCGAAGCTCTTTTCACTTTTTAATTCCTTTCTTTTAGCCGTGTTCCTTTTCTCGCTAAGTGATCCGCACGACTTGCAAATGCGGCGAGTCTGATGAGTGGAAGCAGCAATAACCTAAATGCCGCTGCCGTCAGAGGGCCGGCTGCCGGGTGATGATGGGCTGAGCCAGGCCAGGGCTCGGCCAGGACCCTCAGGGGCCCGGGCACTGGGCCACACCTTTGTACGACACAGGCGGGCCAGGGCAATCGTGGGCAGTGGGTCTGGTTTAAGTTAATGACCATTTGCCTCACCCGTGACCTGGGCTTGCAGGTTGGTGTGCAAGTAGCGAGCAGACGGCATCTCACTGTAAGGGAAAAGCCTGCCCGGACCCCTGAGTGGCGTAGCGTCCCGCACCGCCTGTCCCTTCCTCCCAGCCCCTCGGCCTGCTTGTGGTCTGCCCAGAGCCCCTGTCCTCTGTGCATGGTCTCGGCACTGCCAACCTGTCCGCTCCATGGGAGGCGGGAACCCTGTTTTGCTCATGCCCAGGACCTCACATACAGCTGGTGCTTAATAAATAACATCCCAAATCAACTATAATGTTCCAGATCTTTCTTGACTTCCACTGATGGATTGAGTATGTTTTTCTGAAAAGATTTATTCAGGTCCTAACTCAAAGTCTGGTGAATGTGATCTTATTTGGAAGTAGGACCTTTGGAGATGGGATTAGTTAGGATGAGAACAGGCTAGATTAGGGGGGTTCTTAATCCAATATGACTGGTGTCCTTAGAAGAAGAGGAAATTGGGGTAATAGAGAGCATGTGGCCCCATGACAGAGGCAGAAAATGGAGTTAAGCTATAAACCAAAAATGCCCTGGCCAGCCAGGACACCCTGGCCTGGACCCTGCAGACTTCAGAGGGAGCCCCTTGCTCTTGGACCTGCAGCCTCCAGGACTGAGCAGGGACCCTCTGCTGTCTGCAGCCACCCACCATGAGGTACCCTGTGGTCAGAGCCCGGGGAGGCTCGGGGACTGTCCCTCTCGCCAGGCCACCTTGCCCTCCACCCTGGCCCCTTCCCACCCGCACCACGGCACAAGTGGAGTCAGCGTCGCTCGGTGGGACAGAGTCCCAGGACACTGGGCAGCATCTGGGAAGAGCATCCCATTCTACCTCCCTTGTGATTTTTCCATTCCCCAAATTACTTCTCCTTTTTTGGTAGTTGATACAAAAATAATTATCGGGTCCCTTACACTGGAAAACTAAGGAGGTGCCTCCTCTCGCCTGTTCTTGGTAGAGCTGGTGTTTCCTTCCGTCCAGCTGAAGGCAGGACTTCAAACTGCTCAAGGATTGAGCGAGTCTCACGAGGGCTGAAGGGTACTCAGTCTATTTTAGGCATGGCTTCTCCGTCTTAGTGCTGTTGATGTTTGAAAGGGAAATTTTTTGTTGTGGGTGGGAGGGATATGCCCTGTTCCCTGAAGATTGTTTAGCAGTATCTGGGCTTCTACCCACTAGATGCCCGTAATAACCCCCTCCTCCAACCGTGACAGCCAAAACTGGCTTCAGACTTTGCCATACGTCCCCTGGGACATACTGCTGCCCTGGTGAGAACCAGGACTTGAATGATACGCATGTGTTAATGTCCACCCCAGAAGGAACCCAGGGGCATGGCACCTTCCTCCAACCCAGCTGATGAGTCCAGCCTGGTATTTTTTCTCCAGAGTGAGTTCCCAGAACCCTTCCTAAAATGGGAATTGCCAATATTGATATTTGATGATTTGAAAATATTTAAAAGATGATGATGATTTGTGTATCAACATTTTGTACTTTCAGAGGCTTTTACATCTATTGCCCATAATCCCTTCTGGTCCTACTTGAGTCTGAAATGGGCAGCGCAAGTGTGTCCATCTGATGGATGGGAAACCCATTTCCAGGAAGGATGGAGGAGCAGAGACAGCCATGGAATTCAAAACCATTACTGTATTTTTATTTTTTCCTATATCTCTATTTTTTTAGGAAGAATCTGGTTTGATTCATTGGAATCTCCTACCAGAGAGCTAAGTATGATTTTCTTGTTAGTTCTGCAGACCAGGAACCTAGGAGCTTGTGTTGGAGCCTTGCAGCCCCGATGGCGTGCCCAGAAGAGGGCCCTACTCCAGGCTCTGGCTGGGCGCTGCTTCTGCCCCTGGAGAGAAACAGGTTGGAGGCATCTGAATCTCAGGAACCAGCTTTTGCAAGGAAAAGGCCCTGTTTTTAGGATGGCTATAGATGCAAATGAGGAATTCAGGAGGAGGAGTTCCGGTTGGGGAGATGATACAGTTAACAGAAAGCCATTATGGATAAATTGCAAGTCGTTCCAGCTGTTCCAGATATGCATAGACTTAAGGCTGGAAACGGGCTTGTGAAGTTGGGGGACCATAATCAAGCTCCTTTGGAAATGTAAAGACGCCTCTGCTCGGCTTGCGGCTTTACCTGTGTCTGGTTGATGGAATGCGTGGGCGTTGCAATTGCCAGGGAGGAAAACAGTAACCCGGGCTGCAGACCTGGACGCTAATAGAAGGCATCCCCGAAGAGAGGGTAATGGCTTGACTTGGGGGTTGTGAGGTTTTGGCAACAGAGAGAACGAGGGGGAAATTGGGAGTGGGAGGATGGATAGCACATTCGCGTGCACAGTACAACTCAGTTAAAGACAGCCCAGGAGCCTGCAGAGGCACTGCTCTGATGGCGAGACTTCAGTAAACAACCCTCTTCCCTTGAGCTACACCCTGCCAGGGCTTCTGCCTCGGAACGCGCCAATGCCCCGTGGTGAGGTAGCTTCCACTACCGTTACTCAACCGAGTTAGCCGCAGCTCCCGTGATTTCTCTGGGATCATTCCTTTTCTCGTGTCTGTTCAGTGGGCATGTCAGCTTTCAGCTGGGTTTTGGTTTAACCATAACGGTCCTCGCCTATCTGGGTCCCAAAGTGGACCCTCCCGGGGAGCTGAATTCCGGCGCTTTTCTCTTTGAACCTGTGACTGCCATAGCACAGGACCACAAGCTGGGTCATTTTTTCCTTTCGCTGTTCTGGAGGTCAGAAGTCTCAAGTCACAGCATTGTCAGGGCCTGCACCCCCAAAGGCCTGGAGGAACCCCTCCCTTGCCCCTCCTGCTCCTCGAGGCGCCTGGTGCTCCTTGGCCTGCGGCTACCTCAGCCCATCTCTGCCTTGTCTTCACGTGGCTCCCCTTTTAATCTCTAAAAAGGATGCTTGCCGTTGGATTTCCATTTTGGGCCACCTCCACTCTTGAGGTCCTTTCATTGCATCTGCAAAAACCCTATTTCCAGGACGTTCATTCACAGGTGCCAGGGTGAGGGGTGACATGACTTTTGGGGGGCCACCATTCAGCCCACCTCGAGCAACAGTGCCTCTGAAGGGCTCGGCCTTGGTGGGGCGCTTGACTGCATGTCAGCCCCTCGGCGGGCACCGTGTGCGGCCGTTTCTGGGCTCACAGTCTGGGTGGCCATCAGGCCCAGGAAGGCCTGGCCGACTCCATTTACCTCCTGCTTGGGTGGAGGGGAGTCTGTGAATCTGTGGAAACTCACTTCTCTGTGGGACAGAGACAGAGCTGTGGTCTGGGCAGACATGGGTGGAGGTGGAGCCAAGGTGAGGGAGGAGTGCGCTCCTGAGCGGACGGGTGCGCCTGTGTCTCCTCAGAGCGCGTCGTCCAGCCTAAGCCTCCTTGGCCAGTCAAGCAGTAGGAAATGAGGTGGTACCTGCAGAGTTCTGTGTCAGGAGCCGTGGCCTGGCCTCAGAGGGTGAGCGTCTCTGCAGGCTGCTGGGAAGGGAGGAAATGGCATGTTCTCAAAGAGAAGGTGAAGCTCACGGTATGGAATGGCTGATTGCTTCAGCCTATGCTGCGGAAGCTTGAGCAGAAGGAGGTGATGAAGAGATGTGAAATGGTTGAAAGCGGAACTCTCTGATCTCTCTCTCTCTCTCTGTTTCTGGGCTATCTTATTCAGTAGGGAAAATGGGGGTAATGATAGACTTCTCTAGGACCACGAGAATGGGATAGGTTGGCAGCTGCACCTACGAGGACCCAGTTCAGCACCCTGCAAGAGAACAAAGAAGAACTGAATTCCC
This sequence comes from Dasypus novemcinctus, assembly GCF_030445035.2. Taxonomy (NCBI): domain Eukaryota; kingdom Metazoa; phylum Chordata; class Mammalia; order Cingulata; family Dasypodidae; genus Dasypus; species Dasypus novemcinctus. Next base: position 4,682,324 of record NC_080674.1, on the reverse strand, counting down.
AGTTCTCTGTTTCCTGCTGAAGGATTTCCAAAGCCCACACATCAACCATCTTGTCACCTAGCTGACATCAACAAGGCACCATGTGCCCATCACTGCTGGATGGACCTGACAAATTGCCTTTCTCATACAACAATCCAACAACATAAGAAACACTCTCACCCCATTGGGCAGATGAGAAAATTGTTCCTGGAAGAGGTCAAGAGGCTTGCTCAAAGATGCAGATCTTTAAGTAGCAGTGCCAGGATGCAGACTTAGGCAGTCTGTCCCCAAAGGCTACTTTCTTGCACCTGTGGCAGTTTGATATTATTTATGAATTCCAAAAAGAGATAAAGCTTTTGTTTGTAAACTGGTCTGTTCCTCTGAACGTGATAACCCTTTGATTGTATTAGATTCAGCTGAGATATCTGATAAAATTATGTTAAAATTAGGACTTTGATTCAACTACATCATTAGAGTAGGACCCAGTGTTGAGTCCCAACCCCCTTGGGGACTGATAAACAGAATTTCACATGGAAGTAGAAACACAGAAGATACACAGGAAGGACCCCAGGAAGGGAGATGACCTTGTGAAGAGAACAGAGCAGCTGTGCCCAGAAAGAAATGAGTCCTGGGGAGGGAGAAAAGTCTTATGCCTGCCAACAGCTGAGATTGGAAGATGCTGGATTCATGGAGCCTTAAGAGGTAAGAGGAAAGCTGAACCCTCGCAGACTTTGCCTATCACCTTGCGTCAATACATGGCAACAGACTTTGGGCAAGAAAGTACCTCTTATGGTACCCTGAGTTGGACTCTTTAGGACCTTGTTACTGTAAGTTCCTATCCCAAATAAATACCCTTTATAAAAAACAACCAATTTCTGGTATTTTGCATCAGCATCCCTTTGGCTGACTAATACAGAATTTGGTACCAGAGAGTGGGGTGGTGCTTTTGCAATTACCAAAATTGTGGAACTGTTATATAAATGGGTGAGGGGTATGTTTCTGGAGGAATTATGAGATGCTTAATGGAAAAGGCCTAGTTGGCTTTGAAGAGAATGTTGTTAGCAATATAGATGCTAAAGAGACTTTTTATGTGGCCTTAGAAGTAAATGATGAAATTATTACTGGAAATTGGAGGAAAGGCAATTTGTGTTTTAAAATCACAGAGAACATAGCAAGATTAACTCCTGATGTTTCATGGGAGGCAGAATTTGAGAATGGTGAGACTGGGCATTAGCTGAAGAACTTTCCAGAGTAAACTCTGAGGATGCAGCTTGCCTTCCCTTTGCAGCTTATAGTAAAATGCTATATGAGAGAGATAAGTTGAGAACTGAATTGTTGGGCACAATGAAACCAGAAACTGATTCTGAAAACTCCAAGCCTCTGGAAATCAAACCCCTAGACGATAGTGTACCATTTGAGAAATTAACTAAATATGGAACTTGTAAGTCAGGATTGAAAATGCAGTTACCTAGGAAAGACTTATGGAAAGTCGCACTGTCTGGTGGCTTGTACCCCTGCTTCCTGCATGCTAAGCCAAAAAGCTTTTTAAGAGATGAACAAAACCACTGTCAGCCTGGACTAAAAGGGCATGGAAGGGAGATATGGAAGGGAAAATGGCTTTAAGAAGAAAATCATGGAAGCTGAGGTCTGAAATTAAGACATCTTCTTGGGCTAAGAGAAGGACCTCACCCATGTGTATGGAAAAGTTGAGTTTGCCCCAGCACTTGAAGAGGGTGGATGTTCCCACCTGCTGTTCAGGGACAGCTTCCCACCCTAGAGTACAGAGGGCATGAAGCACATTCCCCAAGGGTGCGGGAGGGTAAAGTAAACACTCCATAGGTCTGAGAGGCTGGGCCTGCTCTCCATAGGTTAGGGAAGGCCATGTCACCAACTCATTGCTCTGAGAGGTTTGGGCCTGTAGGCCAGAGATTAGGGAGAATTTTGCCTCCTGCTTACTGTACTAAGGGGGTTGAGACTTTACTCCAAAGATTGGGTAAAGTGTGGCCATCGCCCCAGTGCTCTTGGAGGGTGAGGTCTGGAGCTCAGTTGCCATCCAGATGCTTGATGAGGGTGGAACCAAGATAATGGCTGTTGGCAAGCCTGTGGAAAGGAAGGGTCCTTTCCACACTCCATTCTCTGAAACCTAAAACGCCCCAGGGAGAGGAATCCATCATCTTGAGAATGAGTCTCAGGCTTTGAAATCTAATGAAGTATGCTCTGCAGGTTTATGGAACTGTAGGGGACCAGTGACTCATATTTCCCTCCCAATTTCTTCTTACAGTAATTCAAATGTTTATCCTTTGTCTGTCCATTTGTATATTGGAAGCAGATATATCGTTTTGTAAGATCCACAGGTCTACAGCCATAGAGGACTTTGCCCTAAGACAAACTGTATTTCTTTAAACTGATTGTGATATCATTTTATATACAGCATTGTTATTGATTTAAAGTTTGGATTTTTTTTTAGTGTTGTAATGTCCTTTTGGGTTTCAGAGAATGGAGTGTGGCAGTTTGATACTATTCATGAATTCCAAAAAGAGACATTGTTTATGTATGTAAAGTGGTCTGTTCCTCTGGGTGTGATAACCCTTTGATTGTATTAGTTTCGGCTGAGACCGCTGATTAAATTATGTTAAGATTAGGGCTTTGATTCAACCATGTCATTAGAGTGTGACCCAGTTTTGAGTCCCAGCTCCCTTGGGGGGCTGATAAAACAGACTCACACAGAAGTAGATTCACAGAGAAGATATACAGAGGATACTGTGACCCCAGGAAGAGAGATGATCCTGCCAGTTTACAGCTGACCTTGTGAAGCGAACAAAGTAGCTGAGTTCAGAAAGAAACAAGCCCCAGGGAGAGAGACGAGCCTTATGCCAGCCTACAGCTGAAATGGAGCCTTAAGAGGTAAGAGGAAGGCTGAACCCTCACAGACATTTCCTGCCATCTCGCATCAACATGTGGCAACAGACTTTGTGTGAGAAAATACTTTTATGATACCCTGAGTTGGACTTTTTAGGGCCTTGTGACTGTAAACTTTTACCTCAAATAAATGTTCCTTATAAAAGCTAACAGATTTCTGCTAGTTTTCATCAGCACCCCTTTGGCTGACTAATATAGTCCCATATAGCCAACAGTCTCAGGCTTCCAATGAGTTTATGTCATGGCTGGTTGTTAGGGAGTCATATATTTTTCTCTGATGAGCTGTATGAGTTTGTGTGAGTTAGTGAGTATGTCAATTCTTTTTGGATTCTCCACACCTTTCTCAGTGACTGTATCTCGTACAAAGGGTCCACAGTGAATGCTGAATCAAAATTAATTAATTGTAGTGGGCAAGGCCAATTCTATTAATTTTTCACAGGCATGGGTTTCCTATGTTTCAAGTAGAGATAAAAGTATTTGCCGCCCTTTAACTTTAAATATAAGATGAGAAATATAAATTCCAGTTAAAGCAAGGGCACTTACCAGATAACCCAAAGAGGAAGGGATGAAATTGTCATTTGTAACTCTGCGTCCTTAGCACATTCAGCTTAATTTCAGAGATAAAGGCAAATTCTATTTTTGGGTCTGGGTAAATGTCCAGGAAGCAGCTAATTTGGAACCCTAATATCTAGGCTGCTTCCTCAATTCTCACTGAAGCATCAGCTCCCATGACAATCTGACATTAGGCCATGGAGGTGACAACCCTGGAATTGAGCTAATTAGTTGGGTCATCATTTCCACTAAGAACCCTGAGATAACTTTTTATCAGAAATTGTGTGCCTGTTTCCTTAGGAGGGAAGTTCCTTTCTTTTTCTCTTTCTCTTTGTCTCCCCTTCCCTCAACTTCCTAACCATTTCTCTCAATATGATTTTGTCAATAGAACTTCCAATATACTATTCAGAACAAAGAGTGATAAAATAAAATTTGGCTACTATTTTTCACAAGAAATTAGTCTTTATTAAGTTGGATTAAAGGTTAGATTTACTAGCATTTGTAACATTAAAGGAGGGACAAAGCTCCTGAAGAGCCCGAGAAAGGTGGTACTTACAGGAATTGAAACTTTAGAAGGTTATATGGTCAGGTAGTCTTTTGGTGGGGAGTCCTGGAATGGGTCATCCCCTGAGTGGGAAGATCTATGGGGAGGGGGTCCCTGGTTGGGTGATACATTGGGTAGGATGGTTCTTGGGTGAGGAGGCCCATGGGATATGTGGTCTTTAGGTGAGGAGGCCCATGGGATGGGTGGTTCTTAGGTGAGGAGGTCCATGGGGTGGGTCATTCTTAGGAGAGGAGGTCCATGGGATGGGTAGTTCTTAGGTGAGGAAGTCCATGGGATGGGTGTTTCTTTGGGAGGTCCATGAGATGGATGGTTCTTTGGAGAGGAGGTTTATGGGATGGGTCATTCTTAGGAGAGGAGATCCACGGGATGGGTGGTCCTTAGGTGAGGAGGTCCATGGGATGGGTAGTTCTTTGAGAGGTCCATGTGATGGGTGGTTCTTTGATGAGGAGGCCCATGGGATGGGTGGTTCTTTGGGAGGTCCATGAGATGGGTGGTTCTAGGTAAGCGATGGGTAGTTTTGGTGAGAAAGTCCATGGGATGGGTCATTCTTAGGAGAAGGAAGCTCATGGGATGGATGGTTCTTTGGTGAGGAGGTCCATGGGATGGGTGGTCCTTAGGTAAGGAGGTCCATGGGAGGATGGTTCTTTGGCAAGGAGCTATGTGGGACAGATTGTTCTTTGGTGGGGTGATTCATGGCATGGTGTAGTTCTCTGATGCAGAGGTCAATAGGGTCAGATTGCCCTTTGTTGGGTTAAATGGTGTTTTGCTGACAGCCTCTCTGATTCTTGTCATTTCTTAAAACTCCACTCACTAGCCAACAAGGGGGTAAGGGGCTTCCATAGGTGTTTTGACTTTGCAGGCATGTGAAGGGTGGGAGGCATTCTCTGTTTTCATTAGTCTTCCTCTGTAGCATGTTTTATCACTAAGGGATACAATTATTGTCTGGGAAAGATTTTAGAGGAAGCAGAATCAGCCTTGTTTCTTACTTGTTATTCAAATATAGTTTATGGGGCTTTATGAAAAATTAAAAATCATAATATGTAAAATACATTTCAATTAATCACATAATGTAAAATCATTTTAGAAATCCCCCCCAAAAAATATTAACACAATAATAATAAATTCTATAATTACTGCTGACAGTTTAACTTTCAAATTCTTTTAAATGTAAAGAAAAAGAATCAAATTGTACCTACTGATTTTTTTCTTCTTTTGTAATTTTAAGGACATATAATTTACATATAATAAAATTCACCAGTGTTAAGCGAAAAATTTGATGAGTTTTAACAAAAATATACAGTCATTTAACATTGCCAAAATGATGGTATGAGGTTCATTTTACACCCTAAAAAGTTTTTCTGTGTCTCTTTGCAATCAATCCCTCCCCTCTGGCAAACACTCTTCTGTTTTCCATCATTACAATTTTGCCTTTCTAGATTGTAGCATAAATTCAATGTTATAGTATGTAGGCTTTAGTGCCTGGATTTTGTTTCCATATAGCATACTGCTTTGGAGATTCATTCATGTTGAAGCAATTCATTTGTTTTCATTCATTGTAAAAATGTATTGTTTGATATTCTACAATGTGCTTACCCATTCACTGGTTGACCACTGAGTTCTTTTCAGGTTTTTGCTCTAAGGCTGATAAGAACTTTAACATGCAAATCTTTATGTGGACCTTTGTTTTTATTTCTACTGGGTGACTACCCAGCAATAGGATTGCTATGTCTTTTTTTTTTTTATATATATATATATTTTTTTATTTTATTGACTTTGTAATAATATTACATTAAAAATATATATGTGAGGTCCCATTCAACCCCACCTCCCCACCCCACCTCTCCCCCCCCCAGCAACACTCCCTCCCATCATCATGACACATCCATTGGATTTGGTAAGTACATCTTTGGGCACCTCTGCACCTCATAGTCAATGGTCCACATCATGGCCCATACTCTCCCCCATTCCATCCAGTGGGCCCTGTGAGGATATACAATGTCCGGTGATTGCCTCTGAAGCACCATCCAGGGCAGCTCCATGTCCCAAAGACGCCTCCACCTCTCATCTCTTCCTGCCTTTCCCCATACCCATCAGCCACCATGTCCACTTTTCCCAATCCAGTGCCACCTCTTCTATGTGGACATTGGATTGGTTGTGTCCATTGCACCTCTATGTCAAGAGGAGGGATTGCTGTGTCTTATAGTAATAATGTGTTTAACTCTTTAAGATAATGGCAAACTCTTTCCTAAAATAGCTGTACTATTTTCCATCTAATTTTAGGAAAATTCCAGTTTCTCCAAATCTTTGATGCCATGCAACATTGTTCATCTTTTTAGATTTAGTTTCTCTTTGGTGTATTTGCCTAATTAATAATGATAAGCATGTTTTCATGTATGTATTTGCCATTTGGATATTCTCTCTGGTATAGTGTCTGTCCAAATCTTTTGCCCAACTTTAAAGCTGTGTTGTTTAGTGAAATGTGTGTTTGTGTGTGTGTGTATGTGTGTGTGTGTGTGTGTGAGAGAGAGAGAGAGAGAGAGAGAGAGAGAGAGAGAGAGAGAGAGAGAGAGAGAGAAACAGAGATTTTAGATTAAAAAAACTTTATTTGGGATATATTTTTCAAAAATTTTCTACCAATCTGAGCCTTGCCTTTTCATTTTTTACTGTATCTTTTCAAGTGCAAAAGTTTTAAATTTTGATAAAGTCTGATATAGAGACTTTATTTTTCTTTTACAGTTTATACTTCCTGCATCCTATTTTAAAATTCCTTTTGTACCTTGATCCAAAGGTACAAAAATTCTCTCCTGTGTTTTCTTGTAGACAATTTATAGTTATAGCTCTTACAATTATGTCTTATTCATTTTGAGGTAACTTCTAATGATATGAGTTAGGGATAAGATTTCTTTACTTATTTTTTTATTTTCTATTTTTTAAAAAAGATTTATTTATTTATTTATTTCTCTCCCCTTCCCCCCCCCACCCCAGTTGTCTGTTCTCTGTGTCTATTTGCTGCGTTGTCTTCTTTGTCCGCTTCTGTTGTTGTCAGTGGCACGGGAATCAGTGTTTCTTTTTGTTGTGTCATCTTGTTGTGTCAGCTCTCCATGTGGGTGGTGCTGTTCTTAGGCAGGCTGCTCTTTCTTTTCACGCTGGGCGGCTCTCCTTATGGGGCGCACTCCTTGCGCGTGGGGCTCCCCTACACCGGGGACACCCCTGTGTGGCACGGCACTCCTTGCTCGCATCAGCACTGCGCATGGGCCAGCTCCACACGGGTCAAGGAGGCCCGGGGCTTGAACCGCGGACCTCCCATATGGTAGACGGATGCCCTAACCACTGGGCCAAGTCTGCTTCCCTCTTTACTTATTTACTTCATATGGACATCCATTTGCTCCAGCACTATTTGTTGAAAAGCTTATTTGTTACCCCAATTGAATTGCCTTAGGACCTTGTTGAAAATTAATTGGCCATGCGTGTATGCTGTATATCCTATTTCTTGGCTTCATCTTCTGCTCCATTTGATCTACGTGTCCCTATTTAGGCCAGTACTGTCTTGACTACTGCAGCTTTAAGTAAGTCTTTAAATCAAGTAGCATAAGGCCTCTAATTTTCTTCTTTTTCAAAATTGTCTTAGCAATTTGTTTTTGTTTTTGTTTTTTAATTTGCATAAGGATTTTAGAATTAGTTTGTCTTCATGGGATGGATGAGATTTTGATTAGAATTTTATTGAATCTTTAGACCAATTACTGGAGAGCTGACCTTTTAACATTATTGAATCTTCTAATCTACGAACGTCGTATATTTTCCCATTTGTTGAGGTTGTCTTTATTTTTGTCTCAACAGTTTTTTGTAGTTTTCATTGTTGAAGGTTTCATACAAGTTACTTTAAATATTTTCCTATGTATTTCATATTTTGATGCTCCTATAAATGGTTTTACTTAGTAATTTGTATTTCTATGTTTTCCTTACTAATATATAGAATCATAACTGAATTTTTATATGTTGACATTATACCCTGCAACTTTGCTTTGTAGATTCTTTAAGACTTTTAAATATATGATCATTTTAGGTTGTTGGCTGACTTTCTTTTGTTATTTTTTCCTTTAATAAAAATTGCTTTTCCTTAGTGTGTAGATCCTTGGTGTTCCTGAGGTGGAAAGAGTTAGTACCTTCCCCTCCATTAGCATAAGACAAATGATGATAATTGATGCTCTGCCAATGATCCTAATTGCTCCCATTGGAGCCCTGTTTCTTGAGAGAGGTCACTCCTTACTTTACTCTACACCCAGACATGGAGATGAGAATAGAGCAGGGAGTTAGTAGCAATAGGATGAAATCCAGTACAATGTCTGTGTTCAGCTGATTCTTGAGGGTAGGAAGTCCTGAGTAGATTCCATATCATTTCCTGAGACACTGTATGTCTCCTCAACAGCACAGGCCTGTTTATGCACCCCATGCCCACCCCTCCAATCTTAATCTTTGCAATTGGCTGGGAAATGCTTTGGAGTTCCTCAAAGCTGCAGCTGACAAAAGATGATATGGCATGGAACCAGTCATGTGTGTGCCCTGCATGGCTTTTGGGTGGGAAATGTTATAGGCTTATCCGGAGCAAAGACTGTATAATCCGAGATAATGGACTGAATGTTCTGATGTCAAGGGAAAAGAGATTTAGATAAAAGGAATTGGGAAGTCAAAATTTGTTAGTGTTTATCAAGTACAGAGCTGGAGATAGAGAGACTACTTGTGACACAAATGGTTATTTCAAGCATTTGAAATGTGCTCAGTGCTTGAAAGATGAGCAAACATAATCCCTTATTCTGGGGCAAGGTCTCCAAAGTAAGGCACAGAGGGGCATGGGAAGAAAATGTGAGAACTTTGGCCAATATTCCTCATGTTAAATTTTGTTTTTGTATATATTTCTCAACATAGACAACACATTAATACAATAGTGTGCATACAAACACAATGTACACACACATATTGGTGACTCATGATCAAACCCTATTTTGCTGATGTGGAACATGATGAACAAGTTCGTAGACACATGGTCTTGAGAAAAAATTAATATTTTACTAGATCTGCCTTTTGGACTCGTGTTTATCAATAGCTTTTTGAGATTTTGTGTGTGCCTTGAGATTGGGGAAAAAAGCACTTTGAAAGCTGGGGGTCAGACTTTGGGCTGGGTGCCTCTGCCAAGGAAAATAGTCCTGAGAGGCCTGGCATGGGGAAAATATCAGACTGCCTCTCATTTTCCCAATACCTGATTTTGTAGAAAGTTTATCTTATCTCCAACTGTTGCTTATTCAATGTTTCTCTTTACCCACTCCTCCCATACAGAAGAGTCTACAATTACTAATTTTCTGCTATCTTGGAGCTTCACAGGGACTTTCTTGGGACACCAGAAAATGTATCCCTTAAGCAAGCAACCAGCATTGTTTGTGTTACCTGTTGCTCTTTGGGTCACCTACTACTGTGTATTCAACCAACACAAAACATTAAAACACCATTTTGTTCTGTCTTGTGCTGCTGTGTGTTACCTGCATGCAGTTGGTGATTCTTCTGCTGGCCTTGCTTTAGGCAGTTGTCCCACAGTGACTGGAGCTAGAGACATTGGGAAGTTATCCTGTTCTACTGGGGCCAGTGGGCCTCTCCAGGGTTTTTCCCTATGGCTTCTGCAGCAAGGTAGCTACACTTCTTGTGCAAAAGCAAAGGCTCCCAAGAACACAAAAGTGGAAGCTACTAGGTCCTTCTAAGGTTTAGGCACAGAACTGGTACCAGTGTCCCTTCCATCATATCTTTTTGGATAGAAGGAGGCATAAGGCAGCCTGACTTCACTGTGGAAGGACTATATAAGGCTCTAAATATGGGGAAAGAGGTTTACTAGAGACCATTTTTGGAGATTAACTACCACAGCCCATTATCATTCTGATTTAGGAGAAACAGTGATACTTTAAGTTTCTGGGGGAAGAACCAAGGTACATTTATGGGACAATACAGTGACAGGTGTGGTAGTTTAGCCTGCAAGAATCTCAGAAAATCAAGCTCTTAAAATTGGTTCATTCCTGTGGGTGGGGCCTTTTGATTAGGTTACTTTAGTTAAGGGTCTTTTGATTAGATTACTCCAATTTAGGTATGGCCAGGGTGGGTTTTAGTCCTCTTACTGGAGTCCTTTATACACGAGGTGAATATGGAGAGAGTGACAGAGAGAAAAAGCCACAAAGCCAGAGGCTGAAAGCAACTAAACACAGAAGAGAAGGGAGAGACCAGAAGATTCTGTCATGTGCCTTGCCATGTGACAGAGGAGTCCAGGATGGTGGGCAGTCAGTCTTTGAGGGGAAAGCATCACCTGATGTAGGCTTGATTTGGGTATTTTTCTCAGACTTGAAACTGTGAGCTTTCAAGTGAATAAATCCCTATTGTAAAAGTCAACCTATTTCTAGTATGTGGCTTTCAGGAAGCTAGCAGACTAAAATGACAGGTATTGCTGCATTCCATGTAAGCTGCCTCTAATATATGGCTTCTGGGATGATGCATGTTGTACCTAAATATCATCTTTTTTATGATCATAATGGAAACTGAATAAGGAGAAAGGGTACTGTGTTGGAATACCCATTGTCCTGTCCTGAAGCCTTTGGTATTTAGATCCACAAAGAGTATAAGGCAGATAATTCTTGCTAAGATTATCTATGGTTGGTTTAATCTTCCCCTGGGCCCCCACACCTCTCCAGGGTTTCTCCTTGTTTTGATATCCAAATAAGGGCATTATCAGAGATATTTTCTCACCAGGTGGCAGGACTCCAAGATTGGCTAGGAGCTGACCTTCGGGTATTTTCACAGCCTCAGAACTTAAGCTTTTCTTTCAAATAAATCCCTTCCATAAACGCCAACTCAGTTTTGGTACTTTCCATCAGTAGCCCTGTGGTTCACTAAGACAGTCCGCTTTGTGCATTCAGTAGTTATTAACTACACACACTAGGCTCAAATCACCGATAGGTTCACGGGGAGGAGTGAAGCAGGTAAAGTTTCAAGAAGGAGGCATAGTAGACGGGCTTTGAAGGAGGAGCACAACTGGATGGGTGCACAAGAGGCAGCATATTCTGGAGGTGTGATTAGGGCCCACATAGTGTTGGGTAATTGGCATGTGTTCTGGAGGACCATGAAAACACCTTTTCTGTGAAGGGCCAGGTAAGTAGTTCAGGCCTTGTAGACCTTATGGTCTCTATTGCAACTACTCACCTCTGCTGTAAGTGCAGAAATAGTCATGGACAACACGTAAATGAGTAACTGCTCCCATGTTTCAATAAAACTTTATTTATAAAAACTGGTAGTCAGCTGGATTTGATCTCTGGGTTATAGTTTATCTAGAGTGGTTCTCAAACATTGGGTGCATCAGAATCACCTTTTGCAATCAGATTCCTGACCCTGCCCTGAGAGTTGCTGATCTGTAGGTCTGGGGTGGGACCTGAGAATTTTCATTTTTATCAGGCTCCCAATTGATGCTGGTGCCACTGGTCTTAGGACTATCCTTTGCAGTTCCCTAAGGATTCCGATTTCACTCCATCGATTCCATTAGTCTGTTTATAACTTAGTGTTTGGGCCTTTTCCCAAAGCCTAATAGTCTGAGATATTGTCAGACATTGAGGCAACAGGGTTGGGGAGTAGAGTGTCTAGAATTGGTGCACAGTAATTCCCTTAGCTTAATTCTCAGTTTTGACTCCTTGAACCCTAGACCTTTCCTCCTTCACTGCCACTCTTCACTGCCCTTCTTGCCCATTTGCCCAAAATGCCCTTTGGCTGCTCCTGTGACATACCAGTTAGGTGTGAGGGAATTAAGTTACAAGATTCCTTGCCCTCTGGGCTCTGAATTACTGGACAAATGACACAGGAGTTTATTTAAGATGATAATAATTGCTAACTCTTTTGCACAACTTACGATGCTTAGATCCTCTTCTAAGGCGCCTACAGATTGATTTACACCTCACAGAAAATCCATGGAGTGCCTATGGCTGTGGTTCTCATTTTATGGATGGGGACACTGAGGTAGGAAGAGTTCAGTGACTTGCCCAAGCTGCACACATACTGCTGAGAAAGCCTCAGTGGAGAAAGACATTTGCCTAAGTTTGCTCATTTCTGCTCTGTTCTTAGTGACACTGGCCTGACCAGCAACCACCAGAGCAGCAGAATGAAGCAGGGCCTTCCAGGGTTTCTGAAAGAGAAGAGAATGCCAGTCTCTCTTAGGTGGGTGGTTCTGGGAGGACCTGTGCCATTGTAACTGGGGCATGCATAGCAGTGACTCTTCTCAACTGGCCAACTGGATAGGCTACCCTCCTTTGTGGGGGAGAAGCGAGCAGGGGCTGGAGAGTGAGAACCTGGGTGCTCCTGAGAAGGAAAGAATCAGTTCTCTTCCCTCTAGGAATGTAGAAGGATGGGAATGCAGTGGAATGAACTGTATTGCCCAAAACACCATGCTCAAGTGGTAACAACCCTTGGATGGTGACAATTATAGCACAATATTGTAAATACCGAATTGCACATTTGTAGGTTGTGACCTGATTTGCAAATAGGATTATTGCAGTTGTAATTAGCTAAGATGAGGTCATTATGGAGTAACCCAATATGATGGGTGTCCTTATAAGAAGAGGGGAGACACACAGACCCACAGAGGAGAAGGTCAAGTGAAGATGGAGGCAGACACTGGAGTGAAGCAGCTGCAAGCCACGGACAACAAGGATTGGTAGCCACCGTGAAAAGATGGAAAAGGTGATGAAGGATTTTCACTAGAGTCAATGGGACAGCACAGCTCTGAAGACACCTTGGTTTCGGACTTTTGGCCTCAAGAATTGGGAGAGAATAAATTAGGGTTTTAAGCCATTAAGGTTGTGGTTCTTTGTTACAACTGTCTTAGGAAACTAAAACACAGAGTAATTCGTATTCTGCTAATAATGTTCAATGGCTGAGAGTTACCACAGGAAAAATAGTAAAACAGGCAGATTTAACCTCCATGCCTTAGCCAATGGCCCACATCCTAAGATGCGAACAACTGCACTGTCAGAGTCTGAGATGCTCAGAATCCAGGCGCCAAAAGGAGAAGAGTCATTCAGGAGGATGGTTCCAAAACGTTAGTTTTTATTTTACTTCTCTAAATTTAATCCTTAGAATGATTTCCAACCATTTTTTCCCCCTTATTTCAGGCAATGCTTGCTCAATAAAGGCTGCCCCTATTACAATATTTACATATGTATTGGGTTTTGTAGAAGTTGAACATGCATTTTTGTATTAGAGAAGTTTTAACTTTACAGAAAAATCATGCAAAAGCATAGAGTTCCCAAATACCATCCTCCTCTCACCCACAGCTTTCCTATTATTAGTATTTTGCATTAGTGTGGTACCTTTGTTACAATTGATGAAATAATATTATTACAATTATACTTCTGGTTTACATAAGGAGTCACTGTACAGTTCTATTTTTAAAAATGTTTTATTCTAGTAATACATATACAACCTAAATTTCCCACTTCTGGCAACCCACAAATGTGCAATTCGGTATTTACAATATTGTGCTATAATTGTCACCATAAATTACTAGGGTTTTCTATCATCCCAAATGGAAACTCTCTACCAATCAAGCATTAACTCCTCATTCCCTACCTCGACACTGCCCCTTATTCTAGTTTTTGATTTTGTGAATTTGCTTATTTTAATTATTTCATGTAAGCAGGATAATACAATATTTGTCATTTTGTGTGTGGCTTAATTTCACTCAACATGATGTCTTCAAGGTTCATTCATTGTCTCATATATCAGGTTCATGCCTTCTACAGCAGGATAATATTCCAGTGTATGTATATACCACATTTTGTTTATTCATTCCTCTATTGATGAACACTTGGGTTGCTTCCATCTTTTGGCAATTGTAAATAATGCTGCTATGAACATTGGCATGCATTATCTGTCTGCTTTCAGTTCTTTGGGCATATACCTAAAAATGGGATTGGCATGTTTGATTATTCTATACCTAACTTTCTGACTTTAATCTGTATCTAACTGCTTTCCACAGCAGCAACACTGTTTTACATCCTACCAAGAATGAATGAGTGTTCCTACTTCACCACATCCTAACACTTGGTATTTTCCATCTTTTTAATAGTAGCCGTTCTAGTGGATATGAAATAGTTTCTCACTATTTTTGATTTGTATTTCCCTAATGGCTAATGATGTTGAGTATCTTTTCATATGCTTATGGACATTTGTTTATCTTTTTTGGAGAAATGTCTATTCAAGTCATTTGACCATGTTTTAATTGGGTTGTATGTCCTTTTGTTGTTGAGTTTCATTTTATATATTCTCGATAGTAAAACTTTATTGGATATATGGTATCCAAATATTTTCTCTCATTCTGTAGGTTGTCTTTTCACTTTCATTATGAAGCCTCTGATGCACAAATGTCTTAATTTTGATGAAATCTCATTTATCTATTTCTTTCTCTTGTTATTTATGTTTTTGGTATAAAGTTTAAGATCCCATTGCTTAACACAAGGTCCTAAAGATTTTTCCTTTTGTTTTCTTCCAGATGTTTTAGAGTTTTAGTCCTTATATTTAGATCTTTGATTCATTTTTTATATGGTGTGAGGTAAGGGTCCAATTCATTCTTTTGTAAATGATATACAGTTTTCCCAGTACCATTTGTTGAAGAGACTTCTCCTTTCTGCATTGAATGGACTTGATATCCTTGTTAAAAATCAATTAGTCAGAGATGAGAAGGTTTATTTTTGAACTCTCAATTCAGTTCCTTGTTCTTTGTGCCAGTAGTATGCTGTTTTGATTACTGTAGCTTTGTAATAAGTTTTAAAATCCGGAAGTGTGAGTCTTCCAATTCTATCTAAATGTGATAATTGGCTTTTCCATTTCTGCAAAGACTGTTGGAATTTTGATTGGAATTGCATTGACTCTGTAAATAGCTTTGGGTAGAACTGGCATTATAACAACATTTATTCTTCAAGTCCATGAACCCTGAAATTCCTTCCATTAATTTAGGTCCTTTTTGGTTTTTTAAAGAAATGTTTCATAGTTTTCTATGTATAAGCCTTTGAATTCTTGGTTAAATTTATTCCTAGATATTTGATTCTTTTAGTTAGTTGCTTTTGTAAATAGAATTTTTTCTTGATTTCTTATTCTAATTCAGTATCTAAAATCACTACTGAATTTTGGATTTTCGTGTTGTATTTCAACACTTTGCTGAATTTACTTATTAGCATTCATAGATTTTGTAGCAGTTTGATATGGTTATGAATTCCAAAAATAGATATTGGATTATGTTTGTAATCTGGTCTGTACCTGAGCATGCTTGAGTTATGATTAGGACTTTGATGGGGTCATGTCATTAGAGCTTTGAGTCCTTGCCCCTTGGTGGGTGGGACTCAAAGATAAAAGGTGGCAAAGGATAGAGTTGAGGTTTCTTTTTGTTTGTTTGTTTGTTTTATTTTAATTTTTTTATTTAAGTGCCTTTTAAAAAAGATACATAGACCACAAAAAATATTACATTAAAAAAATAAAAGAAGTTTCCATATACCCCACACCCCACCCCACTCCCACATCAACAACCTCTTTCATCATTGTGGCACATTCATTGCATTTGGTGAATACATTTTGGAACACTGGTGCACGGCATGGATTATAGTTCACATTGTAGTTTACACTCTCCCCCAGTGTCCATTCAGTGGGTTATGGTGGGATGTATAATGTCCAGCATCTGTCCCTGCAATATCGTTTATGACAACTCCAAGTCCTGAAAATGCCCCCACATCACATCCCTTCTTCCCTCTCCCTGTCCTCAGCAATTACCATGGCCACCGTTTGAAGGTTCTTAATGTTGGAGTTTTGATGTTGGAGTTTGATGCTGAAGTCTTAAGCTGGAGTCCTGGAGAAAGAGACAGAACCTTTTGCCTGAGAGTCTACAGCTGACCTTGTGGAAAGAGGCAAAGCCTAGAGAGCCTCATAGTCTACAGCCGACCTTGTGAAAAAAACAGAAGAACTGAGCCCAGAGGAATTCAGGAAGCCTGAATTGCAGACATTGGCAGCCATCTTGCTCCAACATGTGAAAATAGACTTTGGTGAGGGAAGTAACTTATGCTTTATGGCCTGGTGTCTGCAAGCTCCTACCCCAAATAAATACCCTTTATAAAAACCAACCAATTTCTGGTATTTTGCATCAGCACCACTTTGGCTAACTAATACAGATTTGCAGTGGATTTTTTTCAGGATTTTCTATATTTTGGATCATGTTAACTGCAAATAGGGAAATTTTACTTCTTCCTTTCCAATTTGGATGACTTTTATTTCTTTTTCTCAACGGTTCTGGCTAGAATTTCTAGTACAAGTTGTACAACAGTGGTGCAAATGGGCATCCTTTCTTATTCCTGCTCTTAGAGGAAAAGCATTCACAAAAGTATATCACAATTCAATATGATATAAGTTGTAACTTTTTCATATATGACATTTATCATATTGAGGAAGTTTCCTTCTATTTATAGATTTTTAAGTGCTTTTATCAAGAAGGGATATTAGATTTTGTCAGTTGCATTTTCTGCATCAATTGAGATGGTCATGTGTTGTTTTTGTTCCTTTTTGTTCTATTAATGTGAAATATCACATTATTTGATTTTCTTATGTTGCACTATGCTTGCATAACTGGGATAAATTCCACTTGATAATGGTGTATAATTGTTTTAATGTGCTCTTGGATTCAGTTTGCTAGTATTTTGTTGAGGATTCTTGCATCTATTTTCATAAGGGATATTGGTCTGCAATTTTCTTTTCTTGTAGTATTTTTATCTGGTTTTAGTATAAGGGTGTTATTGATTTCTGTATTAGAGTTCTCCAGAGAAATAGAACCTATAGGATATATATATCCTAAAATAATTGACTCACACAATTGTTGGAGGATTTGCAAGTCCAAATTCTGCTGGACAGGCCACAAGGCTAGGATCTCTGGTGACTGTTATTGATGACTTCTCTGAGAGAAGCTGGTTGAGGCAAGTAAAGGGAAAATTCCTCTTTCTGACTGCTGATATCATCACTTCTGTTTTTAAAGTCTTCAACTTACTGGATTAGACTTTTCCCAGTGTTGAAGGCAGTCTCAGTTGATTGCAGATGTAACCAGCCATAGATGCAATCACCTCATTGATGATTTAAGTCCACACCATTTCCTCACACTTACAATCAGGCCAGTGCTTGCTTGACCAAACAACTGGACACCATAACATAGCCAAGTGACACATGAAATTAGCCATTACAGCCTCATAGCATAAGTTATGAATGTTCCTTCTTCTTCATTTTATGGGAAAATTTTAGCAGGATTGGTGTTAATTCTTCTTGAAATATTTGGTAAAATTCAGCAGTGAAGCCGTCTGGTCCTGCACTTTTCTTGTTGGGAGATTTTTGATTCCTGACTCAGTCTCTTTGTTATTAGTTATTAGTCTGTTGATATCTTCTATTTCTTCTTGAGTCAGTGTAGGTGGTTTTGTTTTTCTAGGAATTTTTCTAGGAACAGGTTTTCTAATTTGTTGGCATGCAACTGTTCATAATATCCTTTTATAATTCTTTTATTTCTCTATTTTCAGTAGTAATGTTACTCCCCACTTTCATTTCTGATTTTAGTTATTTGCATTATCTTTTTTTCCTTTGTAAGTCTAGCTAAAGTTTTAAAATTTATTTTATTGATTGCATCAAAGAACCAATTTTTGACTTTGTTAATTCTCTCCATTATCTTTAAAATTTTTATTTCATTTATTTCCACTTTGAACTTTGTTATTTTCTTCCTTCTGATTTCTTTGGGTATAATTTTCTTTTTCTATATTCTCCAGGTGAAAGGTTATGCCTATGATTTGAGATTTTTCTTCCTTTTATGTGTGTGTGTATGTGTGTATGCTTATTTATATATGTTTTAGGTCTACTTCCTTTCTAGTATTATTCAAGTCTTCTATTTCTTTATTACCTTCTATCCAGATGTTCTATCCATTATTGAAAGTGATGTATTAAAGTGTCCTACTAATAGTGTATAATAGTCTATTTCTCCCTCTAAATCTGTCAGTATTTGTTTCATGTATTTTGAGACTCTGCTGTTGGTGAATATATATTTTTAGTTGTTATGTATTCTTATTGGTTTTATCCCCTTATTAGTATGGAGTGGCCTTCCTTGTTCCTCATAATAGTTTTTTATTAAAGGAGCTGCCCTGGATGGTGCTTCAGAGGCAATCACCGGACATTGTAAATCCTCACAGGGCCCACTGGATGGAATGGAGGAGAGTATGGGCCATGATGTGGACCATTGACTATGAGGTGCAGAGGTGCCCAAAGATGTACTTACCAAATCCAATGGATGTGTCATGATGATGGGAACGAGTGTTGTTGGGGGGGGAGAGGGGGGGGTGGGGGAGCGGGGTTGAATGGGACCTCACATATATATTTTTGATGTAATATTATTACAAAGTCAATAAAAAAAAAAAAAGAAAAAAAAATCTATTTTATCTGATGTTAGTGTGTCTATTCCTGTTCACTTTTAATTAATAGTTGCATGTCCTATTTTATACTATCCTTTCACTTTCAACCTACTTGTGTCATTTGAGTGTTTTGTAAACATGCTTTTTTATCCATTCTGTCAATCTTTGCTCTTTGATTAAAGAGTTTAATCTGTTTGAATTTAAAGTTACTAGTGATAATGCAGGGCTTTCTTCTGGAATTTTTTTTTTTTTTACATATATGACATTTTATTTACTAGAATTAAAATCCAGAAATGAGAAATGAAAGAATGCCATCCAAAAGTGCAAAACACAAAACACATATTTTAAAAAGAGGAGAAAATGGTAAAAAAAAAAATATGTATATATATAAATATATATATATATATATGAAGAAAGTAATACATTGTCAAGTTATCAAAGGCACATTTTCAGGGTGGAATAATATTTAATCTTATTGTAATGATATATTTCTTCATATTCCAACACCACTACGACAAATACCATATAAGTATTTGCTTTAAGCAATAGGAATTTATTTCTCACAGTTGTGGAAGTTAGAATTTCAACATAAATTCTCTACAGGTTATGTGTTCTTTCAGAGTCTGTAGCAACCTGGTGTTGTTTGGCCACTATCCTTATGATTCTCTGGTTTCCTATTTGGTTTTTGTAAGTCTATACCTTTTATATCCCTTGATTTTTGTGTTTTTTTTTTTTTTTTGTATGGTATCATATTGAGTCCCTTCTCATTTCCTTCTGTATATATCTTTCTATATTTTATTTGTGGTTACCATAGGGCTCAATTTTAACATTCTAAAATGTAACAATCATGCTTGATTTGATAACAACTTAACTTCAATGGCATACACATACACTGATCCTATATGCCTCTATTCCCCCATCTCTTTGTCATACTTACTACAAATTATACCTTTATACAGTGTGTATCCCAAACTTCAGACTTATCATTACTTTTTATACATTTTCACTTTAGATTGTGTAAGAAGTAAAAAGTGGAATTATGTAACAAACAACACAATGCAATAATTCTTGATTTCTCCATCATTTCTGATGTCCTGGACTTGTGCTTGGCTTTAGGAATTCCTCCATTTACACGAACCTGAGTGATCTCTCTACTCCTAATGAAACAGAACTCCCCCCTTCCTGGGTGCTCTATTGTGTGTATTAAAGCTGGTAAGCCTTTGTTGTGGGCTGCTTTCACTTAATTCTTTCACACAGTGGCTTAACTGTTCTCAGGCTGTTTCTGCTCAAGGGGAAGTTCTGGGAGGGAAAGCCAGAGAGGAGTATCCTGGTTCAATCTTTCAGGCTGCCACCAGGAGATTGGCACCCACACGCAGGCACCCCATTATGTGCATCAGGGAGATTCTGCTCTGGAATAGGGCCAGGGACACACGATGAGAGCACAGGCTGTCTCCTCATTGCAATGGAGGGGGTGGGGCGTGGAAGAGGGGCTAGCCAGGGCACAGCGAGCTTCTCATCATTTTCAAAGCTGCACTTTCTTGATTTGGTACTTGCCCTTTAATGGTGTTCTGTAGTTTTGAAGAAGATGGCTCTACCATATTTTGCTAGTTTTTCAAAGATCCTGTAGGAGGATGGTGCCCTGGCTCATCTTCTGCCGCTGGTTTTGTCGGCTAGAACTTTGAACAGGCTTTTTTTTTTTGTCTTTATTTATTTTTTTAATGTTACATTAAAAAAAATATGAGGTCCCCATAGACCCCCCACCCCCCTCACCCCACTCCTCCCCCACAACAACAATCTCCTCCATCATCCTGAGACATTCATTGCACTTGGTGAGTACATCTCTGAGCACCGCCGCGCCTCATGGTCAATGTTCCACATCATAGCCCACACTCTCCCACGTTCCATCCAGTGGGCCATGGCAGGACATACAATGTCTGGTAACTGTCCCTGCAGCACCACTCAGGACAACTCCAACCCCCAAAAATGCCCCCACATCACATCTCTTCCTCCCACTCCCTACCCCCAGCAGCTACCACGGCCACTTTCTCCACACCAATGCCACATTTTCTTTGATTACTAATCACAATAGTTCATGAATAGAATATTAGTAAGTCCACTCTAATGAACTTGCTTTTAACATCAAGCACTCTATGAAATCAGCATTGGAGAAGAGGATAAAGGTAAATATTGTTTTAAGAGATTTTGATAATTATGCTACTAAGTCATGGGTTGACCCACAGAATAGATGGATATATCTGAAAATGAGCTATCTCTGGAATTCTGCCATCTCTGTAATTCTGTTGTATATATTTAAGAGACATGCTTGTAATTTAAAATTCATTCACTTTCACTCTTTTCTAACATAGTTAAAAAACTTCTTTGGATAAAAGGCATTTGGCATCTTAAAAGAACAGAATATAATTTGTGAGACATTTGTTCTGCTATTTCTTATGTAGTCATTGCTTCTAAAGATTTCAAAACCAAAGGTGATGTCTCCTTTTATGTGTTGGCTTACACATGGAGCCACCTGTGGCTCCCCCAGGACCTGTGACTCTGATATGCCTTCCCTCCACTGTCAGGATGTGCTTTCTTGGCACTGTGATCTTGATGCCCTCTTCACTACCTTTGTCTTGAAGGAGCTTGGAGCAATCTGACACCTGCTGTTCTGGCCCTTCTGGATCTTGTTTTGGGGCATTCTCATCAGAAAACACCATTTCCAAGACTTCCTTCTGTTGCTTGATTATCAATGATCTTTTCTAGTTCGCTTTATGATCTCCAAATAACTGTATAGAGAGGCCACTGTGAGCTGCCTCCATCCACTGTCAGATTGTGTGAGCTGGATTTTTATTCTCCACTAGCTTCTTGTGCTGGGTCACCATTTTTCTGCAATCATATGGTTGGTAACGACACTGTTTTGGATTTGTAACTTTAAGACTCCTTCAATTTATTAGAGCATCTCTGTGTAAGAACCTATCTTGGCTGACTTTTTAAATGAGAATGAAAAGTTGACCACCCAGCATGACTGGGGAATTGGAAGAGTACACCTTGTGTGTGCATGTGCAAATGTGCCATCATGGAGAAAGAAGTGGCAGAAGAGCAGAATGCATAGAGGACTGTGGAAAAGAAGAGAGATATTTTATAATTTATAAATATGAGGTCTTGAGCCTCAGTCTTAAAATTATTTTTTTTCCCACTGTGAATCTAAAGAAAAGGGCTTTTGCAATGTGGTGAGGTGGGTGAGGGATCCCTGTAACTTTGGCCCACAGCATCCAATTATATCTAAGCAGTTGGAAGAGCATGTTGTTATTTTTCCTGCTTGCTTTATTTTTCTTTTTTTGGTGTGTCATAGAGAAATTTCAAGTGTCGAGTCCTGTGTCATACCTGGTATTTAGCCATAGCAAGCTAACAGCAACGTAGGTTTATCCAGAAGAGTAAGGAAGGAGCCACGAGCCGTAGGAGTTATGAGGGAAACTTGTGTTGGACGGCTGTGGCTACGATAGGCCACAGACCAGGAAAGGGGACAGCATCCGGGACAGAATGGCAGATTGTGGTCCTCAGAGACATCCAGGATAAAGCTAGGAGGGGTACAGAGGCTTGGTCCAGGAGGCAGGTGGTCAGCTCAAGAACATCGGCTATCAGGTGTTACGGGCTGGGCATTGTTACCAGGTGCAGGGAAGGAACTGGCCACAGAGCAGCAGAAACCCAGCATCAAGAAGAAATTGGAGAACATTCAGGAAAGAAACAGCAGTCCAGCCTCAGGAGCAGATGGACACTCCGGTAGATTGAATCATATACCAGAGTTTAGGAAAGTCTTCATCTTCTCTGCGTACCTGTGGGTGTGACCCCACTGTGAGCAGGACTTCTTGAGGATGTGAATTTCAGTTAAGTTGGGGTCCAACTGAATAAGGGCAGGCCTTCATCCCTGGAGGCCTTATAAAGAGCCAGAAGCAGGTCCGCCCAGTTCTAGGAGAGAAAGGAGGGCTACCGCCATGGGGCAGGACACCGGGATTCAAGCCAAAGGACCTTAAGGATTCCAGTCGGCCAGCCCTGGAATGCTACTGACTTCTGCAGGAAGTGACATTTCTAGCTCCCACAACTGTGAAACAACCCTCCTGGGGGTATTTGTCATAGAAGCTCTGGTAAACTAAACCAGAGGACCAAGGAGAGGGCTGCCCCCAAGGAGCTGCTTTGGGCTTGGACACATGCCTGTTATCCGGGAGGGATGCTGGATCACAGACCTAAGAAGAAGAAAGCGAGCAGTGCTGGAGTCACTCAAGCACCATCTGCCCCAGCCAGGAGCAGGTCTTGGAAGAGAAGGTGGTCTGGGCAGGTGACCAAACTCGTAGTTACAGCCGGGGGCTGGGGGTAGCCATGGCAGAATCAACAGAATCAAGCCATAGTTCTCTGAGAAAGAGAGAGAGAGCGAGAGAGAGAGAGAGAGAGAGAGAGAGAGAGAGAGAGAGAGAGAGAGAGAGAGAGAAAGAGAGAGAGAGAGAGAGAGAGAGAGAGAGAAAGAGAGAGAGAGAGACTACCTACATATTCTCTAATCTCCACCAGCCTGGAGTCTGGTCTATGTTGGACAGTCTGCTCCCCTTAAGGCATGCACTGGTGCAAGCAATGTGATGCTAAAAAATTTCCAGGTGCATGTTCTTTCTTGGAATTGCACTCTAGACAACTTATTTACAGAAGCCTGCAAGATAATGGGGGAGAGCAAGACCAGACGTCTGAGCAAGGGCACTCAGAGTTGTGGAGAAAAGAAGGGAAACATTTTCCTCAACGTAAACTAGCCTGGGCTTCAAAAGGCTGTACAGACCAAAGTCCTGCCTCCCAACTACTTCCAGCCCCAAGTGGAGAGATGAGTACATGAAATGAAGGTTGGCAATCTCATGCAAATATCTTATGGTAGGTGCTTTCTTGATTCACTGTTGAGATGACACAAGCGTGGCCCTGCTGATCACCTGTCACCGTGGCTGGTGTTGGGGGGTTGTCCCAGGCTTAGGAGGAGTAGGACAATGAGGAGCGGGAGAAGGATGGTGGAGCAGGGATGTGTGTGGCTTTCTAGGGATTAGGCAGTCCCTTGGTGAGCTAGAGTGGTAGCAGTCCCTCTACCCACACCCAGGCACGGAGGGAGCCTCCCCTTCCTTGACCTCTTCCCCCCAATGACAGCGCCCCATCTTTCCTTCTTTTCCTGTGACATCACCACCTTCGTTGTCTACTTGCACCTGCTTCTAACTCTCATGTTTAAGAAATGTATCGACAGCCCAGTCGCTCAGAGCCAAAATGAAGAGGAGCGTTTGCGTCAAGGCTGACTGTGGTGGCAAGGAGAACGTCAGGTGCTGGCCTCCTAAACTTCCTGCTTGAGCAGTCTGCTCTCCTTGAGTGTTGATGTCCTGCAATGCTGGTGCCTGTGTCTGTTCATCACATACAAACAAGCAAGGAAACCTCCACCAGACCCATAGCTCTCAGAATGCATCTGGTGTAGGCTTTGTTGTGAGACCCCTCTGACATTCCAAGTTCTCTAAAATAAAATTAAAAAAAGGAAATCCCTTCTGTATCCTCAGTTGGCAGAAAGTCCACGTATTGGCTTCCAAGGTGCTGGTGTGGATGGAAACGCCGAGGCTAACGCGTCCTGCCCTCGCTCCCCCGCTGGGCTGGCAGGGTGTGCAGCTCACCATGGAGCTTGAAGGTTTGGTCTGCTGTTTTGGTGCAGTGGGTCAAGGGTAGGGAGAATCTACATCCTCACTGATACGTTCTTGTTGTGACACGCTCCCACCGTGATAACTTGCGGAAGTAAACCCAGGCACAGCATTTTAAATTTCATTGTGATTTTCAGGAGCGTGTATTTCCCCGCCTGTTCTTCAGATGGCCTACGTTCCGTGATTGATTACACCACAGAGCCAGCATTTTTGAGCAGTGGGGGAGAAAATGAAACAAAAACGTCTCTCCCCACCATGAGCAAAATGATCTGTCAGCAGTTTCTCAGGTACTTTATGGCATCTTTTATCTATAAACAGGGTATTGTGCTTTGTACATCAGTTATTCCATAGCTGAGTTTTAGGCATGCATTACAGCAAATCAACGCGCCTCCACAGTGGTACGTGTTCTAATTGAACTTGGAAGCTGAGAAAATGTAGTTTGTAAGCTGAGGCAGACCCGGCACTGCGTTTGGAGTGCCAGGTGATACGTGCATTTGCTGCCGGGAGTCAAAAGCATTTATGCAAATACGGGTAATTTATCTAATGGAACAATCACAGCTAGAACAAGGCTGTCCAGAGCAAAGGAGCATGTGTGGCTGGGAGAAGACTTTCTGAGATGAATGCTAACTCTTTTGGGTCCCCAAATTAGCCTCCTGCCTCGGTTCCGGAAGCTTTTCAATGGGCTGTATACAATAACGCAATTACAGCAGGCTGCCCTAACAAAACAGCGCAATCACCAGCCTTTGCCGGGGCCCTAATAGGAGTGGCACAAGGTGTTGTTTTTGCCCCGTTCACAGGGAGCTCTTTATTTTTCACATGTGCCCATTTATAAATGTCGATCACAGGGTTTCAAGCCATTTACCACTTACGCATTTGCTAATTGTTCCTTATTCTTCTGTGTTTTTTAGCCTCAGACGTTTCACATCCATCTGTTCTAACGAAAATCTCTCACATCAATTTGAAAGCCCCTCTAAATTATTTCCTAACATTTTCTCCTAATTGCCACCCTTTAGAAACCCGGCTATCCGTTTGAAATATCACGTTATCTTGCCTATCCTGAGAAGTATCTTTTTAGATTACAGAAATAATGATTTTTTTTGTGCTAATCAGGCTGGAAAACAGGAAGCTATCTTTCTTTTTCTCTCTTTTTTTCTTCTTCCTTTATCTCTCTTTCTAGCCTTCTTTCTCTCCTCTCTTCTCTTTCAACAAATATTTACTGAGAGTCTCCTTTGTCCCAAACCTGCTCTAAGTATTGCAGATAAAGCGGTGAACAAAACCAGTTTCTTCGTGGCACTGCCATTTTAAAAGGGAAAGACAGACAATAAATAAACAAGTACATATAGCGCTGCACGCACCTAGCGTAATAAACACACGTACATGTGTGCATAGATGTTGAGGCAGGCTGAAGGGCAGCGTGGCAGAGATGAAGGCTGCAGACATTAGCGGAGCAGGTCAGCGGGCCAGGGATGCGGGGGGCCTACGGCTTTCTAGAGGACTGGGTGGGAAGGAGCCCTAAGATCTACGCAGACTTGTTTGGGCAGAGCCCTGAGCGACTGGAGGGCTGTGCGTGGCCGTGGGGAGGACTCCCTGGCACAGGGAGAGCCGGGGGCATGCTTGTCCTGTGGTTGGAGGAGCCAGAGCGCCGGCGAGGCAGGGTGAGCCCCGGGGGAGATGGTGGAGGCCGCAGAGGGTGGCAGGGCCGCCAGCCCTGAGAGCCCTTAGGTTTCCCGGGAGGTTGCTGGGGAGCTGGGAAGCGAGGTGGTCTGGGGCCCACGCAGGGCAGGACGCTGAGTCCGGTGGCTGTGTGGAGCATTGACAGGGAGGGCCAGAGATAAAGGTGGAAACCACGGAGGAGGGGAAACTGGCCCTCCAGGTAGCTGTGAGCAGGGTCCGGCCAGGGTGGGCGCGAGGGAGTGTTAGAAAGAAATCTTCTGGAAGAAAATAAGGCTCACCCGATTGTAGAGAAAAAAAGAAGTTATTCTCAATCTTGCAAGAAGGGGCGCACAACCAGAAAACGTGGCTGGTGCCCTGAACAAAGAAAAATGACACAATTTATACCCCTAAGCCAAGCACACAAGCCCTTCCTCTATTTCTCCATAGACTGGATACTTCAGAAGTTACAGCTTATCCAAGAAGATCTAACTTACCCGTGCAAAAGTTTGTGATTAACCGCTTCTCCCATCACAATCCAACCATTAGTTTTTACTTGCTCCCCTTGCCAAATAAGAAATGGAATTTAGTGCTGAATTGGTAGTGACTTAGCTCTTTCTTGGGCATCCTTTTTACTGCCTATAGGACTGGCTTAAGCTGGTTTCCTTTGTTCCTGCTTAACCCGGGAGTGGGAGACTGAGGCAGTAGGCTGCCAGGTTACATTAAAAAATATTTTCTTTCTTTATGTGAAAACTAAACTAATCCTCGTTTCTCATAGGAGGGGGCCAGTGTCATACGGAGGATACATTGTGAAAGGGAGACTTGGATTGGATGAGGAGACGCAGAGAGAGCACGTGAGCGGTCAAGGCCAACTCCAAGGTGTGCAAATGCAGGAGGGAATTAGACTTCCTGACTTGGGGAAGGTGGCAGGAAGACCAGCTTCGCAGTGAGCGAGTGGGCAGGGGGCCTCAGAATTCGATTCGGGATGGTTCGAGTGCGCCGTCCACTGGGCTGGCGAATGCAGACGCGGAAGCTCCAGGAAAGAAGATGACACGTATCTAGAAAGAAGTCAAGGCTGAAGGGCAGTGTGTGTGCCTGTCTAGGGAGGGGTGCACGGAGATGATTTCGGAAACAACCTGCCACGATCTTCTTCTACAGCGGGACTGATGCATTGTTCCTGCGTGATGGAGTGGCCTAGATGAGGTTTCTTCTGGAGTGAATCCATTCACATCAAGCCAAGGAGGTGTCCCACCAGGAAGCACCACACGTGAGCCACGGCCTCGGGGAGTCAGGACACGCACAGGACAGCAACTGCCGAATAAGGCAATCAAGGAAGAAATGAAGTATTTTTGTCCCCGGTTACTGATATTTTAGGAATGGCGTTAAGATTATTCTTGAAAGAAGACCTTTTTGGGAAAAAACTGAGTCAGGACTTGAAGCAGCTGAGAGCAGAGATGTGCCAGGGAGGAACCTTCTCCACTGTGCCAGATCCCTGGAAGGAGGAACAGGGGCTGTGGGGTGGGATGAGGGGTGCGTGGGGTGGGGTAGCCGAGGGCAGAACTTTCTGAGGGTGGGAGACCCAAGAGGCCACTTCAAGAATGACTGAGTCACATGCTGAGGGGTTGTCGTGGTCTGATAAACAGGGTTGATGGGAGTCCGGGCATTATCTGCTTAGTAGTAGGTGATGGAGAGGGGTTTGAGGAAGTTTAATCTGGAGTCGAGGCACGGGCAGGTCATCAGGGCTTGAGGCTGGGAGGCTGGTCATGTCCTTGCCTGAGCACCGTGAAAGGAAGGAGGGCCAGCCCGAGCAGATCACATCTGCAGAGATGTGCTTTCCCTTGGCGTTGTGAAAGGCAGGTTTCACCCTTCCATTGTACCCTCATCAGTCTGCTGGAGATAATAATCAGCCCTACCTCAATGAGATTCTGTAAGGATTAAACTAGGCAAATCATGTTAAGAACAGTGAGCCAGGCACCCAGGAAGCATTTATTAATTACCATTATGATAACAATAATTAGAACAATAAGAGAAAACTTATTTTTGTATCAATGGGCACTGTGACATTTTCAAACTGAGATCCATTTTGATTCAAAAAGTGGTGTAAAAGGCATATACACACACACAACAGCACTTTTTTTCGGGGGAGAAGGCCTTGAAGTGAAGTACGAATACTTATAAAAGTGTGAGGAGCTGCACTCCGTAAGGTCGGCCCAGCCTCAGGTGGGAAAGGAGGCTGTTCTGGTGTCCCCAGCGCACTTGGGCCCTGCCCTTTGAGTTTGGCAAGTGCATCCATCCTCCCCAGGAGCAAACAAAGACACCTGATTTCAGAGATTTGGGAGAAAAGAGGGTCTGCTGTTCCTGAGTGGGCTTAAAATTAGCCATGAGCCTTTTGGGTGACCCGTTCTGAGGTTGCTTTTTTTCTGGTTTTGGTGTCCAGTGGACTGATCATGGGAGCTGTGAATGTTTATGACGTTTGAGATTTGGCGTCTATTTTGCCTTCAGGCAGAGCAGTGCTCTAGGGTGATGCCTTAACCTGTCGTAGCTCAGCAGTGACCACGGGAGCGTTTTATCTCAATGAAAATCCTCACCGACGCCAGCGTGGAGGGCAGCCCTCACGTCCGCCATCCGCTCGGCTAAGGGTGTCTCGTGGTTCCAGGGGACTCGGCCCTCCCTTATGCCTCTCTCCTGAGCACGCTCTGCAGCAGGTGTCTTCTCTCTGACTTTCCTTGAAGTGCAGGGATGGTCTCTGCAGGTCGCTTTGTGGCTTTGGATGTCGCCGTGGATAGCAGGTTCCTAGGAGGCTGCTTGGAGCGTTCTCGGTGTACCTGCACCCAGGTGCGCCAGCTGGAGCCTAGGGAATTTGGCACCGCAGTTTGGTGTCCAGGTGGGTCTGCCAGCAGGCCCTACCTTCTCCACCTTCCCCAGGCCGAGCCTCACCTGGGAAGCCCCAGTGCTGGGCATCGGCATCCTGCCGTTGTCAATCCCTGGAGCCTCCGGGGCTCTCTGCAGCTGTGTGAAGGGGGTCCCCGGAATAGAGAGCTCAGGCCTGCTCAGCCTCAGTCACCCAGAGGACACTGCCCCGAGCGACGTACGCAAAGCACCAACCAATTAAAAGCTGAGTGACCAAACACTGTAAGTAGCTGCGTACCTCCAGTTTTAAAGCGAGCTTGGATGTAGCCATTCTGTAAATGTATCTTGTCACCTCCCAGCACCTTCCGGGGTTGAACCAGATCGTCTCCAGGCTTTCCCAGGCTCCCAGCTATCAATGCCACCTGCTTCTCTGCGTGACTGCAAGAGGAAGCAGCAAGGGCCCACGGTGGGAGGGGAAGGAGATTTGGGAAACAGACTGGTGACCATGGGAAAAGAAGGCTTTGGCCTTGGGGCTGTGCCTCTCAGTTCCTGGCTGCAGAGTCCCAGCTGCTGCCTGATTGGCCCACCACCGCTTTGGCTCCAAGGTCACCTTGCCTGAGGGCCGCCCCAGGCACACTCTGCGGGACTGGGGTGGCTCTAACAGCACCTCGCTCAAGGCCGTGCTGGGGTCTGAGACCGTCCTACGCAGCCCCGTGTCGCCCCCCTGAGTGGGTGGCAGCTCTGTGTCCATGCCCCTCCTGAGTGGCGGGCAGACCGACACCTCGGTCTGGGGGTCTGCGGTCTCTAATGGACCTCTCTCTGCTCCCCCACCTTTTCCCTCACAGGTAGTGCCCCCACTACGTCTTTTGCTGGTCTTGGTCTCTGAACTAAGGTAGCAGCTATAATGGAAACTGCTCGACTACTCCAACATGCATGCTTTCGACCAAATTGAAACCTACAGCATCACTGTTCCTGTGCAGAATAGTAATTTATTTTCCGACAGCTCTGTAACTGTCTCCTGCACACTTCTGAGCTCTCCAAGTCCACCCCCCAATCTTCCAAAAGTTCTGTTTCCAAAGAAGTCTGCCTGGTCCCTGCCCAGAGCCCCCTCCTGATGACAACAGGCCTGCCCTCCCTGAAAGAAGAAGGTCCCACTCTGGGAATCAGCCTCGTGCAGCTTAGAGTTTGTCAAGGTTTCCTTTTCATCCAGATTTCTTCTTACGACAGTTGTGTCTCTGCCTATGAGCACTGGCCTCTCCTCAACTACATTTGTTTCTACTGCGTCCAAACAGCAAAGCGTCACTCTTGGTTGTCCCAAAGCTCTGGCAGCTGAATGGCGACTCCTTCTTTTGTTTCAAATCCTCTCATTTACATAACATTTCCCTTCAAGGAGATCCTGGCTTGATTTATGAAGATAGCTGAGATCAATACACTTAGGCATCTATAAAACTTTCTCCTGGGACCATTTAGGGAAGCTCGTTGATGTTTGGACTTAAACCCATTACCAGTGATGTCCTTTTAAAAAATAGTGCCTTTCTTCTAAGCAGGGCAAAGGATATTCAAACAATGTTAAGGAATAAAAAATTACAAGATTAAAACAAGGACAAAAGCCTGCAGACAGCAATTCAAATGATTTATTTTATCCTACTATACAGTGGCACAACTAGATATGGGGGTTCTTAGCCAAATTTTTCTCATATTCAGCTTTCAGAGGAGTCAGGGTTTCTGGAAAGAGCATTGGTTGCTGATTAGCAAGATAAGGTTCTACCAATTACCAGGTGTTCTCAGTAACTAATGTTAGAAAGTTACTTGGTTTCGTTGGTTGGGAGTGAAGCTTAAAGAATGTCCTACTTCAATGGTTCACAACCTTGATACACACTGAAGTCACCTAAGGGATTTCCCTTAGGTGAAGCCCATCCCAGTGTTTCTGATTTCATTTGTCTGGGATTTTGGATTATTTCAGTCTTCTCCCTCTTTCCCCACCCCTAAGACTACTGTCCTATGTAGCCAGTGTTGAGCACTAGGTATACTGTAACTCAGATGCTCTTTCCAAAAAATAGAGATGTTTTATCTGATGCTAAGTTTGCAGTGTGACAGTTCAATTTTCTATAACCCCTAAAGACACATTTCAAGTGCCTATGTCTTAAATGCAGAATTTTATTTTGTTTAGGGTATTTGAAGCATCTAGAGCCTTGCTGCTCAAAGTGTGGTCCACAGACCAGCAGCATTCTAATCACCCGTGAGCTCATTAGAAAACAGAATCTGAAGAAATAAGTGGACTTGATGGTAATGGAGTGGCTCACTTCCGAACAGTGTGGAGAGCCTCAGTCGCGGCATTGGTTGGGGGCACAAGTAGATGGTGTGTGTTGAGGGGAAGGCCAAGGGGACTCTGTACCTGGCACGTATCTCCTCGGTTATACCAAGAATACCACAGAGCATTGCAAATAATTGGAGAGTGTGGATGATGTTCCAAAAGAGCACAAGAACCATGGCAACAAGATTTTCATCAACAAAAAACCCAAAGCAAGGACTCCTTGGATAAGACCCAGGCTTGGGTATGTGTTTGGCCCAGGCAAAAACTCAGAATTTGGATGGAATTGATCTTGACACAGGTGGCACACACACCAGACTGAGCTCTCTATATATCTGCATGAAATTTCAATATATACTTCAGTTAACCTCTTTTTCCCCCCCCAATTAACCTCTTCTTGTGTTCCCAGTTCCCAGCGGATGGTGATTTGAGATACCTAGCAAAGTAATAAGTCTTTAATTCTTCATCTTCAAATTTAAGAATTGATACCACCTCATGCTGGGATGCATTTTGCAGAATAATTTCATTTTCTTGTTTTATTTATCGTCTGACAATAAATAAAAGGATTTCAGGTAGCCTTAGTAAGTAGTAAA
Source organism: Dasypus novemcinctus (assembly GCF_030445035.2). Classification (NCBI taxonomy): domain Eukaryota; kingdom Metazoa; phylum Chordata; class Mammalia; order Cingulata; family Dasypodidae; genus Dasypus; species Dasypus novemcinctus. The sequence goes on along the minus strand of NC_080674.1, from coordinate 4,650,717 downwards.
GCACTTGGCATGTAGTAGATTTTGAGTGAGTTTTGAAAACCTGCCTTTTGCCTTTTGTGCATGCCAAATGATGCTAATAAGTCCCTCTCAACAAACTCAGGGAGCTTTCTTCTACGGTGTGGAGGTGTGTGTGTTAGAATTTCCCACAGACTTATATAGAGTTTAGAGCCTTACGTGATACAGCGTCAAATGCCTTTGCTGAAAGAGGAGAATCAATAGGTAGACGAGGACTCATTAACTTATTTGTGCACTGGTCACATGATTGATAATAAGAGGGGGCAAAAGTCATCTCAGTAGAGATTCGTACCCCTGGTAATTAACCCCAGCTCCTCAAAGGGACCCACTGCCTCTGTAGTACACAGGATTTAGAGGATCTTGAGGACATATTTCTTGACATAGACAGTTATTAAACTCCAGAATAAATTATTAATCAACCCTTTCTGGAAGTCTTTGAAAAGAGAACGGATTTTAATTTGCCTGGAACATTTTATTGGGATTCTCCCCGAAGGCAGCAGGGTGGCTGTTCTTGTGTAATTAAGCATACTTGTGCCCTTTAGATTCTGGCATTTCACTTATGAAGCTGAACTAGCAGGAAGGCTGTGGATAAATATAGGGAAATATCAGAGAAAGGCAAGTGGAACTCTCAATAGCCATGTGGCCCCAGTTGGGAGGGTATGACTTGTGAAAAGAGTTGTGAAAGAGATCTCCAATTCATGCTGGTGTTATTAAGACTGGTTGTTCATAAACTTTCCACTCTGTGGAAGAAAAGAATGAAGAGGAAAATGATGATAAAAGGAAGAGGAATTGACTACAGGAAAGAGGAAGGAGGAGGAAGGACATGAAGAAGGAAACACAGGTGGATAGAAATTAACACTCACTGAACATATGTTATGTAGCAAATGTGTTTGCACTTATTATCCCTTGTGGGATATGCATTTGGTTATTAACCTCATTACACAGATATGGAGATAGAGATCAATGCTCAAATTTATATGGTAGATGGTAGGTCAGTCTGAATTCAATCTATTTTCCTCTCTGTAGCACCACATTGTTCCAACCACACACTCTTACTCCCTTCCATTCCCAAGGATTGCTCTTTCCTCTATTTCATGAAGATCTGAGGGCAATTCAGTGTGGTCTCCTGCAGCTCTCTTTCTCCATACAATCTACTTCTCCTTCTCTTCCCTTTTCTCTTTCCTCACTGTCAAGGCAACTCCGTTCTATTCCCATCCCTCCTGGATGTCAATCAGTTCTTCCATCTCCCTCATATCTTCTTTTGCTTGCCACTGATCATTTCATCTTGATCTACTATTCAGTTCTGCCCTATCTTAAACAGGATTTCAATGGAATGTCTTCCTCCACAAATGCCCATGGAATTTCTTTCCTTGCTCTCATTGACAAACTTCTAAAAGGAACAATTGAACCTTGGACCAGGTTTAAACTCACCACCCCGGTCTTTACTACCCTAGCCTTTGGGCTTCCCTAAAGAACTTCCCCTCTGACCCTCACTGAAGAGAGCTCTCTTTGGGGCCTCCTTGCTCTGTTCTAGCTTCTGCACTTGACATGGTTGACCAACTTTGCCTTCTTGAGCTGTCTTTCTTGGCTCATGTGACCACAGGTTTCATGGCCCTTTCCTATCTCTTTAATTAAATCATCTCTGTCTCATTTTCTGACTCCTTTGCCTTCCTTTCCCTGGAGGTATGTATGTTTCCAAAGTCCTTCCCATTCTTGGCAGCTCATTTACTTTTTCTTCCCACTCTTTTATAGCAATCATAGGCAGTCCTGTTGCATTATCAGTCATCTCTAGGCAGAGGGTGGCCAAATCTTTGATAATTCTTATGGTTTCTCTTCTCAAAACCAGTGAGGCACTTCTAGCTGCTTGAAAAATGTCTCAGACTCTGTCACTCCAAGTAAAATAATCTCCTATAAAATATTCCTCTTCTTTCAAGGTGAAAATTGCAGTTTCCTTGACCACTCTTCTCCCCTTGTCTTCCCAATCTGATCTTTAGTCCAGATGCAGATTTTCTAATTCAGGCTCTCATTACTATCTGTCTGGAAATGTGTGATTTCTGCCAGCTACCTGCAGAATGTGTTCTGCTGGTGTCCAGGTTAATCACTTTTCTCATTTAAATGAAAATGATCAATAGCCCTCTCTGGCCTGTGCAAACATCTCACTTCCCTGAGCTGCTCACATAGCTGTTCCCAGAATATTGCTGTAAGTGATGCTAATAGCTAGGGATGAAAAAGTTATTTGATGAACAAATAAATTTGGGAAATGCTGGGTGAAACAAAGTTAAGGTTATTTCTTTAGTTGAGGACATCTCAGAACATTTAATGTGTGAATGGGTATGCAAGGATTTCTAAAATTATATAGTGTGTTGGTGGGTATATACAGTGATAAGAGGCTACATTTAACCTGAGAATTTTCTTACATCCATTATTTTTCATATTTCTTTTCACCCTTACTTTACATGTCCAAAATATATCGACTCCTGAAAGCTCTCTTGCGTTGCTACATTTTCCCTGAAGGCTGCATTAAACATCGTCACGTTTCAGATTGTCGATAATGGAAAACACAGCGTCACCCCAAAAACAAAATGGAAGAAATTTATTGGCTTAAATCAAGGATAAGCAGCCTTTTCCCACAGGCCAAATTTGGCCCCATGTCTGTTTTTTAAAACCTGTAAACTAAGAATGGATTTTACATTTTCAAATGCTTGTAAAATCAAAAGAAGAATAATATTTAATGACATGGAAAAACTATGTGAAATTCACAGTTCAGTGTCCATAAATGCATTTTTATTGTGGCACAGCCACACCCATTCATTTATATATTGATTATGACTATTTTCTCACTACATCATCATAGTCCAGTAGTTAAAACAGATATGATATGGACCACAAAGCCTAAAATAGTTACTATATGGCCCTATATAGAAAACATTTTCCTAGTCCTGACTTAAATAACTGGCTGAGCAGTCCAGGAGAATGCAGCCTTATCCAAGCCTCAATGGATACCATAAGACTCAGTTTCTTTCTCTTTTTTTCCTGTGGTCTTACCCCCAACCCTGTCCTATACTCAAGACAACCTCCAACAGCTATGATACTACATGTTCTTCATTCCAAGTGAAGACAAAAAGAATGACTTCTCCCCAGGATTCTCATAAAAATTCAGAGATTCTCTCTAACTGGTTGACCTTAGGTTGATGGCCACTCACAGCCACAAAACCCACACTTCAACCATCTCCATTGTCCACAGAGACGGACAGCATGGCTTGGTCTGGATGTGTGCTCCACCCTGGAAAACTGAGGGGAATCACTTCCCAGAACCTTTGGATTAATTCATGAATGCCAGAGTCTTCTGGGTAAGAGAAAAGAGGAGTTATGTGTTGGAGGCAGTCTGTCAATGCCGTTATAGCTTTTCATTTGAATCTTCCCTATTCTTTGACATTCCACATGACTTCTGCATATCTTTCATAAGGATTTTTCACTTTCTCCCTTAGATTGTATTTTTGTGCATGATAAGGATTTCCTGAAGGAAGAGACAGGATCATGAGAGGTAATATTATACAACAAGCTTTTTTGAGTGGTGCTTGGGCAGGGTTGCTTGGAAGGGGAACTCCCTGTCAGCTAGAGAAGGTGAGTAAGGTAAGGAACCTTCTGTGGGAAGAGGGAATCAGAGAGAAGGCTTGTGTGTCTAGGAAATATCGGTTGGCAGTGCAGTGGGGGCTCTGGGTCAGAGAGCTCTGAAGAGTAGCAGTGGTTTGGGGTCCTCTGTAGGTACAAGGCTTGTCTTATCTATAGTTAGCAGGTTTTAGGTATAGCTCTGTGGGATATGTAAAGTAGGTAGGCTCTAAATGGGTAAATTATGCTGTTTGGACTAAATGTAAAGCAATGGATTGTATGAGAATTTGAGTTTGGCACAGGCATGCTTGGGTTAATGCTCCCAGATTGCTATGAAGAAGAAACAACATGGCGGCCAACACACAGGGGTTTATATCACAGTGTTTCAACTTCTTATTAGATTGTGAACTTCTTTAGAGCAATGGCCATATTATATCCAACTTTCTATTTTCACAATGTCAACTATAGCACTTTATATGTAATGGACATTTAATAAGTAAAGAGTGAATAATATAAACGCTGAATGGAAGGGAAAAAACATCCTTTACACTCACTGGCATAGTGACTCAAATGCAAGGAAAGAGAGTCTGAAAGTAGGGCGCAAATTCATATAATTTGGGCAAGAGAAGAGAGTAATATTAGAATTAGATTCAGGACAGTTAACTGATCTTCATTGTCTCTAGATAGTGATTCAATGTGTATAGGCCTGAAAACTAAATTTAAGACATGATAAAGAAGGAGAAAGGCTAATGATACATCTCTTGCCTTCCTCTGAAAACTTCATTCTCTCAATACCAAGATCTACTTGCCTCCATTGGCATTCCAGGAATATGCCTTATGGTCTTGTTCCTGTATGTTCTGTGTTCCGCTTTGGGACAGCCAGCTCTTCACATGTCTGAACCCAAGTCCTTCATTTATCAGGGAGGTAGCATATTGATTATTTGGGAAGATGATAAGAAACAACAGTTTTGAAATATAATATATATTAATTAATTTATATGCCAAATTAAGGAGGTGAAAATGCAAAATTATATAATACTTCTAAAGAAATGTGTTACTGTTATTTTTTTACTTTAATTTAGGTTACTTAGGCGAAGATCAAAGATTACTCAGATTGTGGCTACCACAATGTCTATAAAAGGTACTCTTCATAGAGTGTGTGATGTTAGGCATGGTCACTTTTTGACATTGTTTCTTCCAACCAGTTGCTCAGGGAGGCTCACCTCCCTGCGTGCAGGAGAGCTGGGCCATGAAGCTTTGCTCCCTTATCCTGAAGCCAGAATTCTCTCCTCTCCAAGGAGTTGCTGATCTTCAGAGACCTGACCAGAAAGCAGCATGTCACCAGCTTATTGGTTTTGCCTTTTTTTAATAATTCCAGTATCTTCTTTTAGTCAAATTATATGCTTGGAAAAATTTAAGGAGCAAATATTGTGAAATAAAGTTACTTGGATTTCAGCAACATGTATATCAATATGATATAATACCTAGAGAAAAATGGCAAAAGTCCATGCTGCTTTATGAAATGTCTTCTTTCCTTTTCCTTTAAGAAAAAAATGTTTTAATTTTCCCTAAAGCAGTTCCTGTTTCATTCAAAGATATTTAAGAATTACATCTATATGCTAAACTTCCACAAAATAGTAACAAAAAGATGCATCTATGGAAGATAACATTTTACTAGCAGCCTGTGGGTCATTTACACAAAATTATCTTTTTCTCATTGAGATAAGTAGTCTAAAATATTATTTTGAACTTATCCTAAAATAGAATTGTTCTTACAGTATTTGATCTCAGAATCTTTTTGGGCTATACTTCTTAAAGCAACAGAAATTCTTGTAAACTCAGCATCTGGAGCAAGAATATTTTGCAATGCAAATTTTGTACATTTTACATTTATGACTGTGAATTAGTTAAGTACACTGCTCCCCATGCTATTTGCACATGCACATGCAAATCAAGGGAGAAATTGTCAATGTTGATTTGGCATTTGGAGTCCTCTTCATCAAGCACTTTACTTCTCTGTAAAGCAATCCCTTTTGATTATGTGAGACCAAAATTACTAGGTCAATTTGAGAACAAAGCTTCTCTTTTTTGCTGAGTCCCAGCACATTCTCTCAACACCTTGGTAGGGTCTAATCTATAGCAGATGCTCAAAAGAAGAGAGTGTCTCAGGCACATTTAGTATGAGCGATTTGAGAATTTATACCATGCCTATGAAGAACAGTCATGGCCCCAGACCAAATTTATCGCCGTTAATATAAACCTGGTTTCCACATGAGGCATGTCACAGAGCCAAGGTTCTCAAAGTTAGACGCATGTTATATTTACCTGGAGGGCTTCACAAAGTCCTGATGCTCAGGCTGCATGGTAGCCAATTAAACCATGATGTCTCAAGATGTATAGCTAAGGTTGAGGACCACTGCTGTAATGCAACCTGTCAATCGGAGGTCTTCCCAGCCTCATCTCTGACAGCCATGCCTGCTATCAAGAATAATCAAGCTCTCTGATCTCCCCAAAGCAGCTCCCAGGCAGTGTGAGTCCTTACCCACATTTGAATAAATCTTACGTAGTATGCCAGGCTTGGCAGGCAGTGTAGTCTGGTGCCCTGGTTTAGAGCAGACTGGAAGCATGGAATCCGGAGAAATTGGCAAGTCTATTAGAAAAAGGCATGATGGCAGGAGGGCAGAATAACTGACAATCTGAAGGGTGGAGAAGGGCCCGAGAAGTCCAGGAGCAGATATGGCTCTGGATCAGCAAGTTCATTATAACAACTTCAAGTCACTGGGAGGGTTAAATCCTGTTTAGCAGCCTCTGCTTAAGAAGGTTGGAAAACGCATAATGCATTTTAGCAGAGGGATATCAAACAGAGATAGAAGCAATTTTAGTGCAGGAAGGGGCGTGCTACAGTTAACAGAGGGCTTAATTCATACAAATCATTTCATCTACTGATAATTCTGGATGAATACAGCATTTTTAAAGAATAAAGGGAAGGTTACATTTATTATCTTATTTGGTTTCGTGGCTGGCTCAGTTTCATGAGCTTGTCTTTGGGACTTTCTGGGCCCCAGTGATGGGATGCTTATTCTTCTTCCAACATTATGACATTAGGTCATTCAAAGATTCCTCCCGAGGTGGAAACAAGGCCTTTTAGGATGGCTGAGCTAAGGGTATTTGCCTAGAGCTTATATAGTCATGGGCGAGTTTCCACATGCTATGTGTTTGGCCTTTGCTGTGCACATCTCTACATTCTGAAATTCTTGGATTTTCCTGGGAGGTTGTGTGGGACTATTGATCAGCTGATCTCAGGGTTGGGTCATGAGGACAGAGGTGCCTAGGTGACCTGTGTGGCCAGGAGTGACCAGGCACTCCCTTGGATAACCAGTTGTGGAGGTCCCGACCCGCGGGATACTAACGAGGGTATGAGCACCTGCTGGGGAGGAATGGTGGGACAAGAGACACGAAGAATGACAGCAAGACAATGTTCTGATCAAGCTGCAAAATTTTATTGAAGGAACTGGGCATATATACTCCAGGGAGGAGGAGGGGTGGTGAGTAAGAACAAACGGTGACTTGGGATTGGTTGCTACAGTTGCTAGGGAAGAAGGCAAACGTCTAAGGAAGGGATTGGCTAGAAGTTCTTGTCTGGTATGCAGAGTTTCGTGCCTTGCGCCTGCGTACTGCTGTATTTGCCTGGGTTGTGGCGGGAAGCGGAGAACAAAGAAACAGGGAGGAAGAAGAACAAGGAAGTGACAGAGCAGATTTGTGAACTCTGCCATGTTGCGGAGGGCTGTGGTTAGGTTTCACAGCAAGTGGCTCTCTACAACCAGTATGGAGAGGGGTGCGAAGAGAGTGTGCAGCCGTTGCTGGTATGCCCTTCCTATATACACATGTGTAATATCACAGGTACCAGTCGCAGGAGACCAAAGGAGTATTTAGTAAAATACATCTGCTTTAGATTAGTCCAACACTTAAGCTATTTTAGATTGCCAAGGCTGCCATGACGAATTCCATACATTGGTTGCGTTATTATTTCATTGTTTCGGAGACTAGAAGTCCAAAATCAAGGCATCAGCAGGTCATGCTGTCTCTTCAAAATGTGTGGTCTCCTGGTCCTGGCTCGCTGCCCCACTTGGGGTTCCTTGGCTCATTTGTCTGCCTTGCTGCATGGCCATCTCTGTGTCAGCCCTTCTGGATTTCTCTTTATAAAGCCTGCAGGAATCTGGACCTGATTTAGTTAGGCCACGCCTAGGTAAGATCTTAGAAGATCCTGTTCTGAAATGAGTCCACTCTCTAACTGACAATACTTCTTCAAAAGGTCCTATTTACAAATGCGTGCACATCCATAGGAGCACTGATTAAGACTAAGAGCTTGTCTCTTACTAAGGTACATAATTCAACCTATCACATGTTGCATTATTTTAAAATTTCCTAAAGAATGAATGGTATGAAAAAATCCTACTAAACCATAGCTAGTAAATGAAATTGAAGGACTCATAAGAGAGACAGAGGTTGAGAGGTAGCTTGAAATTTTCAGTTAGGAGTAGACGTTGACATTTTTTGACAATGATTGATAACAGAATGAAGAATTCTAAAATGGTTTCATGGAAAACATCTTTCATCTCTTATACAGCTGAAGAAAACCACTCCATCAAAAACACCACTGGAATAGGGCAAGAACTGAAGGGAGAAATTTGGTCCTTTCTCTTTTTATACACCTGGACACAGGAGATAGGCTCTTTTGTGAAACATTAGATACTCTAACATAACCAGAAGTTATTATGATCAAAATTAAGTGACGTTTAATGGGATTAAATAAAAAATATACACAAGCATAGCCTTGGAAGAACTTATTTGACAACAGCATATAAAAGAGAAAAAAGATCATGGGATTTAAGTGACTATAAGCTCAACAAGATTTCAGACTGCCACAGATCTCTTGAAATTTAACAAACTTTTCTGAGTCACATTTACCAAAGCCTGTGGGCCAGATCAAGGGAAGAAGTGACCCTACTCCCCTGTGTGCTGCTCACTTCCTGCCTGGAAGTTTCCCCCCTGAGATGTCAGGCATTGTTTGCCAAGGGGATTAAATAACAATGTCTTTATAAAAGGCTCATTCTATCAGTTCTTGCAAATGTAACAGAAAGTCAAGTGTTAAGAGTTAGTAACTGTTGAGGTTGAACAAAGACAGAAGTTCCAAGCCCCAGTCCTGTGAGGGTGAACCCATTTGTAAATAGGACTTTTGAGGTGTTCTTAGTTCAAGTGTGCCCACACTGAAGGATGGTGGCCTGATTCAAGAGGACTGGAGGAGGTAGAAGCACAGGAAACTGGACGTTGAGGAGCCGAGAGGAGGAGACAGAGGCAGAAGGCCTCGTGGCAGAGGAAGAGATTGTGCCACAACAAACTGCAGACTCCAGGGGAAAGTGTGGCCTGGCAATCCTAGATTTGGACTTCTAGACTCCAAACTGAGGGCCCTTAAATTCCTGTTGTTTAAGCCAATCCACTGTGTGGTGTTTGTCATAGCAGCCCTGGCAAACTAAGACAGTAACCAAGAAGAATTTTGTGGTATAACAAATTATCCTTTTGAAAACCTCTTAGACATAAGGTTCCAAATCGAATGTGCAGGTGATCGAATGGCACTGCTCCCAGCTCTGATGGCCACTGGTTTACGTCTCAGCCTGGGTTCAGGGAAACACTGCCAGGGCTTCCTGCAGCTAGGCAGTGAGGAAAGCAATCCCCAGAGGCTGGAGGGCAATGGGGCACGGGGTGGCTGGGAGGAGAGCCAGGTCGGGGATGGTTGGTGGCTGTTGCTACCAGCTGTCTAGGGCTATGGAATGATCTGTGTTCAGAGCCAACACATCTCAGCAGGGCTCACCCAAGGAAAGGGGGCATCCACCTGCCCATCTCATGGGGTTCAAAGCTTCTCTAGAGCTTCAGATCATGTTTGTCAGGTTCTCAGTGTCTGGGGAAGCCCTGGAGCAAGGGAGAGTGGTGGTCGTGCATGGGGAGGGAGAGGGGGACAGGTGGGTGCAGGGGACCTCCAGTTGCCCCTGTGGGAACCTAGCTGGAGGCTGCACAGCCTCGATCACTGCAGGGCCATGCAGGAGCCTAAGATGCTGAGAGGAGCGGGAGTGATCGCAGACACTCCATCCTTAAGACTCGAGTCCAGGAAGGACTCTCCTTTGCAGAAAATAAACTTCCTCAAGGTACAACCTGAGGACACAGGCTGAGTGCTCAGCCAGCAGACTATCCCACTATGGGAGGGCACTGGTGGCTTTCTTCGTTTTTCTCCCAGTTTTGGTAGCCCAGAAAGACTTTCTGAAAAGCCAGGAATGAAAGCAAGAAATAAACCTTCAAGTGAGAGGGTAGGAAAGCTACCAAGCTCCCTTTTTCAGGGTGTAGGAAGTAACTGGAGAGAGAGTTGAGGCTACAACTAAATATGGTTTCTTCTCAGGAACATGGTAGAAAGACAAATAGCTTTTTCAAAGACATATTTCTCCAAGAATATGGGATATTTTCCATTTATTGTATCTCTCACACTTTGAGCATTTTTATGTGATAATGGTTTCTATTTTTAGTTATCATATGGAATTCCCCTTTGACCAGTTGATTTAACAGCTGTTTTCAACTACATAATACCATCCACTTCCCAGCCATGAGCTCTTTTGCGTTTAAATTGAGATTGTTGTGTTGTTGTTTTTTTTATAATTCTCTCAAGTTGTGCTTTTATGAAATTATAGGCTTGGAGTGTCCAAATGATCATTTATTCAGACAACTGGTCTAACAATGGCCCAAATAACACTGAGTAGCAAGTACAATTTGAACGTCATGGTGGTCAGTGGCCTTCATTGATCAGCTGCCTGAGGGTGGACTTTTTCAGAAATGGTCTGAGTGTAAAAATTGAACTCTTGAAACACTGATGCTACATGTTTGCCAAAAACTCCTGAGAACTGTGCAGGAAAATTGGCAACTGTGAGTAATTTGGAAATGGCATACAAGGCAAGGGTGTTGAGTTGTATAATTTTCTTCATTAAATGTTCTTAATGCTGGAAGAAATTCTTTGGCAAAGTAAGTCTATTTTCCTTTTTTATTATATAAAAGTTGTTCTGCCCCTTCCCCTATGGAAAATACCACTAAATATACTTGCAGTGTTCTTTCCAAATATGTGAGTAATCACAGTCCTAAAGAGTAGTCCATGTTTTCCGTTGTGCTGCCCAGAAGGGCAGGCATCCAGTTCATGCCTGGGAGCCTCCTGCTGTCCTTCATTTCAGCTGTCAAGGTCACCTTGTGAAACGGGCAAAGAGGCACAGAGAGAGGAAAGAGCAATGCAAGAGGCACGTGCACACAGGTACACATGCTCACATGCACCCATGCACGCCTGTGTGCGTCTGCTCACACCCATGCACACCATGTGCTCACATAGTGACATGCATGCACAAACACACACACTCACACATGCCTACACGCGCACACAACCTTGAAGGACTCATTCACCACTGCCCCTGCCAGGCATTGTGCTTTGTGCCTCGCTCTCTTCATCTAAAATCACCTTTGAAATGGCCTGTGGCCCCAGTGCAGGTCTCTCCACTATAAAAATGATGGGGCCGCCTCCCCCTGTTTTACAGGAGCCATCTGCTGTGGGTGTTGGATTTGTCATTGCTTTCAGCTAGCTGGCCTGCACAGCTCCTGGAGGGAAAGGTGATGTCTTCTCCTCCTCAGGGTTCAGCTGGGAGAACCTCGGGAGGTCAGCTTACGTCCTCAGACCTCCCAGTAGGTCGGGGAGTGGAGACTCCCAGGCCATCCCTGGCGGCCTTTCTAGTGGGATTGGGAGGAGGAGGCTGGAAGCGTCTAAATCAGCAGCATGTTTGAATCCAATGGCTGACACAACCAGGAGGCAGCAGGCAGCTTCAGAGCCAGAGCTGCCTCAACAGCTGCTGTAAGGCAGTTTCCCAGGTCCTTGAGGCAGGTTGTTTCTAAGCGGGAAGAAATATCAGGAGGCCAGGACTGTGGGGCAAGGTGGACGCTGTCCAAGATGAGTCTCATCCAGGACCATGCGTTCTGGCTTGGTAAAGTGGAGGCACTGTGCCATGTTGGACAAGACAGGACAGGAGGGTACCCATGTGGGGAAGAAGCTGGAGATGAAGGAGGCTGGGGGGATTAGGAAATGGAACAACAGAAGGGTTGATTTCAACTCTCTTGGCCAAAAGCTGGGCTGGTTTGCAAAGAAATAGCCTCACGTCTGCAGGAATCAAAAATCTGATTGAGGGAAGCGGACTTGGCCCAGTGGTTAGGGCGTCCGTCCACCCCATGGGAGGTCCACGGTTCACACCCCGGGCCTCTTGACTTGTGTGGAGCTGGTCCATGCGCAGTGCTGATGTGCACAAGGAGCGCCCTGCCACGCAGGGGTGTCCCCCACGTAGGGGAGCCCCACGCACAAGGAGTGCGCCCTGTAAGGAGAGCCACCCAGCATGAAAGAAAGTGCAGCCTGCCCAGGAATGGCGCCGCACACACGGAAAACTGACGCAACACATACGGAAGATGATGCAACAAAAAGAAACAGATTCCCGTGCCACTGACAACAACAGAAGCGGACAAAGAACACGCAGCAAAATAGACACAAAGAACAGACAACTGGGGGGTAAGGGGAAGGGGAGAGAAATTAAAAAAAAATAAAATAAACCCAACTACTTAATAAGTGGAATTATTAGTATTTCTTTTAAAAAAATTTGATTGACGTTTTTTCTCCCTTCTCAGTTTGTATTTTTTTGCACTGGGGAAACGACTAAATCATCTGAAGACCTACAAAATTCATACAAAAATAGGAACATGAAATAGCAAAATATAACTAAGCAGGGAAAGCATCTGCAAGTGGCTCTTCTCGCCTGGACCCGCCTCACCCAAAGGAGTCATATTCCTGCTCTTTTGGGTCCTGCAAGGCCAGGCTGCCTTTCTGGAGACTCCAGAGGGGCCACACTGCATGTGGACACACTGCATGTGGAAGGAAAGTGGCCGCTGGGCTGGCCGCTCTCCTCTCCGAAGCCCAGGGCACTCCCACTTGTGAGCGAGAATGGGGGGCAGCCCGCACTCTCTCCTTGGCTCCTTGAGTGTGCTCTTCCTCGGGTTCTCTCCTTCTCTTTGTTTCTCCTTCTTTCCTTGCTCACCCGCTGGAGCAGCACCAGTACAGAGTCCCAGACCTGCCCCTCTACCGGGTGGCAGCTCTCTACGGTAACACCTCTCTCCAGCTTGATCTTGAGAAGGTCCTCGTTCATTTCAACACGTCAGCAAACATCTACCAGGCAGTGCTCGGCTGTTCAGGATTTGATGGCTGGCAGTGCTATCGCTTGGAGGAAGGCAGTTAGCAATGCTGTGGGTAATACCTGCAGAGTTCTCTTGAAGTTGCATCAAATACAGACTCTTACCGACTCTTTGGATTCACCTTGTGACTTGAGAATAGTAAACTCAAAGCCCCCTGTGCTACGATTCGATCGCTTCTCCCAGGAATCATCCTCAAACTCCACTCTGGCTGTGCATGGGGCTGTGCCCATCCAGGTGGCACCGCACCTGCCAACACACCATCCAGGTCACCATTGCCCAGGGTCACAATTGCAACAAGCTCTGTGGATAAATGATTTCAACCCCAACATAATGGCCTGCCCAGTAAGACCTGACAGCATTCTCCATTTTCCAGCAGGGACAAAGAGGAGATTCTAATGAGGCCCAAGGAGGGTCCCTAAAAACAGATGTTACAAAAATAGCCCCTGTCATTAGGGCAGCAAAACAATAAGAGAATGGCATGCGCCTGGACCTGCTTATATTTCCATAATTTATGGAAATGTCTTTCCCCCCATGCATTTAATGGCCACACTGAAAGCAGTTAAAGAGCTGCCCCCTCTACTGCTTCCTCTCTGCCCTCAAATTAGAAATCGCTATACCGCTCTGTGCTTTTTTGTTTTAGTCCCATTTAATTTATTGAAATGCGGTCTGTGGTTTCCTTTGACAAATATCAAGGGTATAGGGCAGGCCTAGGAAAGTCCAGACGCGATTAAGGATCCACAGCTGCTGGCATGTCCTGGTCATTGGAATCGCTCTGTGGGCTACTTTCATCCTGGGATCTTTTCCAAAGTGGTCTCAGTTCTCCCATTGGTAGGATCAGCAAGGCTAGACTGGCAGAGAGATGCCGGAAAAAAGTAAACAAACAAGAAAGCTGTAGAAGGAATACAAATATTAGACAAGGTAGAATCTAATATTGAAAACTCTAAATAATATAGAGAAGTGTTACAACTATAGTAAAAGTACAAGTTAAAGAAGTGCATCAGTAATAAACATTTACATACACCAAAGAGTTTCACATTCAACACGTAAAGAAAAACTAGAAATGAATATATGGAAGTTACCGGGCAAGACTTTTATCAGCATCATTCAGACATTTCTACTACATTAAAAAAAAGGCTATAGATTAATTTAAAATTTAATTATTGATATTTAATAAATATACAGAGAAATATATATTATTTTAACAGTATCTTGAACATTTGTGTACACGAGTTATTTACAGAAGTTGGTATGTGCTTGGCTACAAAGATTCCAGCTCATTAAAATAAAGGGATTTTTAAATGCATATTATCTGCTTATAAATTAATATGATATAGAAAAATGATAAAAGTTAACAGAAAACTTGATTTTTCAGTAATTAAGAACCACACTCTTAGATAACTCATGGATTAAAAAATAAATAAAACTGAAATTAAACCTATTTCAAAAGCAGAACACTTTGCACCAAAGCCTATGAAACTGTAAGAATGCTATATAAAATAACCCTTGCCATTTAAAAAATAATGTTGACACTCATCTCAATAAATGAGGGAGCAAAACTCTTTGACAAAAATTGGAGAAACAAAAAAAGATATAAACCAATGCAAACAGGAACAGAGCGAAATAATAAATCCAAATCTGGTTCTACAAAAGCAATAAAGTAGATAAGGCTTTCCTAAGCTTCATTAAGCAAGTCATTTGAGTCATAGACATGAACCTATCAGGGAGAAATAGCCATCATGCAAAATGCATGAACGCGGCGATCAGTGCAGCTAAACATACGTCATTTCACAGCCTTTCTCGACTCTCAAAGTGACCTCAGAAAATACCTTGATATTCTTTAGATGATTTGATTGCAATTGCAATGTAGTCATACCATTGGCTGGATAGAACACTTTCTATTTTGTGGAGCAAGTAATTTCCTCCCATCTACTTCCAGCTTTATTTTACTTATTTATTTTTTAAAATTCTTATTTATTTTTATTTCATTTTATTTATCCCCTCCCCACCCCCACCCCCCCTTGTGGCTTGCTTGCTGTCTGCTCTCTGTGTCCTTTCACTGCACATTCTTCTTCTTGTCTCCCTTTGTTGTATCATCTTGCTGTGCCAGTTCTCCGCGGGCGTGGGCCAGCCTGCCTTCTCAAGGAGGCCCTGGGATGTGAACCCAGGGCCTCCCATATGGTAAATGGGAGCCCAATCAATTGAACCACAGCCGCTTCCCTACTTTCAGCTTTAAAAATTTTAATCACATCCTCCCTTCTCCCCATAACCCCTTAGCCACACAGTCCCACGCCCTCCTGTCCCTTCCTAGCCAACATTTCACCGTTGTTATGTTAGATGGACCTAGATAGGGCACATTTTCTTGAATGGATCCACTCCCATGTCCTGAGCTTTGGTTTCAGTGCTACTCAGAGGAATTCTGATTAATATTTCTATGACATTATCATATAGGTGAGTTCTTAGTAGAGTATTGCAGAAATTTATAGCATGCTTTCACTTCACACAGAGGCTTATTTTTGTCGTGCTCTCATAACTGAAAAACAGCACTGGCAAATGACAAAAAAAGGTGTGAAAACTGTCTGCTATTTTCTGCAGATTAAATACAGAAATAAAATAGAGGAAGGAATGGGTATATCACTGTGATGGGACCCAGTGAATTTGACACTGGATCTTCCAAAGTCACAGTTTTAGGAACTGAAGAAGCAAAAGTGTAATAGCTAAGACCGTGGGTTCTGGAAACAGACTGTTTGGGATTGAGTCCTGGCTCCATAACTCATCAGCTGTATAATTAAGTTAAGCTGATTAGCATCTCTATGCCTCAGTTCAGGACATTAATAGTTTTCTTAAAAGTTTTCCTTATATATGAATTAAATGATTTATGATGTAACATGCTTAGAACAATGGCTGGCATGTAAGACATGCTACATGTAGTTATTATTGCAAGCTAGATCAATGATTTTTGGCAGAGAATCTTAATTTCATACACATTTGTTATTTCATTTTTTATAAAGGGAAAAGGACAATATAGAAAACATTCAGTCTCAATGAATCAGGATCTTTCTCTTAAAGATTATTATGGAATGTGGTTGATGGGAATTAAATTTATAGTAATGATGACGAGAAGAGATTGGGAAGTTCCTTCCATGGAAAAGTAATACAAAACTCTGTGAAAGTATTAAAAATAATGTAAGGACAATTAGAAATGACCAAAAGAAAGCCATAATGTGAGAGTGCTTCCTCATGAAAAAGTGACACATTAGGTTATGGTGAATGTGTGGCCTTATTGCCTCAAGGCATTCCCATTCTCCCCTCAACTCTGGCAGCATAAAACTGAACCTTTATCTGATGAGGGAGGCAAGCTTGGTTTGGAATTGAGGCAGAGCAGCTTGAAATTTAAGGTGGAGATTTTGGAAGCAAAAGAATAAGAAAGTATCTGACTAGAGATCAAGGTGTCACTTAAATTACAGACACAGACTGGTAAAAAGGAAATGTCTGGAGAAATTCACTCTGTCTTTGAATGTTTTCTTCAACCCACATGGAGCTGGGCAACCAAGTATGGAAGCTTTACCAGCTTGAGGAGAATAGTGTGGTCTGCCCAGTCTGCCCAAATTATTATCTGACCACTAAACTGCACAGGAACAGGGAAGACTGAGAGGGATTAAGATTTATAGGGGGCATTTTTGGGACTTGGAGTTGTCCCGAAGGGTATTGCAGGGACAGATGCAGGACGTTATATATCCTGTCATAACCCACTGAATGTACTGAGGGAGAGTGTAAACTACAATGTAAACTACAATCCATGCAGGGCAGCAGTGCTCCAAGATGTATTCACCAAATACAATGAATGTGCCACACTGATGGAAGAGGTTGTTGGTGTGGGAGAAGTGGGGGTGGGTGGGGAGTGGGGTATGTGGGAACCTCTTATATTTTTTAATGTAACATTTTTGTGATCTATGTATCTTTAAAAAAAGCATAATAAAAGATTTTTAAAAACCTAAAAAAATAAAAGTAAAAAATAAAGTGAAAAAAAAAGATTTAAACAGTTTGAGCTGAAACATTAGTGATTGTAGGGGGAAGATATCATGGTATGTGTCTAGGTAAATCCATTTCCTATTACAACAAAAAGTAACAAATCCTGGCAAGGGAAAAACAGAATCCATAGTTGCTACAATGTGTTCTCTACAAAGTTCATTTTTCAAGCAAAAATTACTAGATATTTGAAGAAATAGGGAAATGTGCCACATACTAAGGAAAGAAATCAGCCAGTACAAACTGACAATAAGTGGGCATAGTTATTTGAAGTTAATAGAGATTTCAAAGTAGTTCTTATATATAGTTTCTAAGAATTTAAAAAGTGCAAAGAATTAAAGGAAAATATTTTGATAATATATGAATTGGTAGTAATCTCAGCAGACAAATGAAGGTATAAAAAAAGAATCAAATGGATATTCTAGAACAGACTAGGGCAATAATTGAAATGAAATATTTATTACATGGGCCAAACAGTAAATGTAAAGTGGCAGAAGAAAGAAACAGTAAACTTGAAGATAGAGTAATAAAAATTATTCAGTGCTAAAACAGAGAGAAATATTTTTTAAAAAATAGATTCTTTTCTTCCTATTGCATTTAAAAGACATATGGCTGTATAAAGTAATATTGTGATGCTCTACTTTCGGAAACGTAATGAATGTACATGAAATATACATACATATATATAATATATGACAATAATCCCCACACAGGAAGGAGAGGCTTGATAATATTAACTTAAAGTAGATTTTGAAAAGTTAAAAATAAAATATATATTGTAATACCTAGAGCAACCACTAAAGACAGACAGGAATACAGCTATAAACTAAAAAGAGATGAAAATGGTGTGCTAAGAGTATTTATTCAAAAGAAAAGAGGTTAAAAAGATAGGAGCAAAGTAATAAAAGAGGGAGAAGGAAAAGAACAAAATGGCATGAATAATAAATTTAGCCATGTTAATACATTAAATCTGAATAGATGAAATACTCTAATCAACGTTATTAATTGTTGGGCTGAATAAAAAAGTAAGCTACAACTACATGCTGTCTAAAAGAGATGCACTTTAAATTCAAGGATATACATAGGCTGAAAGTGAAAGAATGCAAAAATATATATCCAGCATAAACTAACCATAAGGAGAGAGAATGGCAATGAAAATATTAGACAAAATATACCTTAGAGCAAGGAATATTACTAAAGATGTAAATAAGCATTTCAAAATGATGAAAGGAAAACTAGAGCAGGCATAAATAGCAACTATAAGTGCTCATGCATCTAAAAATAGACCTTCATACTAAAATCATTATAAAAACTGACAGAATTGAAAGAGAATTAGAAATATGAGCAATTGCAGTTAGAGATTATAATCCTCCTCTCAACAATCAATAGAGCAAAAATCCATAAGATTATAGACACTTGAACAGCACAAACAACGGGCTTGACTGAATTGACATCTCTAGAAGACTCTAACAACAAGAGTATACACATGCTTTTCCTGCTCAAATGGAACTTTTGTTAAGTATAGGCCATATGCTGCCCACAAATCAAGGCTAAGTAGATTGACCTGTATGTCTATTTTGTGTCAGTACCAGCATCTTATCACTATGCTGTTGTTGTTGTTTGAGGTACCAGGGGCTGGGGGTTGAACCTGGGACCTCATATGTAGGATCTGGAGCTCAACCACTGAGATATGTCAGCTCCCCTGAGCTGATTTTTCTGTTTGTTTTGCTCATTGTTTTTGTTTCTTTTCAGGAACGAACCCAGGACTTCCCACGTGGGAGGTGGGAGCTCAATTGCTTGAGCCACATCTGCTTCCTTGTTTTATTTTCAAGTTGTTTTGCTATTCTAGGACCTTTACATTTTGAATCAATTTTATAATTTCTACAAAATGATTGTTGAGATTTTGATAGTGATTACCTTGTAGCTAATACATTTTCATTTATTCTTTCCTTTTAGCAGTTTTGTGGAACTTAGTAAAGACATTTTCCAATTTTTTCTTAAATTTATTCTTAGGTATTTTATGTTACCATAAATAGAATTATTTTCTAATTTAATTTTTGGATTTTATTACTGCTATTACAGAAAATATAATTAATGTTTATATATCAATCTTGTGCCCTGCAACTTTTCTAAATTTATTTGTTTTAGTAGCTTTTGTTCCTTAGGAATTTCTACGTACATAATCGTGTTATGATTACATGCAAATAAAGAGAGATTTACTTTTACTTTCCCATCTTTTTTTTTTTTTTCCTTGTCTTTTTGCACTGCTTAATATCTCTGACATAATACTGAATAGAAGTAATGGAAGCAGACATCTGCACTTGAGGTTATAAGAACACAGCATCACTCTTTCTGCATGAAATGTTTGGCTAGCTGGAGGCTTTTTGTATTTGCCTTTTATCACCTTGCAGGAATTTCCTTCCATTCCTGGCTTCCTGGGAGTTTTTATCATGGATGAGTGTTGAATCCTGTGAAATGCTTTTTCTGCAAAGGAGTTTGAGGAAAATGTTTGTATGACACTATTATTGTAAAACTTGATTGTTGTGTGAATTGCACAATTTTATACTTTCAGCAAATCTCATAAACTGTACATTTAAGGTGGGTGACTTTTACTTTCTGTAAAATCTACCTCAATGAATCTGTATACAAATTCTCACTGTGAAGAACCTGGAAAAGAGCTTTATTAAATAATAGTCTTACTGGCAGTGATGCTGCTGGCATTATTTAGTGGAGAGTGAGAGGTGTTTTTCCATGTCACAGGACCCATCTCAGGGAGCAGCACATTGTGACTGAGGCAAACATTTGGAGCATGTCTTTCACAGGGTGCCGGGGGGAGCACAATTTGAATATGATCTCCCAAGATACAGGATAACCTATCTCTTCCTCTCGAATTCTCTTTCAGGCATATTTATGTCATTTCATGACAATTAACTTTTGTAGTAACTTATATATTCATCATCACATGCTAAGCTACATTTTAAGCCATACAAAGGCAGAGAATCCATTTATAACTTTCAAATGATATTTCCAATGACCTGTCCATCCTTATGTGCAAAAACTATCTGTTTAATAAATGAATGAATGATTAAAAATGTCAATATCATGATTTCACTACCAACAGAAGCAAAAAAATATGGACTGATTCTAACATCTACTTCTAAGATAAGCAGCTTGTACAGTACAGTAGCTTTGGTGTCTTTTAGTATGATACCCTGAACTGTTGGCAAATTCCACATCACAAAGGCGCACCCTCTGTTTTCTTTTTCCATTGGTCTCATACCATTTTACTGACAAATTTAAATAATCCATGCTGTATTATAATTGTTAAAATTGAGCTGGCTTAGCCAAAGCAAACGAGGCCTCATCACTATGTAATTTTGAATGAAATGACTTAATTTCTGAAGTCCTAGATTGTTATTCATAAAATGGGAATAACTGTACATAATGTAGGTCACCCACCACAGTGCCTGGTGCAGAGTTGCTGCTTGTGTCTGTCTGTGTATGTGTGTGTCTCTATGTTTCTGTGTGTGTCTGTGTGTACATGTCCCATTACAGTAAATACAACCTCCTCAATCATTTAAATGCAAGCTTTCTGGTCTTCCAATATTTAATCCTTACAGCATCTGATATTCTAAAGGTCAGATCATTGTATCTACCTGACAGATACACATTAAAATGTCTAAAAGGTGACAATCAGTCACTCATTGTGTTATAAATACCCAAAGGATTAGGATGCGAGTCCAAAATATACACGCTTACTTTGTATCTGAATAGTCATTCATAAGAAGAATGAAATACTTGGATACATAAACTCTTTCCAGCATGAGCTGAATCTGCTTCATTTTATTTATGGAGCTCCTGAAAGCAACACTGAAAAGAGAACTACTTTTTCTATCTGTTTAAAACACTGTCTGCTTTGTGAAGCTTGTGGAAGTTCAGCCCTCACTGACGAGGCATCACAAGCTGTCACCACATCAAAGGCAGCACTGGACAGCTTTTTTTCTTCTTGACTTGATATTTTATCACTTTCAAACTTGAAGCTCTCCAGAAAACTCTGGCTTTGATGGAATGATTTAGAGTATCTCTTCAGGGGGTGAAAAATCTATGAGGAATATTTCCCAGGTTTCCCATATTTCTGACAGGTGGCAGCCTCTTTTCGACAATGAAGGCAAGTGGCTTCTTAGATGTTGTTTCAGGGAGGAGCTCCTCATGTTGTCTTGCTCTCGTGGCCAGATGGGGTTCCCAAGCATAGACAAGCCCCCGGGGCCACACTCTGCTGGGGGTGGTGAGTTTGGAAGGAACGTACATGCTGCCTTTGATCACTGAAAACAACTTTCCGCATTTCTCTCAAGTTAATAGCGGTTATTTTTGAGTGATGGGATCAGGATGAGAGATTTTTATTTTCTTTTTCCTGTAACCCCAAATTTCTATAATGAACATGTTTTTATAATAAAAAAAATACTCTTTTTAAAGGTTCTGTCCTGCCATGGCCCACTGGGTGGACTGGGGGAGAGTGTAAAGTACAATGTAAACCACTGTCCATGCGGTGCAGCCGTGCTCCAAAACGTCTTCACCAAATGCAATGAATGTGCCATGATGATGAAAGAGGTGGTTGATGTGAGAGGAGTGGGGTGAGGGGGTGGAGGGAAATGGGGACCTCATAGTTTTTTAATGTAACATTTTTAAAAAATAAAGAAGGAAAAAAAATAAAGGTTATGAATCTTGATCACTGATAAATAAGCTGAAGAATCAAAATGTGTTAAAACTGTACTTTGGCCCTGATTTGGACAGATGAATCAAAGGCACATTAGGATTAACTTTGGTTTCTAAGAACCTCAAAATTATGAGTTAATACACAGAGCAATGGCTGTAAGATGCTTCAGAAAACTAATAAATTCATGGTAAAGAGACATGCATGGTCTTTTCTTTTGGAATAAACAGCAAACCTCTATACTTACATTACTTTCATTGGCAGATCAATTTGGGTTTCACTATAATAGGAAAATTTAAAATACAGGTAGATCTGAGAGATTGTCTCCTCATGTTTTTATTGCATAACAAATCACTTAATCCTTTCTAATGAATTTACAGCTTGAGCTAAATTTAAATATATTGGCATAGAGCCAATGGAGATTTATTTTAGAATTTAGTGTGTGCTCCGAAATGGTCTAGGGACTCAGGAGTGGGTGGCCTGGGGGAAGGGAAGGGGAAGAGGTGTGGGAAGGTGAGGTGGGAGTTCACTTTCCGTCCAAGGTGTGCTTTCCAGATTTCGGGTCCACTTTCTGAAAGCAGCGACCTGTGGTTTGGGGGGAGGAGGCGATGGAAGCCTGGGTCTCCTCATGGAGTGCTGAGTCTGGACAGGTGTGAACCACGATGGTCCCTGCCTCCTGACACCAGAAAGCACCTCGATGCCTTGTAGCTTCTAAGCTAGCGAAGCTCAGCTCCAGGCAGGTGGGAGCGGGCTGGAAGAGTCCGCGGGTGCTTCCTCGCCGCCTTCTCTTCTCAGAACCTCTCGGATCAGTCCTGGGCTGTCCGCTGGAGCCAGAGCCGGGTTCACGAACCCAAATGTATGCAGGCGAGATCCCCTTCTTCACCTCCCACAGCCTGCTGCAGGGCGCTTCGTGCAGCTCTCACTTCAACTGGGAGGTTATTATCATTACTCTTTCTATTTATAAATACGGAAGTGCTTTTCCCACTCTCAGAATCACACCTCTTTATTCACACTCCTTTGTTTGGGAGGGAAGTGAAGAGCCTGAAACAGGAAAGAAGGCTTATGAAAATGAGATGAGACTGGCCTTTGTGCTAGGTTACTTGTTTCAGCTTTGACACAACTTAGGCTGACGTTTGGGTGGTTGCAGTGAGGGAGAGGGTGAACCTCTACCTCTGGTTCCTCAAAGGGCTAACAGAGCATCGAGGACTTCAGGAGGGGTGCGCTGTGCTGCTGCCCACACCTGCCCTGGGTCCTCTTGGAGGGGATGGAATCCCACCTGCTCTCAAATGGCACTTCAGGCCGCTCATCTGGGAGATGATCAGTCAAGCCACGCCACACACGAGAGCAGAAGAGGGAACAGTATGGTTTGATTTATTGAGAATTAAGTCTCCCTTGTTTTCTTATTTAACCTTAGTAAAAAATTAACCAAATAAGAGGGAGCAGTGTTTCCTCAGCCTCTCTGGGCTGCTTTTGGCCTGCATAAACTGGGCTGTTGGGCACCTGTGGCTCTACCGCCATCCCTCAGTAGGATGGGAGTGAAGCTGTACTTCCTCAGCCTCTCTGGACAATGGCAGGCACTTTCGGTCTGCACAGACTGGACTGTTTGCTCACCTGTAGCTCCACCCCTGTGGTGGTTTGAGATTATTTATGAATTCCAAAAAGAGAGATTATGTTTGTAAAGTGGTCTGTTCCTCTGAGTGTGATCCCTTTTGATTGTATTAAAATCAGCTGAGATGTCTTCGCTTAAATTATGTTAAGATTAGGGCTTGATTCAACCACACCAATAGGGTGCAACTCTGTTTAAGTCCCTGCCCCTTGGTGGGCTATAGAAACCAACAATCACTCAAGAAGACACACAGAAGAAGACACAGGGAGAAAGAGAGCTCCAGAGACATGGTAGAGGGGAGAACTTTGATCCTGCGGCCCTGGGAAGAGAGCTAAGCCATTTCCTGATCATTTGAAGAGAACAGAGCAGCTGAGCCGAGGAAGTCCAGAAAGAAACAAACCCTATGCAGCCTACAGCTGAGATCAGAAGAAGCTGGGCCCAGGAGCCTTAAGAGGAAGAAGGAAGGAGAGACCAGGCCCATCATCTTAACTCAACACGTGGCAACTGACTTGGATGAGAAAGTACCTCTTACGATACCTTGAGTTGGACTCTTTAGGGTCTTATGACTGTAAGCTTCTACTCTTCTAACAGAGTTTTGGTACTTTGCATCAGCACCTCTTTGGCTGACTAATACAACCGCACCCCGCATTATGATAGGAGGGGAGCCGTGTTTCCTCAGCCTCTCTGGGTAATTACAGGTGCTTTTGGCCTTCACAGACTGGTTTGTTGGGTACCTGTGATTCCATCCCCACCCATAAAGGACAGAAGGGTCAGTATTCCTTCAGCCTCTCAGGGTAACTGAAGGCACTTTAAGCCCACATGGATTAGACTTTTGGACCATCCAAAGGTCCATCCCCACCCTTGACAGGGGAAGCAAGGGGCCAGTGCTGTATCAGTCTACCTGGACAACTGCAGTCAGTTTTGACCCACAGTTTGCTGCCCATTCTTGCAGCTCTATACCCACACCAGGTGGGGGAGAAAGAGGCATGAAGTTCATCAATCTCTCCAGGAAACTACAGAAAATCTTGGCCTGCATGGCTTGGATTACTGAACAAGGCTATTCCTGCAAAGGAGAAGGGTGGGAGAAGCTTTGTTGGTCCCTGGGGAAATGCAGGCAACTTCAGCCTCAACAGTTTACAGCACCAACTACATTCTCAGCTCATACTACACAACCAGCAACAAAGAAAGGGCAAGAAATCTGTAAACTAAAGAGAGAAACTGCACCCAGAATAAATTCTTCTAGTAAGCCAGATGCCAAGACATCAAAAAAAATTACATTTCTTACCAAGATCAAGAAGATATAGCCCAGTCAAAATAATAAGATAATCCTCCAGATGACATGAAAGAGTTGAGACAATTAATCATAGATGTTCAAACAAATATCCTTAATAAATTCAATGAAGTGGCTGGAGAGATTAAGAATATTAAAAGAACACTGGGTGGACACATAGAATTTGAAAGCAAACATGGAAAAATAACAGATCTTATGGGAATGAAAGGCACAATAAATGAAATTAAAAATACACTGGAGGCATATAACAGCAGATTTGAGGAGGAAGAAGAAAGGGATGGGTAAACTTGAAGACATGACTTCTGAAAGCAAACATGCAAAAGAACAGATAAGAAAAGAATGGAAAAAAATGGAACAGGTCTAAGAGAAAAAATGACAGCAAGAAACATGCAAACATACATCTCCCAGAAAGAGAAAAGAAGGGAAAAATTCAGAAGGAATAATTGAAGAAATAATAGTAGAAAATTTCCCAACATTTTACTGAAGGACATAGACACCCATGTCCAAGAAGCATGACATACTCCCATCCAAATAAGTCTGAATAGACCTACTCCATTACACATACTGAACAAAATGTAAAATGCCAAAGACAAAGGGAAAATTTGGAGACCAGCAAGAATAAAACAGTTCATCACATACAAGGGATACCCAATAAGATTAAGTGCTGATTTCTCATTGGAAACCATGGAGACAAGAAGGCATAGTATAATATATTTAAGATACTGTGAGAGAAAAAATGCTAGCCCCAAATCCGATATCTGGCAAAACTCTCTTTCAAAAATGAGGGCAAGTTTAGAATATTCATAAATAAACAGGAACTGAGAGAGTTTGTAGCCAAGAGACTGGCTTTGCAGGAAATATTAAAGGGAGGGCTACAGCCTGAAAAAAAAAAAAGACAGGAGATAGAGGCTTTGAAGATAATATAGGAATGAAGATTATGTCAGTAAAAGTAACTGAATATGTAAAAAGAGTAGTGAAAGTAAAATATGACAGATAAAACCCAAAGATCAAAATAGGTGAAATAAAAACTGCCTTTACAGTAATAACATTGAATGTTAATAGATTAAACTTCCCAATCAAAAGATATAACCTGGTGGAATGGATAAGAAAATATGAGCCATCTATATGCTATCTACAAGAGATTCACCTTAGACCCAAGGCTACCAATAGATTGAGAGTGAAAGGCTGGAAAAAGATATTCCATGCATGCAGTAACCAACCAACCAACCAAACAAACAAACAAACAAACAAACAAAAAAACCCAGGAGTAGTTCTACTTGTATGGGATGAAATAGACTTTAAAAGCAAAACTGTTATTAGAGACAAGGAAGGACATTATATATTAATAAAAGGCCAAGTCACCAGAAAGAAATAATAAGCATAAGTGTAAATGCACCTAACCAGGATGCCCCATGTTACATGAGGTAAACTCTGGCAAAACTGAAGGGAGAAATAGATATCTCTACAGTAATAGCTGGAGACTTCAATACACCACTCTGAGCACTGGATAGAACATCTTGGGAGAGGATCTATAAAGAAACAGAGAGGTTGAATAATATGATAAATGTACTAAACCTAATAGGCAGATGCAGAATACTGCACCACAAAACAGTAGGAAATACATACTTCTCAAATGCTCATGAATCTTTCTTCAGGATAGGCCATATGTTGGGTCACAAAGCAGATCTGAATAAATTCAACAAGATCAAAATTATACAAAATTACACAAAGCACTTACTCTGATCATAATGGAATAAAGTTGGAAATAATGGCAGGTGGAAAAATGGAAAATCCATGAAGATATAGATATTAAACAACTCACTCTTAAGTAATCAGGGGTCAAAGAAGAAATTGTGAGAGAAATCAATAAATGTCTCAAAATGAATGAAAATGAGAACACAACATATCAGAATCTATTGGATGCAGTGAAGGCAGTGCTGAGAGGGAAATTTATAGCCCTCAATGTTTACATTAAAAAAGATGAAAGAGCTAAAAAGTCAATGACCTAACTACACAGCTGGAGGAACTAGGAAAAGAACAGAAAACTTTCCAAAGCAAGCAGAAGGAATGAAATAACAAAGATCAGAGCAGAAATAAATGAAATTGAGGAAAAAAAACAATAGAGAGAATTGACAAAACTAAATGTTGTTTTTTTGAGACGATTAACAAAATTATCAAACCCTTAGCAAGACTGACAAAGAAAAAAGAAACGATGCAAATAAAAAAATGACAATGGTGACATTACTACTCACCCCACAGAAACAAAAGAGATCATAAGAGGATACTATGAACGACTATATGCCGACAAACTTGACAAAGTAGATGAAATGGAAAAACTCCTAGGAATCTATGAACAATGTAAACTGTCACTAGAAGAACTAGATGATCTCAACAAACCAATCAGAAGTAAAGAGATTGAAACAGTAATTGAACAACTCCCCGAAATGAAAAGCCCAGAACCAGATGGTTTCAAAGGAGAGTTCTACCAAGCATTCAAAGAAGATTTAATACCAATCTTACTCAAACTCTTCCAAAAAAATTGAACAAGAGGGAATGCTACCAAACTCATTCCATGAAGCCAATATCATCTTAATACCAATGCCAGATAGATATTATGAAAAAAGAAAATTAAAGACCCATTTCCCTAATGAATATGGATGCAAAAGTCTTCAACAAAATACTTGCTAGTCAAATCCAACAACATATTAAAAGAATCATTCATCATGATCAGCATGCAAGGGTGGTTGAACACAAGAAAATCAATCAGGGTAATATACCTCATGAATAAATCAAAGGAAAATCACATGAGCTTATTGATTGATGCAGAGAAAGCATTTGACAAAATACGGCATCTTTTCTGGATAAAAAATACTACAAAATATAAAAATTGAAGAAAATTTTTTCAACATGAGAAAGGTCATATATGAAAAAACCACAGCTTACATTGTACTCAACGGTGAAAGATTAAAAGCTTTCCCATTGATACCAGGAACAAGACAAGGATGTCCACCATCACCACTGTTGTTCATTATAGTGCTAGATGTTCTAGGTAGAGCAATCAAGCAAGAAAAATAAACAAAAGGCATCTAACCAAATCAAAAAGAAGAAGTAAAATTTCAATATTCATAGATGGTATGATCCTACACCCAGAAAGTCCCCCAAAAATCTACAACAAAGCTGCTAGAACTAATAAATGATTTC
This sequence comes from Dasypus novemcinctus, assembly GCF_030445035.2. Classification (NCBI taxonomy): domain Eukaryota; kingdom Metazoa; phylum Chordata; class Mammalia; order Cingulata; family Dasypodidae; genus Dasypus; species Dasypus novemcinctus. Next base: position 4,622,949 of record NC_080674.1, on the reverse strand, counting down.
AGCAGAGTGGCAGGATACAAGATTAATTTGCAAAAATCAATAGTGTTTCTATACACTGGTAATGTGCAAACTGAGGAGGAAGTCAGGAAAAATATTCCATTCACAATAGCTACTAAAAGAATTAAGTATTTAGAAATAAACTTAACCAAATATTTAAAGCACTTGTATTCAGAAAACTACAATGCACTGTGAAAAGAAAGAAAAAAAAAAAAAGACCTAAATAAATGGAAGAAAATTCCATGCTCATGGATCAGAAGACTAAACATTAAAATGTCAATTCTATCCAAATTGATACACAGATTTAATGCAATCCCAATAAAATTCCACTAGCATTTTTTTAAAGAAATGGAAAACAAAATTATCATATTTATTTTGAAGCATAAGCGTTCTCAAAATAACCAGAAACATCTTAAAAAAGGAAGAGCAAAGTTGGAGGACTCTCAACCTCCAGACTTAAAATCATATTACCTAGCTAGAGTGGTAAAAACAGCATGGTACTGGCATAAAGATATACACATAGACTAATGGAACCGAATTGATGGTTCAGAAGCAGACCCTCACATCTATGGTCAAGTGATTTTTGACAAGGCTGTCAAACCACCAAGTTGGAGGAGAACAGCCTATTCAACAAACAGACTGTGCTGGGAAAATGGGATATCCATATCTGAAAGAAAGAAAGAGGACCCCTATCTCACACCTTATACAAAAATTAATTCAAAATGGATCAAAGACCTAAATATAAAAGCTAGAACCATAAAGCTCCCAGAAGAAAATATAGGGAAACATCTTCAAGACCTGGTGGTAGCTGGTGCATTCTTAAGCCTTATGCTGAAAGCACAAGCAATGAAAGAAAACATGTATAAATGGGACCTACTCAAACATTTGTGGTATGAAGGACTTCATCAAAAAGTCTAGTTCTATGTACTAGAACAAAGGTACATCACTATTGCAAGGTAGTAAGAACATGGAGAAGGGAAAATACAATTAATGTAACCTATGGACTACAGTTTGCAGCAATACTGTAATATTCTTGCATCAATGCCAAGGATGTACTATGTTAATAATAGTGGATTATGGAATAACTATATCAAATGTACACAATAGACCAGAGGTCTATTAGTCTGATGATATTATATCATAATCTGTAACAAATATTCCACAACAATGTAGTGTGTTGGTGGAGGAGTGTTGTATGGGAATTCTACATGTGCACATGAATGTTTTGTAAATTCACAACTTCTCTAATAAAAATAAGTTTTAAAAATAAATCAATATAGGGCAGTGTATGTCACTCAAGTGATAGGGCTTCCACCTACCACACAGGAGGACCAGGGTTCAATCCCTGGAGCCTCCTGGTGAAAAAGAAGAAGAGGAAGCATGCCCACACAGTGAGCCAGTGCCTGCATTGTGAGCCAGTACCTGTGCGGTGAGCCAGTGCCCACGTGAGTGAGTCACGCAGCAAGATGATGATGCAACAAAAGAGAGACAAAGGGGAGAGTCAAGGTGAAGTACAGCAGAGACCAAGAGCTGAGGTGGCACAATTGACAGGGAACCTCTCTCCACATCAGAGGTCCTGAGGATTGAATCCCAGTGAATCCTACAAGAGAAAAAATGAGAAGAGAAGACAAAAAGAGAAATAGATAAAGAAGATCACACAGTGAATGGACACAGACAGCAAAAACAGCAGGGCAGCTGGAGGGGAAGGGGGATAAATAAATAAACCTTAAAAAAATAAGTAATATAAAAGATAAAAGATAGAGTCAGTGTCTCCTGCTGTGTCATCAGGAAGCTGTTCTCTGGCAAGTCAGGGCTGTCCCACAGCCTGCAGGCTTGGTCCCTGGGAAGGTGAACCTAGACAGAGGACAAGAGGCTTCCAGCACTTTCAGCCCACCCTCCCACGCGTGCTTTGTGTTGGGGAGTTGTCTACTACTATGCACAACTCCAAGAGTGACCCTGCGTAAATTGATGAAAACTCATTCTCTCACCTTTAATTAGAGTACCCTATACCTTTCATGCTCTGGCTAAGTGTTTAGGAAAACTGGGATCTTGGGTTTGGGTGAAAAGTCTATTTGCCATTCGGGAAACCCATGGACACTAGAGCAACTTCTCGTTGCCCCTTCCCTGCTGGCTGTCTGTGTGGACTTGTTCCTGGTGGGCGGACAGGTCCCATCAGAGCTGAGCCTAAGGATGCCGAGGCTGTATGGAGCCCATGCAGTAAGGGAGATGTTCTCCCTCCTTCCAGAACCTGCTGATCACACGCAGGACTGCATGGATAACGAATGGAGTTTAAATAGAGATTGCTGTAAAACCTGTACTCTGTGCATAGACCTCTGTGATGGAGGTTTTCGAGGTAGGGTCTCCTGGCACCCTGAGAAGACCAGGGCCTCAGCAACCACGCACAACTTCTTCAGGCAGGTGACTCTCAGGCACCCCTGCTGGCCAAACACTCACAGTGGGCCCAGAGCCAGTGACAGACACAAGTGAGACAAGATGCCTCCTGCAGGGGTGTTGGGTCCAGATGGAAGTCACCATGAGAGGCCATGCAGAAGGGGGGTTTGAGCTGAAAGGCCATAAGGTCCTGGTGGGCAGCAGGGGTGAGGAACAGGGCTTCTGGAGGTCTGAGTTGGGACCTCATCTCATTGTTTATATCTGTACCTCTTCATCATCTCTACCTCTTCATCATCATCTATCTATCTGACATCAATCCATCACCTAACTCTATTTTCTATCATCTATCTAATTATGTAATATATTTGTCACCGATCTTCATCTATCTATCATGTACCTAACTGCCAGTTTTAGTTTCCTGGCTTCTAAAACAAATACCATGCAATGCATTGGCCTAAACAATGGAAACTCATTGGCTCATGGTTTTGAAGCTGGGAGAAGTTCAATATCACGCGGTCCACACAGCGATGCTTTCTCCCCAAAGACTGGGTGCTCTGGGGCTGTCTACCGGCAGTCCTTGGCTCTTCTCTCACATGGTGATGCACATGGGGATGTCTTTTTCTTTCTCTTCCAGTTTCTATTGATTTCCAGCTTCTGCAGCTCCCTATGGCTCTCTTGGTGGCCATCCCTATCAGTCTGCAGTAAAAGGATTAAGACCCACCTGAGTCGGTCGGGCCCCACCTTAACTGAAGTGACCTCATCCAAAGGTCCCATGTACAAGGATTCACACCCACAGGAATGGACTAAGGTTAAGAGCCTGTTTTCCTGGAGCCCATAGCTCTAAGCCACCACACTACCTATCATCTATCTCACTTAGAGAAACACTGTAAGTATCAGCCATCATTTTTTCACAGCCTCTATCTTAAATCCTTCTCTTTCTGCTCTCTGTAATTAACTGTCAATCTTCCTGGCTTCTAACTCTGTTATTTGTTCTTTGGCTGATGGCCTTGTCTTATACTTTGATCCTTATTTTCAGTACTTTTTTTCCTCTGGCTCTGACCTTTCTTTACCTTGGCCAAACTCTCTCTACACCATGGGATAAAAGGAGGAAAAAGGAATCCAAGCAGAAGACTAGGAAATAATCACTAGAGGAGAGCAAGAAAATAATATCGTGGAGGTAAAAAAAATGAGACTTTCAATGGCAGGTGTCAGTAGAGTTAACCTCTAGCAAGAGGTTAAGGAGTTGGATTGAAAACTCTTTTCTGGATGGGGATGTGTGGGGGCTCATGGAGATGGTGAGAGAGGCAGTGACAGTGGGGTTAGGGGAAATGGTGTGGGGAGGACTGAGCCCCTTCCCTCCTGGGGGGAGGCTGGAGGTCCACCTTTGCCTCTGCAGTTCCACGTTCGCATGCCTCTCTCTGTCTTTCCTTCCTCTTATAAAGACACCCTATTCGGGTCTTTTAGGCACCTCTTAATCCTGTGTGACATCATCCTAACTTGATTCCATCGGCAAAGACCCTCTTTCCAAATAAGATCACACCCAGGAACTGGGGGTGAGGACGTGAACACGTCTTTTTGGGAGCATCTTTCAACACACTGCTCTCTCCCATGAGAGATGAGAGACCGCAGGTGTGGGCTGCGGTGGCAGGTTTGCTCACTATCCTCGACGGGTTTGGAAGCGATGTGGGTGGACAGGGCAAGCTGTTGAGCTCTGAGAGGCAGCCGGCCCTTCCCAGTCCTGAGGGTCACAGGGCAGCCCACGCACCATCTTAAGTTACCTTGCAAGTTCCTCAATGCTGACCTGGCCTGATGGAGAGGCCAAACTCGCCGCTCCCCAGGAAAAGGCTTCCAGGTGTGAGCAGCCGCAGGTAGGCATTGCAAACCTCTTGGCTGGCGTGACTCTGCGGGAAAATAGATCTGCGTGGTGGAGATAGCTTCCACTATTACTCACTCCTTTTGGTGGCTTTCTCATTTCCAAGAATGTGTAATTGGTTTCATTAATAAGATAGGTTGCTCGTGTTTCTTTTTTTCTTTTTAATAACCGTCTGGGTATTATTAGTTCCAAATTTAATTTGCAAAGGTAGAATTGTAATGGGAGTAATTTGGTGTTCAGCATTTTTAAAATTTTAAATACTTTTTGCAATTAAGCCATCCATTGTTTCCAGCAAGGCTTTTGTAAAACCTCGCCTGCTAGGGAAGGGAGCTCTTGGGGCCAGGTGGAGGTGGGGCAGGGGGTTCTAAGGCTGCGCCTGTTGGTCTTTCTAACACGGGCCGTGCCTCCTCTGCCCTCTGCACAGGGGTGAGGAGCCTGGGCTTGCTTGCGCAGGGCCTGGGCCGGATCCGGGAGGGCACCTCACCGTCACACAGTCCTTGCCTTCTCTGGACCTGTCTGGACTCTGGGGAGAACGGCGTGGGACCTGGGAGCTTTGCCTGTGGGTTTTGGGAGGCTTGGGGCACAAACCTCAGTGTGCCAGGAGCCCAGGGGCTATTCCACACATCGTCTGGGGGCACCGTCTCTCTCTTCTGCCTTGACCACCCAGTGTTGGGCGTGGATTGGAAATTCCATAATTGATCAACAGGATGGTGAAAACACAGTGGGTTCTTGGCAGGAAGGTGTTGGCACAGCCCCCGGTGGGGACAGAATGTTAATCTAAGGAATTACAGACTCTGACTGGAAAAAGAAAGTCTGGTGGGTGAAGGGTCAGGCAGAATGTAGTTTCATAGCTTTTCCCTTCAATGCACAGCAATTTCAGGAAAAAAGATAAATCTGCCTTTGAAAACAACAGGAACCACTTTGCCAAAGCTGTTAAGGGAGAACATGAGAAAGCTTGTGGACCGCCACGGAGGGATCTGAAAATAAGCGGTGAGCTGGACACCCAGACCCCGCACAACCAGCGTCCTGCCAACGGGCTGGGCTGAGCCCAGGCCAGGTCTGCTGCCCGGCCACCCACTCCTCCCTGCCAGTGGGGAACACTTCCCTGCAGGGAAAAGCTGCCCCCGACTGAGGACGGGTGGCAGGGAGGAGGCGGCAGAAGAGGCCACTTGCCAGCATTTAGGTCAGTGGGGGGTGGACCCAGGGACGTCTCACGGAGGACCTAGTGGGCTCCTGGTGGTCTAGGGAATGTCTTTTTTGAAACAAAAGTGAAATAAAGCCAAACCGACCCAGACCTGTCTGCCCCGGCCAGGTGGGTAAGGGGCTGTGTGGGGCGTGCCCAGTGGCCCGGCGCTGCACCGCCGCCTGCCATCCCCTCCTTCTCCCCAGCTCTGTCTCCCTGGCCAGGCTCGCGCTGAAGGGTCCCCCGCATGCCCGGCACAGCTGAAAGGACCCCTGCGCCCTGGCCTGGGGAAGCTCTGCAGCCATCCTGGGCTTCGCCCTCCTCTGGAAAATGGAGAAGAGCCACTTTACGCACGCGCCTCTCCGTGTGCTGCCGGCTCCCTCCGTGGACGCACGTCCCGGGGGACAGGCACTGAGACGCAATCCTCCCCCCAGCCCCCTCCCCCTCACCTGCAGCGAGTGTCCCCTTACCTGCTCCTGGCCCCGCCCCCTGCCACCTGCCTGGGCCCCTGCCCGGCCTGGCCTCTGTGGGCTCTGAGCGCAGCTGGGCTGGGAGGCCTTTAGGCCTGGCCGCCCCTGAGGGTCACCCTGCCCTGCTCTCCTCCTCCTCCTCTGACTCCAAGCAACCTCGGGGCAGGGCCTGGCCAGTGTAGACCCTCAGCGGGAAAGCGCAGAATTGTGGAACCGACTTCATTCCCAGAACTGGGCCCAGACCCTGCAGAGAGCGGCATCCTGCCAGGACCCTCTCGCCCCCACGCGCGGCGGCGCTCGGCTGAGCCCGTGTCCGGGGCCCTGTCCGGGCGCCTGGCCGGCCCTGCTCCTTCGCCGGCAGCGCTGCGCGGCAGCCTCTCCTAGGAAAGGGGCGCAGAGGCTTCAGCCGGCCAGAGGCGCCCTCGGGCACGCGCCGCCAGGGGGTCTCTGCGGGGACAGCAGGCTGCTTCTCCTGGATTCTCCTGTCCCCGGAGCGCAGTGGCAGAAAGGGGGTCAGCACAGGAACCCCGGCCGTCTAGGGGCCTGCAGGGTGCCCCCAGGACGGAGAGATTTTATGCCAAACCCTAAATCTAGAAGAGTGTGCGAGCCAATTAAATCTAGACTGTGCAGGACCAACGGTGATGTCAGGAGGTTTACTTTCTCTTAACACACAGAACATGCATTACTTTGGCAAATATGTGTCTCCCAGGACATTAGAAAATCAATACAATGCTTTTTAAAGAAGGCTTATTCCAAGGACCACGTGGAAATTCCAAACCAGGTGTTCTTTGTAATTTTAGCTCTTGGGTATGACTTGACTTTACAGTGTGTCAACTTCCTTCAAAAATGAGCACCTACTGGGCCCCCGAGGCTTCCATGGGGAGGGTGGCCTTGCTCAGAGGTTCACAGTGGTTCCATCACCGCAGCCCAAGGGGTGTCGGGTGTCCAGGCCACCACGGCTCCAGGCGGGGAGGGCGCCCAGAGTGTCCCCCTGGAAAGCAGGCTCTGAGCAGCACAGTCCACGTCAGGGGACGGGTGAGGGATGGAGCCACGAGCCCTTTGGACGAGCTTGGGGCAAACCACAGGGCCTGGGGTCACTCCCCCACTCAGGGTCACTCCCCCACCACCTGCTTGATTTTCCCCAGAAAGCACATTCTAAGGAGGCAGCCATCCATCTTCTCAGGTCCACTTATTTCTCCTTTTCTCCCTAACTCAGCTCCAAGGTCCTGTGGAAACTAGAGGACGAGTGAGTTCAAAATCACTGATGCTTTTTGGATGAAGACTGAGACATTAACTATATTTTTTTCGACCTTTGCAATTAGATTTTAGCAAGTGACTGGAATGAATTTTTAAGTAAAGGAAAAAAAGTAAAAAGGGTAGTGTATTAGTTAACCAAAGGGGTGCTGATGCAAAATACCAGAAATCTGTTGGCTTTTAGAAAGGATATTTATTTGGGGCAGAAGCTTACAGTCACCAGGCCATAAAGCATAAGTTACTTCTCTCACCAAAGTCTATTGCCACATGTTGGAGCAAGATGGCTGCTGACGTCTGCCAGGGCTCAGGCTTCCTCTTCCCTTAAGGCTCCATGGTCCCAGCTTCTTCCACTATCAGCTGTAGGCTGGGACTCATCTCTCTCCCAGGACTCGATTCTCTCCAGGCTCAGCTGCTCTGCTCTTTCCACAAGGTCAGCTGTGGACTAGCAGGTGAACGATCGTCTCTCTTCCCGGGGCCTCTGCCGTGTCTAATGGAGCTTTCTCTCTTTCCTCATGTATCTGCTTCTCTGTGTGTTTACTTGTTGGGGTTCCAGCATTAAACTCCAGCCGTCTCCTCTGCCGTGGGGTTGTGGACTCAACTTCCTACTGACAGGGCCCAACAAAGCCTTAACTATAATTTAATCCAATAAGAGCGAAACCTCTGAATTCAATGCAATCTATATACCCAGAGGAATAAACCAGTTCACAAACATAATCCAATATCTATTTGTGGAATTCACAAACAATATCAAACTGCTACATGTGGGTCATAGATTTACACAAATTCTCACCAGGGAATCATTTTCAAATGGGAGCATCTTTCCAAGGAGGCTGGGGTGATGAGGGCAGGACCTCAAAGTCCCCATATTTTCCTTTGGGCTGTGAGCCGTAGGGCCTCAGAGATGGCCAGTTACAGCAGCCGGAGGGTGCTGGGTCAGCCTGCCCTGCACAGAGCATGGCTTTTATGCAGCTTTACCTTCTGATCTTCACTTGGAAACAACTGAGATTCACCCAACAGCAAGCTCCAGAGCAGCAGGATGGCAGGGAGGTACCAGGGAGCTGAGCCTGTAGGTGTCAGACGATGGGGCATGCCACCTGTGCCTCCTTACCTGTGTGCACCTGCTCTTGGTGCTTTATCAGCAAAGGTGACAGAGAGGGAGGCTTAGCTGAACATTCTCTGTGTATCTCCATCAGCCCTGCCTCTTCTCTTTTGGATTGTCCTCCACCCCTAGTCAAATCTCCACACATCGGTTTCTAGAATTTTCCATGCAGCAGGGTCTGGTGGCAGAGCCTCTTGTTTCATCTCACTCTCCATGTGTCTTGCTCAGTTCCTGTTAAGGATGGAGGGAATGGCAGGCAGCTTCTCAGCAAGCGCCACAGCTTGCAAGACTGCAGAGCAGCGAAGATGAAATTCGAGCCTAATGTGGACTGACAGCACATTTAAGCAACCAGGAAGGAGATACAGATAGATCAGTGCTGCGTGGCTCTGTCCTTTCCCCACCACTTGCTTTCTGTATTTCCCTTAAACAGAGCCAAGGTGCCAGGCTTGTGCATTCTGAGGCTGTTTTTTCCTGCTTCTTATAGCTGGGCTCTAATCAATTCTCTGCCATATCAGAATCAGCACTTCTCGTGGGACTTAGAGGCTGTCTTCCTGTCAGCCAGAATGGGCCAACTGTGCAAAAAAAGCCTTTCTTTGTGGATCACACTTACTGATGATGACTTCTTTCAATGACAGTCCATCCTTAAAATTGTTGCAAAATGGAAGGAGAGTTGCAAATACATATATGCTAAAGAAGGACCAAGTGTTTTCAGGTCTATGGGTTATAGGGTGAAAAAATAACTGTTTCATGCAAAATAGAATAAGCTCGCAGAGTAGGCCTGCCAAGGAGGGGCGGGGCGCCGAGGGCTTCGGGTGGCAGGGGCCTGGGGGAGGCAGGGGCGCGGCCTCTGTCTGTGGGAAAGCGCTGAAGCGAGGCGCGTTCCTGGGCCAGCACCGTGATAAAAACGAGGGTGGGCGGAGGGGGCCCACCTTCACCTCCTTCCTGGATATTTTTATTCATAGAGGAAAATTTGCCTCTAAGAAAGGACTGATTGAGAACCAAAAACATGTGTTAGAGAATATACCCACCAATGGTCTCCGGTCTCTCGGCCATCAACCTCCCACACAGCTGCCCGCCTGCCCCTTAGTTTGCACACCCCCCCCCCCCCCCAGCATCAAAGCTGCTTCACCCCTCAGCTGTCACCTGGAACCCAGGATTCCTACCCTTGAGAGAAAGCCCATTCAGTTTGGCTAAAACCTTTCAATAGATGAGGACTGAGAACAACCCCAGATATATAAGCCTGGAGAAATTTTTGCTAACAATAAAAGGAAGGAAGGAAATTAAATGGGAAGATAGTTTTCATTCCTGTGGGTGATTTTCAATACCTCTTTAGGTCCCAGTAAAACAAAACTGATGCACATTGTATTTCCTCTCAGAAGAGAGAAAAGATGTCAAAGAACACTATGCAATGCTTTTTGCTCATAGGTTAAGCAAAACAAAATAAACGGTAATACAGCAAGTCCTAACCCTCAAACAGAATGCTTTCCAAAAGTTCATTTTAAGATATTGGTGAGGAACTTTGATCTCCTATTTTGAAGCGAACAATTACGTACAACAAAGCTGAGTGAAGGGAGATAATGCTTTGGGTCTGGCTTCCTGAGGGTGTTTATTACGTTGCGCAGCCACCCTAAGGACTTACTCTCCATTCCTGACGCTGTTTTGTAGGAAACCCCCAAGTTCCAATTTCAGTGGCCATGAATTCATCGGGGAAAAAACGTTTCAGGCTGGTGCGTGCCAGGTGCCCACCTCTTTACCACTGTCTTCTCAGAGGCCTTCAGATAGGGACAGGGAACAGGGCGGGGGACTTTCAGATTGAGTCTCCTTGATGACTCTGAAAATGTCTTAGTCTTCCATTGAGTGAAATGCTGTAAGGCAGGGACTGCCTGGGGAGAGGAGTGTGGTAATAAGGTAGTACTGGAAAGCCTGGGATCCTGCTTAGCTCTTTCTCCATCATCACATGCTGAAGCTGTAGCCTAGTCATCTCCCTGCCCACACGCATGGTGCTCAGCCTCCTGCTTGAGGCTTAGTTTTGCATTTCATCACTCACGTAGCTCCTTTCTCTTCCTTGGCGTAGCAATTTGGAGACACGGATATGAGACTGATTCCTGGGCTGGGGACACATCTAGCATCTTAAGATACAAAAAAATGAGGTCATCACCAGAGATGTGGTCAGTAAAGCTAGAGATAAGAAGACCTATTTTCAGAAGAAATGGAGAAAACCAGGATTTAGAATTAGACACACTGGGATTTGAATCATCCGTCAGCGTTGAGCCCCTGAGAGCTGCCTGAGTTTCCGGTTTCCTTGTTTTCTAGATGGGGATGATAATACCTCTCTCTCAGAACTCATGAGGAAATTGGAAATTATAAGAAAAATTATGTACATAAAAAAAATGCAGTGTGAAAGTCACCCCAAAGAGTTGGGACGATAATTTAAAATACAATTGGAGAGTACTTATTAATTTAAAATTACATTGAAGGGGCCATCTATTTCCGGCAACTTGAACTTCTAAACAACCTGAACTTCCAATAATTATAAAACTCACTATACCTACATAGAACTTAGCATGTGCCAAGAATTGTTCTAAGCACTTTTCATATGTTAATTTGCTGAATTCTTACACACTCTGTGAGATAGGTAATGTCATCCCCAGCTTATAGATGAGGTAACAGAAGCAGAGAGAAGTTATACAACTTTGTAAAGTTTATACAGCTCCTGAGTAGTGGGACAGGGAGGGATGGGGACGGAAACCCAGGCAGTAAAGTTTCAGAGTTCACCTTATCAGCCACTATTCTGGAAATAGGTAGAAATGCTGAACACACTACATGGTTATACTTTTCATTATGGAGATGGAAAACGGCCAGAAATGCCAACATTAGGGAGTGACCTGAAAGGAAAAGATGTACGATGACCTACAGCTTCCCAGCAGGAGAGGGGATGGGAAGAGCAGCCTGGGGGATGGGAACTGCCAGTCTGTGGCCGACACTGGTAGGGAATTGGACCTGAGTCTATGGCATAAAATTACAATCCTCACCGGCTGCATAGTCAGTGAAAAGGTACAGGAAGAGAAGTCTGATGATCAGTTGAGAAAGCAAACAAGTAGGCTTGTATGGCTTGACCGAGGCTTTGGGGGAAAAGGTGCTGCTTGAGAATAAGTAGCCATGGGTCTGCCTTCAAGATGAACTTCACACTTCACCATGGCCTCAGGATCCAAACAGTGACTCACAGGTATGGGAGCGGGCCACATCCAGAATAGCCCTGGGCAACCAGAAAGAAAACACTAAACCAACCTTCAAGCATACACCCTCAACCCCGTCTGCACAGAATTTCCAGATGCAACACTCAAAGATGAATTCAGGCCCACACTAGGGAGAGAATAAACCATGCCAAGAGTCAGGGGACACAATCAAATCAGGGTAAGATGCTTGAGAACTTCAGATGATAGAGCTGCTAGAGGAAAAACACAAGGTAATAACATTTGAAAGACCTAAAGTCATGAAGCGAGGAAATCAGCATGTAAGAAAAGTAGGAGACAATGAAAGGAACAGGCAGATAATTGAGATGGGGAATTTAGTGGGTGAGGAGATGAGGGGGTTACACAAAGCAGAAGAGAGATACAGTGAACTGAAGATGTTTACTCTAGGGCTTTACTCATTATTATCTCATGGGGTAGGTTAAGGACCTAGTGAGATGATATTTATGGAATTCTAAGAATAGGACATGACACATAGGAAGCACTAAATAAGTATTGGTAAAAAAAATAAAAAATTTTAAAAAAAGTAAGTAAAAATAAAAGCAGGACATAGAAATAAAAAATAAAAAATATACAAGATTGCTTAGCAGAAATGAGGACAAAATTGTAGTGTCCAACATGCAGGTAATAGGAATTCAAGAAACAGAAAACAGAGAGAATGGAAGAGTGAAACACTCAGAGAGATGATGGCAAGACTTATCCAGAAATGAGGAAAAACCTGAATTTTCTTAGCTGAAACCTCAATGAATCTTCCTAGATAAATAAAAGACAAAACACAGAGAAACTACAAACTCCAAAAACAAAAAAGGGGAAGATCTTAAATTTGACCACTGAGGAAAAGCAAAACAAAACAAACAAAAAGGAGCAGGTTACCTACAAAATGAAAATTGCCCTGACAAAAAGATTTTTCAATGTTAACAACAGAAATCTTATAATGATGCCGTCAAAATATTGAGGGGAAAATGGCCTTCTGCCTGGAATTCTACACCCAGTGAAACCATCATTTTTAACAGCGAGGGTTATATAATGTCATAATGCAACAAAGATGGAGAAATTTCACCACCAACTAAAGCTCTACAGCTGAACAAAGGAAAGCACTTTGGAAAGAAGAAAATTAAATCCAGAACGAGGTAAAATGCAAGAAAAGAAAGAATATTTGGTAGATCTAGAGAAGCCTCATCTACTTAAAGCACGAATAGTAATCACAATGATGATAATTTTGTGGGTGGTGATAAAAGAGGAGCTGGTGGGTTATGCACAGCAGTAACACATACGACAGAAGGGCAGGGATCTGAATTACTGTCTTCCTTGTGGAGAACTAGAGGTCATGACTCACTTGAGATCTTTTGTTATGTCAAATATGTAGGTTCAAGTTGTGATGCCACCACACACACAAAAAGTACTTGAACAAGAATGAACTATTTCTATATTAGTAAAAGGAATAAAAGGAAGCAAAGAAGATTTGCTTGACCCAATAGACAGGAAGAAAGAAAGAGGACAAACTCATAATCATAATGTGAGACTTTAGCACTATTCTCAATTAATAAGGATATAGCAAACAATCACATTATAATTCACTAATTTGACTGACTAAAATGTTCATAGAACTCTGTTCCTAACAATTACAATTATTTTTTAACACATATAGAACCATTATTAAAACTAGCCTTCTATTGAGCCAAGAGAACCTTATCAAATACTAAAAAATAAGTATCATAATGAATACATATACTAATCATATTTTAGAATATCTACTCCAAAGAGATTTTTTAAAAATATCAAAAGGTAGTGAGAGAGAGAAAGATAGGAAAACAGATTCAGATGGAGAGACACAGATTACTAACAAAGGAATGAAAATTAGGTTGACATCTTTTCATATGTAATTGTGAAGGAAAATACTTCAGATGTTCTCAGAAAAAATTACTTATGGCTTAGGATGCAATATCCTACTAAATCAACATTCAACTATAAGAGGTAATACTTCTGAGTGCAGGACAAATCCTTACATATTTTACAAGTGGCAGATCCTTTCTGGAAATATCACTCAAGATTTACTCTAGCAAAATACAAAATGAACATATTAAAAATGAGGATGCCAGAACCAAGAAAGAGTGACCTACAAAATAATAGCTCCCATAAAATTTGTGGTTGGCTCTGAAAAATGCATTTGGATAAAGTAAGACAATGTATATCTGGAGATAAGTTCACAAATGAGTATAATGTGGGAGATGAAGGGAAGTAGAGTGGGAATCAAGTGTGGGAAGGGTTTTGTCTTGTCAGGGAAGAGGTGAATTCCAGACATGGATAGAGTGCTCTTAAATGTAAAGTTAAAAATTTAAGAGTAATCTAGGAGAATGTAAGTAGGATTTAAATATTCCAAACTAATAGAACAAAACATTGAAAGAAAAATCTCCAATGGAAATGAACTCACAGTAGAAAAGAAAAATGAGCTGCACAAGGAGACAATTCAGTATGAGAATGAGTAGATGCAACAACCTGAGGCAGTGGACACCCAAGAATTTCATGCTCAGAAAGAGATTATAAAATAAGGAATGCTTAAAATTACTAAGGACAGTTTTTTTAAAAAGATATGGTATTCATCAGGGAAAAGACTATGTCTACAAAGAGGATTTGAAAAAGAACTAAAGTGCATTTCTAGAAATGAAAAGTACGATCATAAAAAAACAGCTCAAACAGATTGAACAGCATGGCGGGTAGACTTGAAGAGAGGACTTAATCGGAAGATAAAGCTGCAGAAATCACCAAGAATTAGACACAAAGAGGTGGAGTGATGGGCATTTATGAAATGAACTCATTTCAACTTCACGGGAGAAGAATGTTTAAGATGTCTCTCAGAGAGCTTTGGATGAGAATCAGTTTTCACAGAAGGGCCTAAGAGGTTTTTCAGACCTGAAGAGATAAATGATGATCACGTGGCAGAGCACACCCTGTCCCAGGCAGGGTAAATAAAGCACACCCATCCCTAAACACACTGCCGTGGAATTTCTAACCAGCCAATACCAGGAGAAGAACCTGAAAGTCAGAGAAAAAAGACTGATCACTTACAAAGGAATGATGACTGATATAGGGACTTCATTGGTTAAAAAAAAAGAGTTTTCTTCTACGTGCTGAGGGCAAATAACGATCAACTTATAATTGAGAAAAGACAACAGAAAAGGCAGAGAAAGGTTCATTAACAGACTCTCCCGAATGACTTTCAGTACTTGAAGGAAATCAGTGCAGAGGATATCGAAATCAGAATGAAGGAAGGGGACGCTAGAAGCAACGAAGGCAACCTAAGCACGTATGGACGTCCTGAAAGGCCAAGGCACCTGAGCACGTTAGTTTTTCAGGTATGAGAACCACCAGCCCCAAATCCAGACCCCTCCAGGTGGCCCACGACGCGGGCAGGCTCTGGCTCAGTCCCACCTGCTCCTCTGGCTCACCTGGTTCCGGCGTATGCGTGTCCTCACTGTCCTTTAGCTGTGCCCTTTAAGTGCACCCTCCGCCTGCTCTGTGTTGCATTGTCCTCAGCTGTAAAATGGGTAGCAGCAGTTGCTCACAGAATGTGGAGTGGCTTGAATGGAGACTTTGAAAAGCTTTCAGCCCCCACATGGCTCCTGGCCGCACGGCTCTGCCTCTGGCCCTGGAGTTCCTGCAGCTCCTGGACCACAAACACCAGACGGATGCAGGGCTGCCCAGACAGTGCCTACGACCCTCGGGGGCAGCCCCAGGGGACCTGGCTTCACGGACATGCGGGGAAGCCGCGTCACGTGCAAGCACGGAGGCATCTCCAGATCCTGGCGTTGGCTCAAACGCCTATCAGCAGCACCGTGTCACAGCCTTGCTGGAAGAAATCCTGTTGTCTGAAAATCTCAACTTGGAAAGGTCAGTAAGGATGGGATTGCTGTTTGTTTGCTTCAATCCTACATCCTCGGAATGCATGGCCTGAACTTCCGCATCCAGACTTCTTTGTGCAAGGTGTCAGGAACATGTGTCTTTAGCATAGGAGTCCTCCAAAGTCAAGTTTCCAGAGGCCAACAGCCAGCACCCTGCACCAGAGGAGCCACCCGCAGGCTAGCCGAGCAGCTCTTTCAGGAAACACCTCCTTTCATCGCCAGTTCCCGTCCTCCACAGCCGCTTTTAACATTCGTGATAATCGAGGTGCCGTTTCTAGGACCTCCTGCCCACTCAGCAGCCCCTTTGCCATGACCTAAAACTTCTCCGGAACAGCAGGTGCCTCGAGGAACGGACGCCGTGCTAACCCCGCAGCCCCAAGGCTTCTGTGAAAAACGGGTTCAGGGCAACTTGCTCAGTTTTAAAATATTAATAACCACTTTTATTCCTACAAGGAATAATTTTAGACGGTGATTAACATTTATTAAAAACAAAAGTTTTGACATGAACAAGAAAGTAAGAATGTGATCTGGAGTAGGAGGCTGAGTTGGCGCGCGGCCGGTGGCCGGCCGCTCCCTGCTGTGGCTTTCTCTTTTGTTTTTATGTTGACCTACAATTTCTCAGAGAGTTTTAGTCTCTCTCTCTCTCTATTTCTTACTCTCTCTCACACACACACTATTATTTTGAGAAAGAGAAAGTGCGTGTATGAATCATAAAAGATGAAAGTGCAGCTTCCTTACAAACGCAGTCATGCCTTGGCCATTATCTGATAATTTATAACTTTTGATTATTCAACAGGATTAATCTAGGCTTTGTCAGTGAAGTAAAGCATTGCTAACAAAATAGCTATGCATATAAATTTGCAGGCCTAAGACAGCAATATTTTTTTCAGATTCCCTCAAGCATATTCAAATTACTCAGTTGCTTGTCAACAATTGATATATGCTAGTTACAAGAATACATCAGCACTCTTTGTTAAAATATCAACCATTGCAATTTGCATTTCTTTAATATATTCAATAATTCAAGCTCTCCATTAATTTCTCTCATTTGTCTCCACTGACTGTAGCTGACTTACAAACACTCACACACATTTGCTCCTATACTCAAGGAATGTAAACTCACCTGAGGGATGACTTTGGAAACCTCTAACCTGTGTTTTTTGTTGGTCTCAGTTTCTACCATCTGTTTAGCGCTATTAAATTATTATTACTTTTCACGGCTATTCTAAAATTCCTCTACCACCTTCCTATAGGTCAGGAGTTCTTAGCCTTTTTGTTCCACGGACCCCTTTGCCAGTCAGGTGAAAACCACGGACCCCTTACTAAGTCCACACTGTACGGTGTAATATTTAATAAATATCCCACACTTGCACCAACACGTCCCCACAAGAAGAATGTTTTTTTGAATTTAAATTCAAACTCACAGACCCCTTGTTAAGAACTCCTGCTCTAGGCAGAATATCCTGTTTCTACAGTTTGATTAGATACAAGTGGATTTTAGCTGAGATATTTTTGGCATCCCAAAGAGACAAACTTCTGCTTTGTTCCATACTTCCATGCGTCAATGTACACAGAGCATCGGGTTTGACAGTGGTCAGTCCAGGAACGCCATTTGAGAAAATGCTAATGAAGGTCACTGGGAAATCCATCTGTGGTTTCCAACTGCTGCAAGTAAAGCTCTTCCTGTAACAGACTTTATTACTTAAATAAGGCATAATCAGAAGACAGTAGCACAGTTTTATAAAGGCAGGTCTACCTTATCCTTAATCCTGAATTTCAATTTCACAGGGCAGCAGCTTCTGGAAGTTCCGGTGGATTGCTCAGGAATCCAGCGTTGGGCTTTGTCACCCCCCGTGGTCACAAATTTGCCCTTTCAGGATAGCTAAGTGGGGGTGAGGGGTGTCCGCAGTTCAGGCAGCCAGATGATTGAATCCTCTCAAGGAGAGGGCCAGGAGCTTCCAGGCTGGTAAATAAGAGATGAAGGGTCATGAGACACTGACTGGTGATTTTAAGACTCTGGCTGTGACTCAGATGCCCAAGGTTGACCCAGGAAAGGCTTAAAAGCTGAGCCTGCACACAGCAGACATAAAAAGCAGAAGACAGCTGGCAAGGGACCACCGAGAAGCAGTGCTATAAAAAAGAAGTTCTCTAAGCTAAATGGGCCACAGGAGACAGCAGCTGGTGCTTTCCCTGGCCATTTATAAAAGAAAGGCATGCATCGCTGTGAGCCCAAGCGCTACAAATCAGAGGCAGGCTTCCGTGGGCAGGTGTAAGCGCAACACAGGCGACACGTCCCGACCATTTTGCAGTATGTGGCAGTAAGATTTTTTTGCAAGAAACATTGGTTTTGTTTGTGACACATTGTAGACACTCATTTCTCTACATCTCCGTGGTCAAGGACACAACTGGGATGACCTCCATGGGTAGTTCTGAAGCCAGAGGAGGCTAAGGGAGGGGAGGGGAGGAGGGAAATGAGACGTGGCGCGCTCCTGGCCAGAAGGGCATGCTTCCCCCAACTTTTGTCGCTCGCTGGCTGAACGGCTTAGTTAATCGGTCATCGGTTACTATGGCGACATCCTCAGGAAGGTGACCGTGTAGCGGGGTCCCCTGGAGCGTCCCTTAGCCTCGTGGAACCTTCATTTGAAACCCTTCACTTGAAACCTAGACATTTAATTACTGAATTCTTCAGGTAGCCAGGATTGGAATAAAGTCTGTAAATGTGCTAAAATAATAATTATGGTAGCTATTTAGAAATGACCATACGCCAGGCACTGTGTGCCCGGCCCCTAATTCTAAAGCCACCCTCTGGAGACCCGTGACCCGGGCTGCCTGGCTCCACCAGGCACCGCCTCCTCTCAACCTCGCGGGGGACCGGATTCTGGAGGAACCTTAGGTGCCAGCATGGCGGTGCCCTGAAGCAGAGAGGGATGGGGCGCAGGCCCCCAGCTGGTGCCCGGGGCCGTCCAGAGCCCTCTGGCTGGAGCTCACGCTGCAGGATGCCTAGAGGAGGGGTCCCGGCACCACGCGCCCCTCCGCCTGCACCAAGTGATGCAGCTCAAGTCTGCCCTGAGCCCTTTTCAGGACAATCCATGCGAGGGAGGGTCTGTCGTTGTCACGGCTTCCAGAGGGGAGCCTGCGGCTCCTCAGTTCCACCACTGGTGGCAGAGCCAGGGGCCACTGCTTGTCTTCCTGACCCGTCCCTTTGATCCTCTCATTCTGTGATGCTTTGGTGACTTCCTTCCTTCCCTTCAAACAGGTAACAAAGTCACCTACACCCATATTCTGTTTACAGACCCTACTGAGTTCTGTACTCAGCTGTACTTGACTCCCCGACATACCCACTCCCCCCCAAGGTGCAGGAGACAAGGGGTCCCTCCCTGGGGGCAGGCAAGGGGCTGGGCAACCCCTTCCTTGCTCTTCCACCGCCTGGGTGCAGGCGGCCCACTCCATCTTGTCACCACAGCGTGTGCCACCCACGGCCCTCCGGTCACCAACCCTCTTGGGCCCTAAGGACTTGGCCAGATGCAGAATGGAGGGATGCACGGGCACCAAGCTAGCCCGTGGAGGCTGAGGTTTGGAAGCCTTCTGTGTCTGTGTTTTCCTGGTGTGTCTCACTGTCTGCTATGATGCTATTCTGCAAGATAATTTCTTTTATTCTTATAATAACTTTGTGTGGGATATAGCTTCCATACTTCTTTTTATATTTCTTTTTAATTAAAGAAGTTATAGATTTACAGAAAGAGCATGTAAAAAATAGTGTTCCCATATACCCCCCTACTGTTGACACTTTGCCTTAGTGTGGTATCTTTGTTATAACTCATGAAAGGGTATTAATATTGTACTATTGACTATAGTCCACAGTTTACACATGGTATACTTTCCCCCATACCCCACCCTATTGCTAACACCTAGTATTAGTGTGGTACATTTGTTATAACTCATGAAGGAACATTTTTATACTTGTACTGTTAAATATAGTCCATCATTTACAATAAGGTTCACTGTTAAACAGTCCTGTATTTTATCTTTTAATTTTTATTCTAGTAGCATATATATCATGTAAAATTTCCTCTTTTAACCACAGTCACACATATAATTCAGTGCTGTTAATTACACTCACAATAATGTCCTAGTATCACCACCATCCAATTCCAAAACTTTACAGTCAACCTAAATAAAAATTCTGTACAAACTCAGTATGTTTTCTTGGTGTGTTTATCTGTTATGAGGTTATTCTGCAAGGTAAATTCTTTTTTTCTTTTCCTTATAATAACTTTGCATTTGGTATGGTCTCCATACTTTTCTGAAGCTTGTTTTTATCTGAAATAGCTTTTCCTGAATCTTTAGAAGGAAGCAAATTCCAGAATTGGTTTTATAACTTCACAGAACACCCTCTTCCACTATTTTGACGTAGTGTTTACTTTGGGGAACTATATTATTGAGATTGTCTGGCTTTGTCCCTCCCCATTTTTACCTGATCTTTTGTGTTCTTTGTCTCTATGTCCTTGTCCTATAAACTTGGTTTATCCACACTTCTCAGTGGGCTGGCCTCTCAGCTCCAAGATTTCAGCTCTTACCTGCCCACGTTCAGCTGCTTTCAGAATTGGCCTCCCTGGGACCCAGGGACTCTACCTGGGGTTCGTGCTCTCAGGTCTGTCAGGTGTCCCAGGGCTTCCTTTTCCTCTCCTCACCTGGACATGAATACCAAATGGGCCTTTGTTGCTGAATACAGCATACCCTCCCCCAACACCATGTGACCTCTGTCTCCATCCTCAAGGCCATCTGCCCAGTTGCACAAGCTGGGGACCAGCTGACTCCTGACCTTCCAGCATCCTAATCTCCCATATCCAAAGAGAACTGGAGCCAGGAGATCCTGTTCCCCAACAACGCTCATTCCTTTCCTTCATCTGCAATCCCCAATGCAGGTCAACACAATCTCTCCTAGCACATATTGCAAACTGGCCTCCCTGCCCAGGGTCCAGCCACACTCCACCCTTCCTTACCATGCAGCCTGAGCAATCCATCAGCACGAAATAACGGATGATTCCATTCTGCCACAGAATGCCTTCCGTGGCTCCCCATGGCTTCCATGATCTGGCTCTTGCTTTTCTCTCCAGCCTCTTCCCTCCTTCTTCCCCATGTAGCTCTCCCACCCCATTTAATCATTTCCATATCCTCCAGGAATATCTCCCTTCTCTCATATACCTGTGGGGTTTTTCACATGGGACAGCAGAGTAGGATCGAGCACACTTCTGTGGCCTGATCATTGCCAAACTCTTTTGGACTCCACCTACCCACCGCGCCACTCTGGTTCCCTATGAGCTCACTGGGCCTGTGAAAATGAACATGCCTGTAGTAAGGCATCCAAGACAGTAGAGTAATTGCCCACTTACCTGCCTCTATCCATCACAGGATATATCGTGATAGAGTAAATCATTTTTAAGGTAGAATCAAATTGTATATTAGAAAGATAATATTTAAAACCTTGAGCTTCTTTTCACATAATTCTGGAATATTTTATGTCTTCATATAAAAATATCGGTTGTGAAATTTCCTATTTTATTGGTTGAGATTTTGGCCACAAACTGAGTTTCTTGATAATGTGGAAAAATGTAAGAAAAAATAAATATCAAGAGTTATGAGCCTGATATTCTGGTAAAAAGAGACAAACTTTCCAAGTCATTTAAGGTTGCCATCTTAGTTTCCAGGCTGCTAAGGCAAACACCATATACTGAGTTATCTTAACAATGGGCATTTACTGGTTTGTGGTGTTGAGCTAGAAGGTTTCGTTCCACCTGGGGTTGGTGACATTCTGGCAGCCCGGCAATCTTTGGCATTTCTTGGCTTTCCTGTCATACAATGATGTCCTCTCCTTTCTCTTCTGGGCTCCTGCAGGCTTCCAGTTTCTCTTTTTGCTCTTCTCTGACTTTGTCTGAATCTCTTCTGTTTAAAAGGGCATCTGTGGTCCAGATTAAGATGCTTATCCAGTTGGGCCACACCTTAACTAAAAGTAACTTCTTCAAAAGGTCCTATTCACAGTATGTTCACATCCACAGGAATGGGATTGAGATTAAGTACATGTTCTTTTCCCCCCCTGGGGTGCACAATTCAACCTGCCAAGGTTGCATCAGTATAGTTATGGATATTATTTGGCAATGAAATTTTGAGATGAGAAGACGGCATCATCAGGATTGATATAGAAGGTGAAAAGATGATGCGAGATCTGGGCACCATTTCATAAGTAGTAATGGTCAAAGAGACTGGGGATTAAAAAATACATGGAATCAAAATATGCATGCAGAAAAGAACACACAGCTTAAGGGTATGGCTTGATGAATTTCATGAATGCTTACAACTGTGAATTAGCATGCAGATCAAGAACTGGGATGTGACAGCCCAGAATCCTCCAGCGTGTTGCCTTCTCTTCACTACCAACCTCAGAGGCTTCTTAGCATATAGTATCTGTGCCTATGCTTTGCACTTGATACAGATTGAATACTACATGAAATACTTTCTTATGTCTGGCTGCTCTTGTTCAGCATTGCCTTTGTTAGATTCATCTGTGTTGCTGAGTATAGCTGTGGATTTTTCACTCTAAAACCTGCACATTTTTAACATAGAAAAGAACACTTGAAGACTTGACGTGCAGGAAAGTGGGTTCTCTTGTTCTTTATAACTGCACAGCAGCAGTAGAGAGCTAATGAGTCCTGGCTGGAGATGGCTGACGCCTCAGTAGGGGATGGGCTCTCCAATGAACACAGGCCCAAGCAGGTGACAGTCTGCCTTGGGAAGAGCTTGTGTTTTCCAAGCCTTGTCTACATGACATTGTCAAGGATGCTACAGAGGGTTTCTGGATCTGGTTGTAGATTACACTAAGATCTCTTGCAACTTGGAGATTCTGGAATTTTCCATATATAACACATTTATAGCATACCCACTAGATAAATGAGGTGAGAGATAGAACTTGTGTACCTGTCTTTATTAGATACCCCTTATGCACCATGTCAGACCTTCCAGGAATCTGTTCATGGGACCAATTGTTTCAGCCCCAGCCTTCACCCCCTTGGTGTTACCCTTGGGGTGGTGTCCAACCAGGCTGTCATGGACTCAACTTAGTAGTCCTATGCTCACTTTAGGGCCTCATGCTTATTTGCCTCCTGCCTCAGGGCTTCCTGGTTCTGCCTAAGATGAAAGTGCAGGGTAAGTAATGCAATATAGGGGGGCTTTTCACCATAGAAGCAGGATCCAGAAGATGCATTCTTCCTCTTTCTTCCCCTAGAAATACAGGACTGAGAAACAATCATTTATGGAGACTCTGGGAAGATGGAACCACAAATTTTAATAAATGGCTGTACTTAAAAAAAATGGTGGCTGTTTTGATAATGCAACTTAATACTGCCTCACCTCTTTTTCCCTCATTCTTGCTCCCTGGGCTTGCGCTTAAAACAGCAGACTTTGCTTTATGAGGCTAAAGTCCTGTGCATCTCTTCTTGAAAAAATTACATTAGATGGAGATGTAAAAATGAAGCAAAGCAAAAAGATGCTGGAGCATCGAGGAGAAAGTGGTTAATTCTCACTGGGGAGGTTAGAAAGACTTCACAGAAGTCTTTAAGACTAGAAACCAAATTTAGATGTGCAAGAAAATTTCAGCATCCAGGAAATAAAGTCAAACAAAATGGAAGACAAAGCATGGGGGATCCCATGGGCCTCACGTGAACATAGCATACAGCTCCCTGTGCCCTCTCTATGTGCCCCATAAATTGAATGGGTCCAGGTTGGCTGGTGAGAAGCAGGACTTACCTTCCAGCTTGAGGATGTGGGCCCCATCACTAGCACTAACCTGTTGAGGTTTACAGGGGTACCACTGCTGAGTGATGACAGAGGAACCACCCAATGTTTACAAACTTCCAGATTTGTTTCTTCATGTTTTAATTCTCAAGCTTGCATCTGAGCAATAGCTTGTGTGTAACCAGCAAAGGGGTGTAGCAAGGAGAAAGGAGAGACAGGTGCTGGAGGAAGGTTAGTTGCCCTAAAAATTTGCTAAACCTCTCCTTTTAAGATTTTAGGAAGGAGGGTGGGGGTAGTATCTGCTGCAAAGTGGTAAAGAGTCTCTGACAGGGAGCATGTGAAGAGGGCAAGCCAACCCCATCAGAACAGGGAGGAAAACCGTGAGCTTGGCGGCCAAGTAAGGAGGAGGGAAAACGAGCAGCTGTGGACAGTGGTCACCCACAAAGACTCCCTCCCACCTGGGCTCCAGGTTAGAATTGTTCCTACATGAAAGAGGCGCCCAGGAGGTTCTTAAAAATACTGTTCAGGCTTTTCATTTGCCAAGCCCAGCTGTGGGAAGACAGCTATTGCTGCAGGCCATGTGGCAACAGGAGTGAAATCAAAGACAAGCCTTCAGCCTCAGGAGTGTCCAGGTGGGACTGGGCAGCTGTGCTTTTTGTGTCCAGGATGAAGTTCCTTTCCCACTTCTGTCTCTGATGTTGAGTTATAACTAATGGTCCTTTCCAGCTTACACTGAAGTTGAGATCTGGGGCAGAGATTTCTCTTGAGCGAGACACCCCTGGAAATTGAGTGGAAGCTATTGGATTGTGTGCTCCCCACCAACCAAACACACATCATCTAACCCAGGGGAGTTTTTCCATAACTTTCTTAGAGTTTTAGAGGGCTCTGTGAGTCCAAAAGGATTAGAATCATTGATTTAGGAAAAAAAATGGCATTGTTTAATCTTACCATGACCTCAGTTTCCTCCTAAATTGGAATTCAGGAGGAAATGTGGTAGCACTGATTCTACTGTCAATCTGCCCATATTTTGTCTTATCAAAACTAATTTTCTGAGATCTGAGACAGAACACAAAGCCCCCCTCAGGCTTGTGTTCTGCCTCATCGCTGACACCCAAGAAAATTATTTTTCTTGTCTGAATATAAAAACAAAAACTCAAACATTCCCACAGTTAGCTAACTCATCGAAACATCAAAACCAACAAATCCAAGAAGGAAAATAAATCCTTGATGCGAGAGTATGTTTTCTTTTATTAGGAAATGTCTAAATAAGCCGCACAGAATCTTTTGCAGTTGTAACCATGGCTGAGCACACTTTGCTTTTATCTATCCACTCTCTTGAGGGTATTCACAGCATTGTGTAATCACTGCATCAGGCTGCAAATGATGTATGAAATAATAATATTAATAAAAAAAAACTGCCATGCAGGGAACTTAGCCCAGTCTGTGTTCATGGCAATTTTTGCTCCTGGAGCTCAGATATGGTTGGGAAAGCAAAGCCTACACAGAGAGAAATTAATGAACCAGGGACAAGAAACGATGCTTTAAAACAAAAATCAATGTTATTCTTATTACTTCCTCTTCCTTTCCCATTTAATAACAAGAATATAAAAATATTTCAATAGAAACAAACATGTTAAAATAAATCAGCTCGCTCATCCTTTAAAACAGGTTCTGAGCCTTCATCCAAGGAGATCAAGCTCTGTCTCCTTGAAACGGAAGGGGCAGTCTCTTGCCTGATCACAGGGGCCAGACCTAGACAAGCGTCTGCAAACGTTTGTGATGAGACATCACTACCAGTCACTATCACTATCAATCAAACATTTTTAATACATGTCCCATGTATGTATATATGTTTTATAATCTCTTATTTCATCATGAGCCAATATTTTTTTAAAAAGATTTATTTATTTATTTCTCTCCCCTTCCCCCCAGACCCCGGTTGTCTGTTCTCTGTGTCTATTTGCTGCATCTTCTTTGTCCGCTTCTGTTGTTGTCAGCGGCACGGGAATCTGTGTTTCTTTTTTGTTGCATCATCTTGTTGTGTCACTTCTCTGTGTGTGCGGCGCCATTCCTGGGCAGGCTGCACTTTCTTTCGCGCTGGGTGGCTCTCCTTACAGGGTGCACTCCTTGCGCGTGGGGCTCCCCTATGCGGGGGACACCCCTGCGTGGCACGGCACTCCTTGCGCGCATCAGCACTGTGCATGGGCCGGCTCCACATGGGTCAAGGAGGCCCGGGGTTTGAACCGCGGACCTCCCATGTGGTAGACGGACGCCCTAACCACTGGGCCAAGTCCATTTCCCTGTGCATGTATTTTTGATGCCAGTTTTCTATTTTGTAAAATGCAATTAAGTAAAATGGTGTAACACAATCTTTTAACTTATTTTGCCCATTTAAACTGCAAAACAAAGCAATAAGTAAATAACCCCATGAGGTGCCCCTGGCCATGGCTCCTGGCTGTGGCTTCCTCAGGGTACAGATCCATCAGCAGTGACATGTTGATAGATCCAGGGCTCGATTAGGGATCTGTTATCAAACATTCGATGGCTGCTTCCTTTCTAATTAAAATTTAATACCAACAAGAGTTCTTAAATTTCCTGTCCCAGCCAAACATCTCATCTCGCTCATCTCCCTGGACCCACAGCTGACCTTGAAACCTTCTCTGTGGATTAACTAGACAGAGGCTCCTTTCTCTCACAGGTGCTCCACTCACATTACCTGAACATACTGATACAGCTTGGATGCCCTCAGAAATGAAATAAAATGATTCACAGGGCCCACTGGTGCACCTCGATATCCCAGTAGATATTACGCCCGTATTGGTTCTCTGAAATATGAAGAGCAGAGAGTTCCTTTCCTAAATCTGATTGGACATAGAGGAGAGCGACATGGCTTTTGTTCAGCTTCTCTTTAGGGTAGGACAGAAACCATTTCAATACTTTTTTAAACAAAGAGAAACCTTGCTCTTGGTAATTTTTTTAGTGTTCATAGAACACAATGGCCGGCTAATGGCATCAGTTCTGTCCAGGACCCTTCCCACACCCAAGGCTGAATATATAAACTCCTCACAAAACTCTGTACAACTAAGATTTTTTCTATCAATTTAGGCCTCAGGACCTTGAATACACATATCAATCATGTTAATATAATCCTTCTGCCAAAATTATTTCCTATAGTTTTTCACATGCAGAGTTTTAACTAGGTAATAAGTCCAGTGCCTGTGCTAATTTTCTCTTAATAAATTCGTGTGGGAACATTAGTAGCAGCAGGGCCTAATTCAATCTTCATCTTCCAGAGTCTTTACTACTTGAGCTCCTGTTTTCAGAACCAAGTTTTCACCAAGCAGTTAGCTTTACGTGGTAATATCTTCTACCCCCCAGTTGAATTAATGAAAGCCTCAAGGGTGGGAAATGACCCTCACTAAATATGGTTTCCCATTTTGCATCCTTTTATAGTTTGATAGAAAACACACCCTCTGTGATGCTATTAAATGCTTCTTTCTGGTTGGACTGAGAGAGCAAATGTGTTTTAAGAGGTGGGTGAGTGCAGTTGCACAGGTACATAGTATAAAAATTTAAGTTATAATTAATAATAAAATAAGTTACTCCCATCTTAAGTGTTCAGTTTGATGAATTTTGGCAACTGCATATACCTGTGTAACCATACCTAAATCAGAATCTACAATATATCCAGCTGCAGAAAGTTCCATTGTACAATTTCCCAGTCAAGTACCCTGCCCCTGTAACCACAATCGTTTTTATAACCATAGGTTAGTTTTACCTGTATCTGTATTCCTGTGTGTTTAGTTTCTTTTGCTTAACATAGCATTCTTTTTGAGATCTATCAATCTTGTTGTATGTATTGGACTGCTGATTCTCCATTTTATGAATCTACCACAAATAGTTTATCTATCTTTCTGTCAATGGACATTTGAGTTGTTTCCAGGTTTTTGTAGCTCTAAATGTTTTTGTGCAAGTGTTTTGTGGACAAATGTTTTCATTTCTCTTGGGTGAAACATTGGAATGTAATTGCTGGGCCATATCATATGTATACATTTAACATTAGTAAAAAATGGGCCAGCACATCACCAAAGTGCATCTGTCATGCAGCACTCCCACCAGCTATGCATAGAACTCTGTTACTCTACATCCTAGCTAACATTTGGTGTTGTCAGTTCTTTTGATTTTATCCATTTGATTTATCTATTCCAGTGGTTATCAATTCTAGTACTATCTCACTATAGTCTTAATTTGCATTTTTCTGATGGTGAATGAGGTTAAGCCCTTTTCCATATTTATTGCCTTTCTTATATTTTCTTTTCTGAAGTATTCAAGTATTTTGCAGAATTTTAAAATGCTGTCTGCATATGCTTTAGATGTGTAAGGCATGTCTGGTGATTGAGGGTGGCTTGCCAGGCTGCTGCCTGGCTTTCTTCTCAGCATGGTGTCTTGGTTAAAGAGGAGCAGGTGGGCGTCGTGTTGCCTTTATGACTTATCTTTAGAAGTTTTATAGCATCACTTGACCAATGTGTTTTTCTGTGATTATTATAGTTGTGTGGTAAGTCTTGAGTTTAGGAAATGTAGCCCTTGACCTTTGTTCATTTTGAAGATTATTTTGCCTCTTCCATATTCTTTGCATTTCCACATACATTTTAGAAAAATCTTGTCTATCCCTTTAAAATAGTCTCGTGGAATTGTGATGGGATTTCCTAGAGCTATTTATCAATTTAGGAAGAATGAACATCTTAACATATTAAGCCTTTCAATTCAAGAATATATTCTACTTCTCCATTTATTTAGGGTCATCTATATACTTTCTCTTGTGTTTTGTAGTTTTGAGTAAATTATGCCTGGTATACATTTTGTTAACTTTATATATAAATGTTCTCTGTTTATGATGATTTTGTAAATTATGCTAGTTTTTTTTTTTCTGCTTGCTTACTGCTAGTATGTAAATATGTAATTTCCAATTATTTGGAGGATTTTTTCCAGACACATTTTTGTTGCTAATTTGTAACTTAATTCTATTTTGATCAGAGAACATGCTCTGTATGAGTTCAGTCATTTAAATGTTTTTGACAGTTGCTTTATGGCTAAGCATATAGTCCATCTTAGTGACTATTCCATGTATTTATTAAGGAATATTTATTCTTCCATTGTTCTGTGGAGTGTTTTATAAAGGCCATGATCACACTGGATGACAGTGCTCTTTCACTTTTCTCTATCTTTACTGTTTTCTTTCTACTTAGTCTATTAATTATAGTGAGAGGACTGTTGATATCATTAACGATAATTATGGGTTTATCCATTTTTCTTCAAGTCTCAGTTTTTGCTTTATGTATTTTGATGCACACATTTAAGATTGTTATGTCTCTTTGATAATTGAAACCTTTTTTATCATGAATGTTCCTCTTTATCCCTGGTAATATTCTTTGTCCTAAAATTTGCTTTGTCTGATATTAATATAGCCAATGCATCTTTATTCTGATTACTGTTTTTAGGCCATACTCTTTCTATCTTTTGACTTTTAACTGATCCGTGTGCTTACAGTTAAAGCATTTCTTTCAAATGACCTATAATTGGGTCTTCTATTTTTATTTTAATCCAGTCTAACAATCTCTGTTTGGTTTTTGAGTGTATTGAGACCATTTACAATAATATATTATTGACATGGTTGGGTTTAAGTCTATAATATTGTTCTTTATTCTCTCTGTTGTTTGTTCCTTTTTCTTCTTTTCCTGACTCTTTTTTGGATTAATTGAAAGTGATGATGTGCAATTTGAGAGACTGAGACTTCTACCTTGCTTTTTCTGAGATCACTTGCTTTAGAGCAATCTCCCTGCTGTTTCATGAGGAGAGGTCCACCTGGCAAGGAATTGTGGCCTCAGACAACAGCTGTGGAAGGTTGCCGTCTTGGCAGTGGATCCCTCAGCCTTGGTCAGGCCTTCAGACAAATGAAGTTCCAGCCAACACGTTGAATGTGAGTTCTTGAGCACTGTCCCCAAAACACAAAGTTAAACAGCTCCTGGAGAAACTGTATGAGATAATAAAGGTTGGTTGTTTTAAGCTTCAAAGTTGTGAAGTACTCTGTTACAGAGCAACGGATAACTAATACATTTTTTGACATGCCACTTAACAAAATGCCATGGAGCTATTGAAAGCAATATTTTATAAAATTAGTCTATGGAATGGAGGTATACTCACAATGTTTTTAGGAACACAAGCTGACACAAACTATGATCGTAATTTCTTTTAAAATGATAAATATCTACAAAGACAGAAATTTCAAAGACAGCAGCAATTAATACTTGATGGTCAGATGATTATTATAATTGTAAAGACTTCGTCACTTTATCCTATAGTCTGAGATTGAGTCCCACTTACTATTTGTGCAAGAATAAGTCAATTTTTATGCATCTAAGTCTCAGTGTCATCATCTGTATAATGGAGCTAATAATATTGCCTATTTCATTGGGTGTGTGGAAAAATAAATAAGTAACATATATAAAGTACAAAGTTTATAGATTGTAATAAGAACTTAACAACTTAGTTATATTTACTTATATCTCAATGATTTTCTGTAATTCACAAATTTTCTAAAATGTGTTAGAATATATTTTATAGCCATAAAAATGCTCCTTAAAAATACTTTATTAAAAATTATCTTTCTGTAACATTGTGTTTCTTTGATACAATCTAGCTGATGATCCCTAACAATCTTGAGATTGCCAACAAATGTCATACTTATTTCCTAAGCATTTATTATTATTTTTTCTGTCTTTATTTTTTTTTAGATGTTGCATTCAAAACTATAAGAGGTCCCCATATACCCCCCACCTCCTCGCCCTATTCCTCCCACATCAACAACCTCTTTCATCATGGTGGCACATTCATTGCATTTGGTGAATACATTTTGGAGCACTGCTGCACCACATGGATAGTGGTTTACATTGTAGTTTACACTCTCCCCCAGTCCACCCAGTGGGCCATGGCAGGACATACAATGTCCAGCATCTGTCCCTGCAGTGCCACCCAGGACAACTGCAAGTCCTGAAAGTGCCCCCACATCACATGTCTTCTTCCCTCTCCCTACCTCAGCAGCTACCGTGGCCACTTTCTCCACATCAATGCCACAATTTCTTCCATTACTAATCACAGTAGTTCCATATAGAACACTAGTAACTCCACTCTCATCCATACTCTATTCCTCCATCCTATAGACCCTGGGGGTGATGTCCTCTCCACCTCTATATTGAGCAGGGGTTTAGATCCCACATGGATGATGGATGCAATTCTCCTGCTTGCAGTTGTAGGCACTCTTGTGACCCTGGTGTGGTGGTTGACCTTCTTCACCACCCTGTCAGCTGGCCAGGGTAAGTCCAATAATCCAGAGGGTAGGAGTTGCAAGTCTGCTGAGGCTCAGGGTCTGGCTGTCACATGGACAGTCCAGAGATTCAGGCCTCCTGAGTATACACCAATCCCAGTGCCTACCATAGGTCTGGTAAAAGTGACAGAAGAGGCATGTGTAGAAAGGTCACATCTGAGTCCAAACCCATCACACTCAAGAACACAAACTTCAAAGTAGGGCCAGCTGACATGGCCCCGAACTTCAGAGCCATCTGCCATGACCATAGAACCTCTGGTCTCTGTAGCCCTTCCTAAGCATTTATATCCCTATGTATCTAGGGGCAGAGGACAAAGTATAGACCGGGGGTTCTTAACTTTTTGTTCCACGGACGCCTTTGCCAGTCAGATGAAAACCACGGACGCCTTCCTAAGCCCATACCATGCTGTGTATTATTTAATAAATATATCACATCCACACCAACATTTCCCTACAAGAATGTTTATTAATTAATTTATTTATTTATTAAAATTTTAATTAGAGCTCATGGATCCCTTTTAAGAACCCCTGGTACAGATAATGTCTTTAAAAATGCTGAGATGCATACCAGAGTTGCAAATAATTTTTGTCTAAGATAATATTTGAAAGTAAAATCTACATGGCCTCTAGCAAAAGCATAGCAACCAGCAGTCTGGTTTGATGACAACAAAACCAAACCAAACACACTGTGTTAGTTCCTATTGTTGCCCTCACAAAGGACCACAAACTTAGTGGCCTAAAGCAACACACATTTATTCCCTTGGAGTTCTGGAGATCAGAAGTCTGAAGTGGGTTCCCCTAGGCTGAAACCGAGGTGTCTGCAGTGTTGTGCTCTTCTGGGGACCCCAAGGGGCAGTGTGTGTCCTTACATCCTTCAGCTGCCGTTGGCGGCCTCTGTTCCTCGGCTTGTGGCCACTTCTGCCATCTTTAAAGCATGTCTCTAACCTCGGCTTCCTTCATCTCCCCTCTCTGACCTTGGCTTTCCTGCCACCCTCTTATAAGGACATTCACATTAGGTCCCACCTGGGTGTTCTAAAATAACTGCCCTTCAGAAAATCCCTCAGTTAACCACTTCTTCAAAGTCCCCTTTGCGATGTAAGTTAGCATAAATAGAGGCTAGGGGATTAGGATCAGGGCATCTTTGGGGAATATTCTTCAGCCAACCACAAAAATCCATGAAGACAAAATCCCCCTAAATACACACACACAGCATTGCTTGGTCAATAACAAAACAAAATCTTCCTTTACCCAGTAGGCCACGTAACTTCCTTCTGCGTCATGAGCCCCACTTTCCAGAGAGGGAAGATTCATTCATAGGTGAACCTTCGTCCCTTGGAGCTCTTCCAGTGAAAGGCCAAATGACAAACCTGTGCACAGGTACCCCGAGAAGGGATGCTGGTTGGAGGGGCTGGTTGCCTTGAACTCTGGTGCCAGGCGGACCTCAGCTACCCTTTTATCCTTTTACCCAAGTCCTCAGCTTACGAGTGATGAGATGAAAAAAAATCACTCCCTTGGCTAGCTCATGAGGAGGGGCAGCCTTGGATAGAAATCAGCCTTGTGGATAACTCAGTTGTCTATGCTTTCCCCAACAGTTCTGGAAAATAGAGAGAGTATATTCCATGAAATTCTCTTACAGTAACTCTCCTTGGCCAGTTGGGACATTTTCACATGAGCAAGACATCTCACCACATGAATTGCACCCATCCATTGGACTTTGCATGGAATTTCTTGTAATTTTATATCAAACTTCATTTTGACAGTTTTTAAAGGTTTGCCATGTGTGAGGTCATCTTGTGTCCATCAATTTTGGTGTATACAAAGGACATATTATTGATTTTTACTTGTCTTTTAATAATAACTAAGAGGGATCATTAATTTGTATATCATACTTCCTAATTCTATAAATTCAGTTTTGATATGTTTCTAAAATAAAAATTGCAAACAAATAGCAAATAAACAACCATGCCTCATATTATAAATGTGGAGATATTCCAATTACATTTCCTGGGGAAAGACAATTTTAGAAATGCAACTTTAAAAACAAAAACAAATAAGCAAGGGATGTACACATTGCTCATTCATTAGCATTTTTCCATCAGAAAGCAGCTATGACAAAAAATGTTTAAAACACTTCCTGTTGTGTATGCTTGCATTGCATATGAGCATTTGGAATGACATTTCTCCACTCTTTAGCAATAATGAGGATGTGAAAGAATCACTTCTTGTCCACCAGAGAATAGCACTACATTACAAATAGATCCTCCCCAGGTGCATAGTAAATTAAGTTTATTTCTGTTCCACTCTTTTTCTTTTTAATCTTCTGATTTCAAAATGCCTAGTTAAAATCAAGATACTGTATCAACAACTCTCTCAGGGTGTTCCACTCCAGTAAGCCTGTCAAAAAAATGTTTGTCCTCCTGATTTTTTTTTTTTTAGGTTTTATTTACTTTATTTTTCTTTCTTTATCTCCCCGCCTCCAGATGGCTCACATGTCTGCTCATTGTTTGATCGCCTTCTCTAGGAGGTGCCAGGGACCGAACCCGGGACCTCTCACATGGGAGGTGAGTGCCCAAGTACCTAACGGCCTGAGCCACATCTCCTCCCCTGTCCATCTGAGTTCTAATGAACCTCTAGTAACTACTCATTATTGTTGTTCCTTGTCCTACTTATATTTTAGCTCTCTAAGAAATTTTCAGGGATCAGCAACACATTTAAAAATCTGTAGTGCTAGGAATTTAATTATTTTTACATAAGATTTATTTTAACTTTTGCATATCAAATGCATTTATTCCTAGCAATATTTCAGTGATGGCTTGATGTAACACTGTACCATACTTTAAATTTCCTTTAATGGGTAACACTGTAATGAATCTCCCTCAGATGCCTATATGATTTCTTACTGTATCCTTGCCTATTTTCAGTTTTCCTCTAATGATATTTGTTCTTCACTTCCCACTGGAAGTGAAATTTGCCATGCCTTTGAAGTTGATGGAAGTCTATCTCCAAACGCTGCCTCCTCCCTAATGGAAAGCTGGTAAGTGTACGGCTGAGCTCTTTCTCCTTTTCAGCTGTTCCTTTCACAGGTGAGCCGGGTGTTTCTCCTCTGCTCTCCCTACCTGCCCCATCATCTGTGATGGCTTCCCTGAGCGCCATCCACTGACTTCTCAGTCCAATATGGCCGCATTTCTGCTTGAGACTCTCTGTGAGAAAGGAATGGGGAGCTGCCTTAGAGGCAAAGTTGCATGAATGTGGCTTTCACTCAGTATGGTTTTCTTTAAAGAGTTGAATCCCCTTCAGTTTATGCCAATTTTTGGTCACTTTCCAGTGCCTCCCAAAAGCTGCTTTTTATAAGTTGTACAAAGTTTATACTTATAGTTGCCTGGAGGGATAGTCTAATACAAGACTATTCTCTTATTGAAAGGCATGTTTTCTGAATATGGTTTCTAAAATATAATATTTCTAACAAAAATGTAGCATTTTATTGTTGTAAGAAATTCCTATCTTACCCACTACTGAGCTTAAGGAATAAAATATTATGAAAGCGGTTAAAGGTCCCTGTGCCCCTCCATGCCCCCTTCTCATCCGCCCACCTCCCTCACTGTCATGAATTCGGTGTGTATTCTTACTTATGTATGTATCCACATGTGGGTTCCACAGGTCCTACAGAAGGTGCCAAGACAAAACTGGATATGCAAAGGCTTTATGGAGAGAAATGCTTGTGAATAACATTAGGCCACAATGGAGATCTGACACCTGTGAAAGGAGGGGGAGAAGGAAGGAGGCTTAGGTAGAAAAGCCAGGCTGATGGGGAGTCTCCAAGTCAAGGGCTCCTGGAAAGGAGTCCCTCAGTGGTAAGAAATGGCAGCTCTGCTATCCTTGCCTTTCTCGGTCACTGGCTGTGAGCAGGTGGGAGGCAGCATGGCCTTAGACTGAGCGCCTGGTAGATCCAACAGTGTGGCAGCTGGAGGCTGTCTGTCAACTCAGCTCCCTAAACAAGGTTTCCTTTAAGGACTTCTGAGCCAGCACAAAGTGCAAGTGGATGTTAACTTTGAGAAACTGAAACAGATTTCCAACATGATGGTTCCATTTTCCATTCCCACCAGAAGTATAGCAAACTTCCTTCTACTTGCATTTCTTAAAGTGTCTTTTCTAAATTTTTGCTTAGTTTTCAATTGGATTTTCTTTCTACAATCATGCATACCATACAGGATTCCCATATATCGTTCCACCACCACCATCTTACATTGTTGTGACACATTTATTACAAATGAAAGATCACCGTAATAATATTACTGCTATCTCTAGTCCATAGAATGTATTTGGTGTATTTTTCCCACAAACTATCCTATTCTTAACATTATGTATTAGTATTGCATGTCTGTCATAGTTCATGAGAAAATGTTCTCATATTTGTACTCTTAACCACAGTCCATTGTTCACCTCTGGGTGCACGATGCTATATGGTCCCTTGCCGTGTACAGTCCATCTCAAGTGTGTACTCAGTGGCTTTTGGTTTCTCACAGAGTTATGCTATCATCACCTCAGTCCATTTCAGAATGTTTTCATTCCTCCAAAAGGAAAGACCCCATACTGCCTTACATCCCACCATTATTGACCCTTAGCATTGATTTAGTTTCTTCTTTGCCATTGCTTATAAAAATACTATCGTATTATTGTTAACTATAGTCTACATGTCACATTAGTTGTATTTTTCCCAAGTTATCTCCATATTCTTAACACTTTATAATAAAGGAACATTCTTGTATTTGTACTATTACCACAATCATCCTCCTCCACCAAAATCACTATATTATATAGTCCCTAGATTATCCTCTAACCTTCTTTCGATCGACATTAAGCCTCCTAGCCCACCCTTCCAGCCACCATGACATTTATAAATCAGCATGTTGCATATGCTCACTCTAATGAGTCATGTCTACTCTATTCCTTTCCCCACACTTACAGTGCCCCTTACTGAGCATTCTACTCACATTCAGCCGCATCTCCCCCCTTCTCAACCCACATTCTATCTCCTAGTAACCTGTACGCTACAGTGTAATTCCATGCGCTTCCTCACCGTATTTAGCTCATATTAATGAAACCATACAATATTTGTCCTTGTGTGTCTGGCTTATTTCATTCAACACAATGCCCTCAAGGTTTACCCATGTTGTCATATGCATTGGATTGTCTTTCTAAAGATAGTAATTTTTACAGCCTTCTTTAAGGAACTAGAAAAATTAACTATGAAATTTATTTGGAAAGGAAAGAGGCCCCGAATAGCCAAAGGCATACTGAAAAAGAAAAACGAAATTGGAGGAATCACACTACCTGACTTCAAAACATACTACAAAGCTACAGTAGTGAAAACAGCATGGTATTGGCATAAGGAGAGACACACAGACCAATGGAATCGAATTGAAAGTTCTGATATAGAACCTCATATATATAGCCATATAATATTCGATAAAGCCACCAAACCCTCTCAACTGGGAGAGAATGGCCTATTCAACAAATGGTGCCTGGAGAACTGGATATCCATATGTAGAAGAATGAAAGAGGATTACCATCTCACACCTTATACAAAGATCAACTCAAGATGGATCAAAGACCTAAATATAAGAGCCAAGACCATAAAGACCTTGGAAAGCAGTGTAGGGAAACATCTTCAGGACCTTGTAATAGGAAATGGCTTCATGAATATCACACCAAAAGCACGAGCAGCAAAAGAACAAATAGATAAATGGGACTTCCTCAAAATTAAAGCCTTCTGCACCTCAAAGGAGTTTGTCAAGAAAGTAAAAAGGGAACCCACACAATGGAAGAAAATATTTGGCAACCATATATCTGATAAGAGACTTATAACTTGCATATATAAAGAACTCCTATATCTTGAAAATAAAAAGATAAACAACCCATTTTAAAAATGGGAAAAAGATTTAAACAGACACTTCTCCAAAGAAGAAATACAAATGGCCAAAAAGCACATGAAAAAATGCTCCAAATCTCTAGCTACCAGGGAAATGCAAATCAAAACTACAATGAGATACCATCTTACTCCCATAAGATTGGCAGCTATGAAAAAAACAGAAGAATACAAATGCTGGAGAGGATGTGAAGAAAGGGGAACACTCATCCACTGCTGGTGGGAATGTAGAAGGATCCAACCTTCTGGAGGACAGTTTGGCGGTTTCTCAAAAAACTAAGCATAGATTTGCCATATGACCCAGCAATACCACTGCTGGGTATATACCCAGCAGAACTGAAAACAAGGACACAAACCGATATATATACACCAGTGTTCATAGCAGCATTGTTCACTATTGCCAAAAGTTGGAATCAACCCAAATGCCCATCAACAGATGAGTGGATCAATAAAATGTGGTATATACACACAATGGAATACTACTCAGATGTAAGAACAAATACACTACAAACACACGTGATAACATGGATGAATCTTGAGAACCTTACGTTGAGTGAAGCAACCCAGGCATTGAAGGACAAATACTACATGACCTCAATGATATGAAATAAGCAAGCTGCCTCAGAGAGCTAGAGACTGGAAGATAGGCTTACAGGAAATCGGGGGGTGGAGGAAGGATGTGAGCCAACGTCTGCAGGGGTGGAATCTATGATGAGCTGGTGGTAAGTATGAGCACAAAGAAGAGATAAAATAGGGGCAAGGGGTTGCCTTTGGATGGGGCTTTGCGGGTTTGAGGGGGGCTGGGGATGGGCGGATGGGTAATATTGCCCAAAAAATTGGGGGGAGGGAGGGGCAACATACGAACATAGGAGAGTGTCGGGTGTTGGTCAAGAGTAAAATGCTGAGAAAATCATATCAAAATATAATTAGGAGGGTTACCTGTTTAGGATGCTCGGAGGGGATGGTCTGATGTGGGACAGACTCCTGGGGAATGTCTGAATGCTCATTTTGCCAGGGTGGGTTGTACCATTGGGTAGACACCCAAGTAGTGAGAGTTGAGGTGGACCCACATCCTGGGGAGGACTAATGCCATCAAATAGAGGGAACTGTATCTCTCGAGAGAAAGGGTGGCTCCCAGGGCATTAGGGCAGTTGAGCAAGTCAGGCCCTGAACACTGTTGCAAGTATCTCTGGACGTGGCTCCTCGGGAAATGGAGATTGGCTGTCGCTGTGGGCCCCAAGGGGAGGGGAAAATGGATGTTGAATGGGTGGAACCAAGGTAAATGTGGGGGTAAGAGAGGAGTTTTGCGAAAGTACACAAGGATGGATATAAAACATGTAATATTACACCAAAAACATATAGGGTATGACAGTCTAATAATGTAAACCATAATGTAAAACATACGATAACTAAAAATTTAGAAAACTGTATATCCTAAAGTATGGACCACAATGTAAGCACAGATGTCACCTTGTTTGAAAGCTATTGTCTCAGAGTCTGTACATCAGTTTAAGTAAATATGATATGAATAAGTTATAAGATTATCGCTGTGGAAGGGAAAAGGTTTTATGGTGGATGTGTGGGAGTACTGTATATTGTATATATGAATTAATGTGATCTAAGGCTCTTGTGAAGAGAAGTTCAATAATTAGGAAAAAAGAAAAGAAAAAGATAGGATCTAGAATTTTTCCAAATCAATACGTATTCTAGATCTAACCTTTAAACTCATCGCTATATTCCATTTTACTAGTAAGGGAACCTGACATTATATTGGGCTTCACTTTTCAGGAAGTTTTGGATCACAGAGTGGTTCAACAATGGCGGCGGAGGAATACTGGTATGGGATGTTATTGACAGGCGATATATGGTTGACAGGGAGTTATACAGGGCATATGTCCAGGGGGCATGGAAATGTTTGGATGTACTCATAGTGGAAACAATTAAAAACAACAGCTGCAGCTGGGGGGATACTGCGTTCCTGGCTGGGGGTGCTCTGTCGTGGTCCCTAGGGGAGCAGAGGCAGTACCCCAGGTGCAACGGTAAGAACCAGGAAGGAATGAGGGTCCAACAGTGAGCCCCTGATACTAATGACTATGCTTGTGAGCCTATACGCCTGAAATAAGAATAAGGCCTAGAGCAGCACTGTGACTGGGAGTTTCCTCCTGACAGCCTTCATGTTACTCAAATGTGGCCAGTCTCGAAGCCAAACTCAGCATGTAGATGCAGTGCATTCCTCCCAGGGTGGGACATGACACCCGGGGATGAGCCTCCCTGGCACCGAGGGATCACTACCAAATACCAGCTGATGATGCAACTAGAAAATGACCTTGAGTTAAAGGTTCAACGCGGACCAGCAGAATATCCCTGTCTACATATAATAACAGGACTTTAAAATGCTGTTTGACCTAATGTAAGGGGGAAATGGAAAGGACAAATGAGTTTATATGGCTATGAGTCTCTAAAAAAGAGTCTGGAGGTTGTCAGAAGGATTGCCCTTATGCACACCTGAGCAGAGTCTCAGAGAGAGATAAAGTAGATACAACCCCAGGTATTGGTCTTTTTGAGGGCTAAAGAGACCCACAGGTTCTATGGTCATGGCAGATGGAGTTCACTGCCATGTCAGTTGGCCCTTCTTTGGAGCTGGTGTTTCTGTGTGATGGAGCTGAACTCAGATGGGATCTCTTTTCACAAGCCTTTCATGCTGCTTTACTGGAATTGTAGTTGGTGCTGAGGTTTAAGATATATCTAGGGGATTTGAATCTCTGAACTGACAATATGATAGCCAGGTCCTGGTCCTCAACAGACTTCAGCTCCTACACTCTGATTTATTGGACTTACCCCACTCAGCTAACATGGAGTTGAAGAATGTCAACCACCACACCATGGAGTCTAGAGTGCCTACAACTGAAAGCAGGAGGATTGCACCCAGTATCCATGTGGAATCTAAGCCCCCTCTTGACATAGAAGTGCAATGGACACAACCAATCCAATGTCCACAGAGAAAATGTGGCATTGGTGTGGGAAAAGTGGCCATGGTGGCTGCTGGGTGCGGGGAATGGGAGGAAGAGATGAGATGTGGAGGCGTTTTCGGGACTTGGAGTTGTCCTGGGTGATGCTTCACGAACAATTACGGGACATTGTAGATCCCCCCAGGGCCCACTGGATGGAACGTGGGAGAGTATGGGCTATGATGTGGACCATTGACCATGAGGTGCAGCAATGCCCAGAGATGTACTTACCAAATACCATGGATGTGTCATGATGATGGGAGAGAGTGTTGCTGTGGGGGGAGTGGGGGGTGGGGGCAGTGGGGTTGAATGGGACTTCATATTTTCTGAATGTAATATTTTTAAAAAAATGAATAAAAAAATTAAAGATAGTAATTTTTAATATATTCTGGATTTAGGTCCTTGGTTAGATGTGAGTATTTTCTCTCAATGTGTGGCTCAGTTTTTCTAAGAGTCTTAATCAAGCCTTTCAAAGATGAAATTTTAAATTTTAATGAATTCCAATTTATCAGTTTTCTTTCACAATTTGTACTTTACATGTCCTAACTAAAACACA
Organism: Dasypus novemcinctus; assembly: GCF_030445035.2. NCBI lineage: Eukaryota > Metazoa > Chordata > Mammalia > Cingulata > Dasypodidae > Dasypus > Dasypus novemcinctus. Next base: position 4,582,873 of record NC_080674.1, on the reverse strand, counting down.
AAATTTTTCCTACCTCGAGTTGTAGTTTTCCCAAGTTCTTAACTCTCTCGTATGGTTCTTGAACGGAAAGTTTTTAAATAAATAAATACAATACAATTTATAAAAATGATGGGGTGGAGGGTGGGGAGTGGGGTATATGAGAACATCTTATGTTTTTTATGTTTTTTAATGTAACGATCTTTGTGATCTATTAACTTTAATAAAAAATGTAAAAAAATTAAAAAATAGAAATAAAAAAGATAAAAAGCTAGTTTGAGGAACACAACTTAAAAAAATATTTTTAATTTACATAGAGTAAAATTATTTTTTTGGCACACAGAAGTTTTACATTTTTACTTTTTACAGCTTGGTTTATGATCCCCATGGAAATAAATTTTATATCAAATGCAAGGTAAGGATCATGTTTCTTTTTTTTTCTCTTATTTATTAGTTGTTCCCGCATCATTTGTTGAAAAGACTTTCTGCAACTTGGTATCTTTTTGAATCAACTTGGTATCTTTTTGAACATATAATGACCATATATGTGTGCACCTATTTCTGCGCTCTATATTCTGTTTCATTGTATCAGTATGTCTATTATTACAAGTATAACCTAATGTCTCTATCATTGTAATTCATACCTAAATGTTAGAGTCAGAGTGTAAATGCTCCAAATGGCTGCTTATTTCTGAAAATCATTTTGATTATTCAAGACCTTTGCATATCCATACCAATTTTACAATCAGGTTGGTGATACTTATAAAAAAAGTCAGTTTTTTGACTTAGAATATATCAAAATGTTGTGGAGAATCAACAGTTCAATAATATCGATTCTTCACATACAGGAACATACTGTTTCCTCATTTATATGGATCTTTAACTCTTTTCATTAAGATATTGGAGTTTGCAGTTTACAGGTCATGGTGTTTCATGAAAGTTATCATGAGTTTCAAAATTTTAGAAGATACTGTAAATAGTATTTTTAAAAATTATGTTTCGGTTTTGTTCATTGGTTTTTCTATATTGGCTTTGTACCTTAAGACCATTCTAACTTTACTTGCTAGTTCTAGTTAACTATTTGTTGAATCCTTAGGGTTTTTCTAAATACATTTTCATATCCCTACAAATCAAGTATTTTCATTTTCCCATTCCTGGGTTTTTTTTGTTTTTGTTTTTTTTTCTTTTTGTATCTTTCCTCTTGCACTGGTAGTCCTCCAATACTATATTGAACAGAAATAATGGAAGTAGATATCTTTGCCTTTTTTCTGGATCTTAGCACCACTAAGTATAGTTTAGCTCTAGGTTTCTCATAGGAGCCTTTATTAGATTAAAAACTTTTCTTTGTATTCATAGTGCACTGCTAGCTTTTTTGATCAGGAATAGATATTGGGCATTGGGTTTTGTCAAAGGATTTTTTCTTTTTGCATCTATTGAGAAGATCATATGTTTTTTACTTTTCCTTTATTCTGTTAATATTGTTAATTATATTGATTGCTTTTTCAATGTTAAAAACCCCTTTGTATTATGATAAAACCCATATGATCATGATGTATTATCTTTATTATATTTGGTCAAGTCAATCCGCTAACATTTTTAAGGGATTTCTGCACCTATATCCTTGGAAAGATAAGGGTATATAGTTTTATTTTCTCAGTATAATGGTGGCCTCATAAAGTGAATTGGGAAGTGTTTTCTTCTATATTTTCTGAAAGTGTTTGTGGAGAATTAGTGTAGTTTTTTTTCTTAATATTTTATATAATTAATCAGTGAAAATATCTGAGTCTGAAGTCCTTGAAGAATGACTTTTAATCAGGAATTAAACATCTCAAATTAATAAAAGACTTATTAGATTTTTCTATTTCTCCTCAAATATGTCTTTATATGTTGTATGTTTTCAAGGAATTTATCCATTTCAATTAAGCTGTCAAATTTATTCGTGTAAGTTGTTCATCATTTTCCATTATTTTCATTTTTACATAGTAGGATCCGTAATGCTTTCTCCATTCTCTTGCCTGATAGTGGTAATCCGTGTTACTTCTCTCCCTCTCTCCCCTCCCCTTTCTTTTTACCTCTCCTCTTTATTTGTACTAGAGGCTTATCAGTTTTGTTGTTCTTTTAAAAATACAACTTTGGATTTCATTGATTTCAACACTGTTTTCTGCTTACTGTTTCAATTGCTTTCCATTCTTACCTTTATTATTTTCTTTTAAAAATCAATTTGTGTTTGCTTTGTTCTTCTTTTTCTAGTGTCTTAAGGTAGGAGCTTTTACTATTAATTTTACATATTTTTTTCTCCCAAAAAGAGCATTTAAACCCATGTATTCATTGCAAGCACTATTTAGCTACAATCCATAGATTTTGATGTTTTCTGTTCTGTTTTATTCTGTTGAAATTACTTTCTATTTTTCTTTATTCCTTCTATCTTTGTGCCATGAGTTATTTAGAATTGTGTTTAACTTTTCCCTTTCCTTTTGAGATTGCAATTTCATGTATACTAGACTATGTGATATTGTCACACAGGTCACTGAGGCACAGTTCATTTTTTTACCATATTGTACTTTACTCATGATTCATTTTGTAAAATTGCCATTGCCATGATTCCAGCTTCACTGAGTTTTTTCTGCCATGTCTAATTTATTGTTAATATCATCCAGTGAAATTGTCCGCCCCCTAAAGTGGAGGATTTAATATATATGTATATATATATATAATGTTTTTCAACTCTAAAAGTTACATTTTATTGATTTCATATCTTCAGTTTTTCTTCTTGTTATAGTCTTGTATTCCTCTAAATTTTAAGAATATCTTAAATCCTTGTTTTAAAGTCCTTGGGTGCTAATTCTTCACTCTCCATCATTTCTTAGTCTGTTTGTACTAACTTATTTTTCTCCTAGTAACAGGTGGGATTGTTTTCTAGTGATTTATTTGTTAGATCCCAGAAATTGTGTATTTTATGAATTTTGAGTTCTGAATATTACTTTTTCTCTCCCCTGGGGTGGAAATGGGTCTTATAGGCATGTATATTACTTGGAGATTAGTTTGATGGTTTTGAGACTTAGTTCAATGAATTTTTTAGGATATGCTGAAGTAGCCTTTACTCTATGGCTATTTGATCTCCACCTTCCTTTGGGTGATTTCTATAAAGGTACTGATTTCCTGGGGTCACTCCTAAATGCCCCACATATTCAACCAGCTATATCCACCCTGTTTGGTGGGAACTCAAATGATTCTCATCTCTGTGTGGGGATCTTTCAGGTTCCAGCTTCCTGACCCTTGTAGTTGTTCTTTGCACAACCTCACCGAGTTTCAGCCCTCAATTGTGCAGATGAGCATTCAGCCAGAGACTCCAGGGGCTCCTTTCTCTGCACTCTGACACTCTTCTCTGCAAACGGCCACCTCCACCTCTCTCCACTGCACTCTGTCTCCTCAAACCAGTAAGGGCAAGAGTTTTCTGGGCAAGTTTCCACTTCCAGGGTTGAAGTCTGCCATTTGCCTCCAGGCAGACAGCAGTCTTGGGAATCACCTTGCTCGCTCCCTTCTCTAAAGGATCTCAAGTCTATGCATGCTGCTGTTCAATAGCCCAAGAGGCATGGTTTCCTATGTTTTGTCCATTTCTCTAGTTGTTCTGGGCATGAGCATAAATCTTCCTCTAAATTTTTGAAGCTTTCTTTTTTTTTTTCATTAATTAATTAATTAATTTATTTATTTTTTATTCTGTAAAAATATTACATTAAAAAATATATATATGAAGACCCATTCAACCCCACCACCACCACCCCACCACTCCCCCCCAGCAACACTCATTCCCATCATCATGACACATCCATTGCATTTGGTAAGTTCATCTCTGGGCACCTCTGCACCTCATGGTCAATGGTCCACATCATGGCCCATACTCTCCCCCATTCCATCCAGTGGGCCCTGTGAGGATTTACAATGTCCGGTGAAGCACCATCCAGGGCAGCTCCAAGTCCCAAAGATGCCTCCACATCTCGTCTCTTCCTGCCATTCCCCATACCCATTAGCCACCATGCCCACTCTTCCCACTCCAATGCCACCTTTTCTCTGTGGACATTGGATTGGTTGTGTCCATTGCACCTCTATGTCAAGAGGAGGCTCAGATTCCACATGGATACTGGATGCAATCCTCCCGCTTTCAGTTGTAGGCACTCTAGGCTCCATGGTGTGGTGGTTGTCTTTCTTCAACTCCATCTTAGCTGAGTGAGATGAGTCCAATAAATCAGATTGTAGGTGCTGGAGTCTGTTGAGGCTCAGGGCCTGGCTATCACATTGTCAGTCCAGAGATTCAGATCCCCTAAATATATCTTAAACCCCAAGACCAACTACAACTCCAGCACAGTAGCATGAAAGTCTTATGAAGAGAGATCCCATCTGAGTCCAGATTCATCACGCATAAACACCAGCTCCAAAGAAGGGCCATCTGACATGGCTGTTAACCCCATCTGCCATGACCATAGCACCCATGGATCTCTTTAGCCCTCAAAGGAACCAATACCTGGGGGTTGTATCTACTTTATCTGTCTCTTAGACTCTGCTCAGTTGTGCATAAGGGCAATCCTTCTGACAGCCTCCAGACTCTTTTTTAGAGACTCATAGCCATATAAACTCATTTCTCCTTTCCATTTCCCCCTTACATTAGGTCAAACAGCATTTTAAAGTCATGTTATTTTATGTGGACCGGGATATTCTGCTGATCCGCATTGAACCTTCCATTCCAGGTGATTTCATCATAGATTTTCATCCCATTTAGCGCTGATTTTTGTATAAGGGGCAATGTAGTGATTTAATTATTATTTTTCTTTTGGATAACTAGTTTTCCTCATATTCCTTATTAAATATGCCATCATTCATTTCTCTACTGATTCGCAAAGTTGTCTTTTTCATATCCAACTCATATATATATATGTATATATGTAAAATCCACATCCAAATCACTTCATATATAAAGTCAGGGGACCGTTTCTGGGTTCTGTGTTGTGTTTATTCGTCTTTTTTCCTATCTTTGTACTGATATCATGCTTTCACTTTTTATCTTATAATAAATATTCATGTCTGAGTTTTCCTAACCATGGCTTGTTATTTCTCTTCACTTATTTAGGTTTATTTTCTGTCCTTTACTAGTATTTTATATTGCTATCCATGAAGTAATTGCACGTATATTGTTAGATTTAGCCCTCAACAGAATATACCTTCGTTGTTTGTATAAATGCTATTTTTTATAATTAGATTTTCAATCTGTTGCTGGTTTATTGGAATGCAATCCATTTTCTTATATTGATTTTACAGCTAGCAACCTTCAGAATTCCTCATTAATTCCAGTAACTTAGGTCTACGTTCTCTAGGGCTTTCTATGCATACAAACATATTGACTGTTCCAGTCCTTCATATTTGCTTCTTTATTCTTGCTTCATTGTGCTGACTTGAACCACAGAAAACAAAAATGAGAAAAAGTAATGAGGGTAGCCTTCTTAATCGTGTAACTGATTTTAAAGGAAATTCTCTTAACATTTCACAATTAAGTATGGGGTTTATTGTAAGTTTTAACTAAATATTTTGCATTGCATTAAGGGGAAATACTATTCTTCCTAGTTTAAAAAATGTTTGATTTGAATGTGGTTTGAATTGAATTAAGTGCACTTACTATATATATTAAGTTGATTTGTTTTCAGTCTACATTTTTAAATCACAATAGTAAGTTAGTAAGTTCTATAATATTTGTCTTCTTTGCCTCCTTAGTATAAACCTACCATGTTCATAATGTATTCTTTTTTTTGATACGTGATTGGATTTGGTTTGCTAATATATTTATTAATTTTACAGCTATACTCTATAATGAGGATAGCCCATAACATTCCTTTCTTGTAATTTTTTTTCCTGGTGTGATATAAAGCTTTTGAAAAATCATATTAACAGAGTTGAAACCAGCCTTCCTTTTTCTAGAACTTGGAACAATTTCTATGGTGTTAGAGTATCTGTGCCTTGAATTATTGGTACAAATTGGATCCTAAACTGCCTTAGGGCTTTTTCTTTTGTCTTGCTTTTCTTTTTGGTTCAATTTAAACTACCAATTTTATTTCCCTATGGTTTTACATCCACAGTGTTTGTTCTGATTCGTCTCGAGTTACTTTTAATGTCATAATGTCTCTGTTCCCTCTCAGACATTGTCTATATATAATTTTTTAAAAAATTTATTTCCCTACACTATTCCTTGTAATTTTACTTTAAATAAAAGTATGGATTGCTAGTTTTAAAAAATCTTTTACATTAACAGTCTTGCCAGATAGTTTTCTATTTTATTAGATTTTAAAAAAATTAATTATCTTGTTGAGTTTTTGTCTGTTTAAAAATACATTTGTTATTGATTTTATTAATTTTATATCTAAAACTTTTCTTCCGATTTCGTTTTTACTCATTTTTTTCTTTAATACGAGTTCAATGATAATGCTGAATATTTTGATCTTCCTTCTTTGCTAATTTTATTAAAATTCTAAGTATCTTTACAGTTTCTTTTTTATAAGCGGTATTTTTATCATTTGTCTTAGTTTGCTAAGGCTGCTGGGAGCAAAATACCAGAAATGGGCTGGCTTTTACAACAGGGAATTATTAGGGTAAAAGCTTACAATTCTGACGCTGTGAAAATGTCCACATCAAGACATCATCAGAGATCCTGTCTCACTAAAGGTTGGCTGTGGGCGATCCTGGAGTCCTGCCACCTGGCAGGGACAAAATGGCGCTGTCTCTGTGTGTTTGTGCCTTCAGCCTCAGCTTATATAGGCCCCCGGCAAGAGGGCAGAGGCCCCACCTGGGTCACACCTCACGACGTAGCCCAATGCAAGGCCCTAAAGTGATCTAGTCAAAAGTGATCTAATTAACAATTCCCATAACTGAATCTAATGCCAGCAAAGGGTCCCACACCCACAGGCATGGATTAATTCTAAGAGCAGGATCATTTCTGTGATTCACAAAAGCTTCAAACTGTCACCTCATTCATTTCTAGATAGAGTCTAAATTCCACTATACTTCATTCTTTGAATCATAGGTACTGTAGCTATTTGCTCTGAAATTTCCAAAAATATTTATTATTTCTATTTTTAAAGAAATCATAATTTAGTTGCACTGCAGTAAGAAGAAAGAGTCTGTGAAATTCATCAGTATTTGTCTTCTGACCTAGAAAACATGATCAATATTAATATATGTTTCAATATTAGTAAATATTTAGGGTGCAGTATTCTGTGTAATTTTTAAAATCCAAGATGTTTTATAATTGCAGCATTAAGATATTATATATCGTAATTAATGTTCAATCTATTTGATCTCTCAATTACCAGAAAAGGATGTTTTAAAAATCTTCCAAAATAATAATAACTTTTCCATTTTCCAATTGTAATTCTGTCAGTTTTTATTTCTTGTATCTTGAAGAACTGAGGTACAGGCATGACTGTTTAATTTTTAAAAATTCCTTGAGACATTTGTCTGTTCTTATTATGCCAACATTCTTTTTCTTTAATAATTAATTTTTTATTATTTTTAAGGATTTAGATTACATAAATGTTACATAAAAAATATAAGGGACTCCGTATACCCCATTCCCTACCCCTCTCACCCTTTCCCACATTAACAACATCTTTCAAGTGTGGTACATTTGTTACAATTGATGAACCCATGTTGAAGCATTGCTACTAACCATGGATTACAGTTTACGTAATAGTTTACACTCTGTCCCACAATTTTCTAAATGATGACGAAATATACAATATCTGTCATTGCAGTGTCATGCAGGACAAATCCAATGTCGCCCAAATGCCCCCATATTACATCTATTCTTTCCTCTCCCATCCCTCTGAACCTCTGGTGACCTCTGCCTTTACATCAACGATGAGTTCTTCCATTGCTAGAATAATAAATCTACAGTAGAATAATAATAATAATAACAACAACAATAATAATAAAGTCTACTTTAGCCTATTGTTCATGGCCCAGTCTTGAGGATTTGGGGATGGTGATGCACACTCTGCTTCTAATTGAGAGGGCCTTAGACCCCAAAGGGCAGATGGATGGAGCTATCTTGCTTGCAGCTGCAGACCTCTCTGTTTCTTGGGATGGGCATCGTCCATCATCATCTTCTTAGTTGTCCTGGTTGCATCCAATGAATTGGAGAGTAGGTGTTACAATTCTGCTGAAATTCAGGGCTCTACTGTTTGCCAACATTTTTAATCCTTAATAATGATTTTTTTTTCTTAAAGTCTACTCTGTCTTAAATTAAGACACTTTCCTTTGGTTAATACTTTCTTAGGTTTAGCTAAACCTGGAATATTAGTCATGGCTCATCAGAAAAACAGAACAACAACTTATAGAGACAGAGAGAGATAGAGAGAACCTGAGAGCAATAGAGAAGCAGAGCAGGGGTGTGGGGATGGAAAGAAAGATTTATTTGAGGGAAGGCTATCCAGGCGAGCTGCGGTGGGCCAAGGGAACTGGTAGAACGGACGGGCTTCCTGCTCTCCGCAGGGGCATGGGCGAGTCCCGCCCTCCCTGTCTGGCGAACGGGCCGCCCGCTCTTCGCCGAGGTACGGGCGAGCCACACCCTCTCAACCGTTCCTGCCTAACCACTAAGCCCGACCTACTGCCTCCCCCTCTTCCCCTCGCCGGGGCCACGCCATCCAACGACCACCGGCCAATCCCCACCGGCCAACTTTCACATCGCCTAACTCCCACCAGCCCCAACCGACCAATGCCCCATACGCCGTCTCCTGCCTGCCCCGTCCCCTCACCCCACAATATATATTGTCCAGCACTTCCTGAATAAAGCAGACTGCACATTGCCACCACTTGCCATCTCCGCAGCATTCTTAGCGCCCGCTGCGCGTCCACCTGACCCCTCACCTCAAGCAGCCTGGGCAAAGCCAGAGGAACCCCCAAACTTCATTTATTATTGGAATTGGCTCATGCAATTGTGGGTGTTTGAATTTCCCAGCCGAAGCTGAATAGTTGGAAAAGAGGCAGAAATTCTTTTTTTTTGTCTTCTGAAGTAATGACTTCTGTCTTTTAAGACCTCCAACTGATTGGATGAGGAAACTTACCTTATTGCTGAGGCCAATCTCCTTTGTTGATTGTAGATGCAATCAACCAATTGCAGATACAGAGATATAAAGTACTTTCCTAGTAACAATCAGACAAGTGCTTCTTTGACCAAACCACTGAGCACAATAACCCAGCCAAGGTGACCTATGGAAACAGCCATCAGAACTAGTTTAACTTTTTCCTCTCCTTTTACTTTCAACTTCTCTCTGTTTTGCAATTTAGGTGTGTCTCTTGGAAAGACTATAGAAATTATATTAGTTTTTTATTTATCTGAAGGAATTAATTTCTATTTTCTTCTTTGTTTTTACTCCACTTTTTCTACACTTTTTGATTTTCTCTTAATTTTCCTTCTTTAAGAGTGAGTTTTAGTTGCTTTTTTATACACTTAAAAATTCCAATTTCTTTTCTCAACTGTGTTTGGGAGTTGTAAAATGTATTTCTTTCATTTCTGTTGATAGACTCCAAATTTTAGCATTCATGCCTGATTTTGTAAAATCTAAAGGTAATAAGTTATCTATCATATCTCCAAGACCACATTTGCAACTTAGTATCCTTTACCCAATAACCTCACCCATCTTACTTATTTATTTTGTACACATTCTTGGTTTCCCTTTTTCTCTTCCAACTTATTTATTGCTACTATTAATATTTAATATATGCAATATTTGTTTAGATATACCAACCTGTTTTTCAGTTTATTTGCAAAGCATTCTTTTGACTCTCATTCATTTCTCACATTTTAAAATTTCTTCTTCTTATAACACATCTTTAAATGTTCCTTCAACGTGGGTCTAATGAAGATAAACTAATTTTTTCTTAATTTGAAAATGTTTTTATTTCAGTCTCATTTTTGTTTAATAAGCTATCTTGGTATAAAGTTCTTTGTTGACAATTACTTTCAGTATGTTGAAAATACTGTTCTATTTTGGGGGATGGGGCTTTTTTTGCTGGATATCTGATCTCAATTTCTATTTGTTTTGAATATCTGGCTTCTGATTTTGGTTTTCTGTAGTAGGTGTGAAATTTGTTGTGTTTATGATTCTAAAGATTTCCTTACTTAACTTTAAAAGCTGCTATTAGCGCTTTGATAATTCATCTTCACCTTTCCTTCCTTTATAGCTCAAATTAATTATTTTTAGAGTTTTTCCATTCTTGGTATCTTGTAACATTTATTTCATGTTTGAAATGATCTCTGTGCTTTATTTTAGATAATTTCATTTTTTTCTAGTTTACTACTTTTTTAATATTAGATATTTTTCTTGTTCACCAAGTCCTTCATTTCACTGAGTGTATTTTTTGTAGAAATGAATTCCAATTATTTTTTAATCTATATGACATTTCTCATATATTCAATTCAATTTTTTAAGTTTCTTTAATAATATAAAAGCTTACTTCAAGTCTGCACCTAAAATATCTGTATTTGTTTTGGAGAATCTGATCATGCTGTATTTTATTTCTTCTTTCTTTCTTGTTTTTTTTTCCCCATGTGTTTTTTTATTTTGGATTGTGAAATTGTATTTGGTGGGAATTTATCAATGAAAATTCTGGACTGATAGGACTTTCTTTTGCAGAGTGTTTACATTTGCCTCTGTCATGTTCCCCAATATTGTTATAAACCAGAAACTTCTTTATATTGTTAATTTCTTACCTTAATCATTCCTCAGTTATGAAGAAAATGTAAACTCAAATCACATATCCATGTGTGAGCAGCCACTGGCAATAATTCTCTGGACAAATTTATTTGTTCTTAAATCCTAGGACTCTATACGTTTTCTTGCTATCTCCTTTGCCATTGGAATATTTCATTTTCATACACCCTCATTTAAATTTTGCTTTTGCTTTCAGGAGGCCCAGTCTTATTTAGGAGCCTTAGTTCCAGCCCCTTGCCTTTTGCAGTCACAGTGTCACCCATGTCTTCTGACCCCTGGTGCCAATAAAGCAATCCATGGTTTATAAGATCACAGAACATCAACACGGCAGGCAAAACCTCAAACTTTTGACTCTTGGGTTCATACTACTCCTCTGTGAACTCTGGAGGTGATCCATAATACCTTATTAGTCTATCTATACGTTTAAGGGAATACCTGTTTATTTCTAAAAGTGTTGTAAAATTATTTCAGACTAATTAGACAATATATAATTAGAAACAGGAGATTATTAGGTAGTATTATATTCTGGTTTTTGCAATTTGTCTCATTATATCTTTTAATTATCAACTGCTAGATTCCTGGTCGTTTCAATTTGCTATTTTTAACACCTTATTTTTTACATTTTCATTGAATCCAGAGTTGAGTTACTATAAATTTTATTTTGACAAAATCTCACACAAACAGAAAAGCCGTAAAAAGTCCACAAAGTACTTCCGCAAGTCCTTTATCCAGGTTCACTCATTGCTTGCATATTCCTGTTTCCTTCCAACTATTTACCTATCTACACTTTAATTCTGAGTTACTTGGGACTAAGTTCTGTATCTTATGCTTTGTTGCCCCTAAATACTTCAATTTATATTTCTCACTTAGCATGTCTGGGTAACTGTTGATATATTTATAATAGGAAAAAGAGGAAGAATAGATTGAAAGTTAAAATACTGAGCTAGAATTGTCTATGAGATATCTAGGTAGCTATTCAAGAACCTCTTCAATATATGGATTCTAAGCTCAGAAGGCATGTTTGGATTGTAGATAATGATTTAGGGTCTTCAGAAGGTGAGTTGGTGGTTGAAGTGTTTTGAGTGAATGAGATCACTAAGAGAAAATAGATACAGTAGGAAAAGAAACAAGAAAACCAAAGAATGAGCCTCAGGAAACAAAGCTATTTAGCAAAAATTGACCAGCATAAGGAAAGAGGTACTAAAGAGGGCAGAGCTTTTAGAAGGTCAGAGCAGTAGGGCAGGAAAGTTTAAAAGCAAGGGAACAGAAATGCAACATCATAGGAAGACTTTAATATTTCCAAATATGTGTTCCATCCTGGGAATAAGCAATTCATGAAAAAAAAATGGTGGGGGAGGAGAGTTGGGTGGATCTATGCTAAGTTTTAGAAATAACAGGTTTTTAAAACTCTCACAGTTTTTAAGGGCATTAAAAGTAACATTTCCCAAATTGATTTGTTCACATAAGTCCCCCAGCTCACCACCTCTGCTAGCAGCAGCCCAGTTACCATGGGACATTGCAGAACTCTCTCAAAATTGGTAACAGGTGTTTCTAAGGAGGACTCTGTAACCTCAACCCTAAAGTCAGGCAGAAAGGGTGTCTCCTCAAGGCCCTTAAATTCTGTTTTTAGTCCCATGTAGGGAGTGACATGCATGGATTTCATATACTTTATGGAATTAGGAAGATATTCTTACCATCTCACTCCAGTCAATACACACATACACATATACACGCATTAAGGCTTCCTTTCAAAGGAATGACAAGCCATTTTTCCACTTCTCTTAGGTTAGCTTCTAGGTCTTCTACTCTATGGGAGAAACACTTCTTCTTCCCATGAAGTTCAAGGAGATGTATGGAAAAGGTCAGTCCTTCCTTGGGACTTCGATCTTTCCAGACCAGGAAGTCCCACAGATAAATAAACATTTGCACTGATATCTTCCATGATTTGGACATGCCCTGAGTAGGTAATGAGAATCCAGATCATATTCCTATATTGTCTCACAATGCTGAGTCTTTAAACAGCAGCATTAAGCACTTAAAACCTACTAGGGTTTTTACCATTCTCAGGTAGACTGAGCAATGGACATATTCCCACATACATTTGGAAAATCATACCGTTAAAACCCATCAGGAAGATCCATTTTCATCTCTGTCTCCTCTTCCCCCCAAATTTGTCACCAGGTATGAAGACAACTCTAGAAAGTTCTTTGGAGCATGCCACAGTTATGGAAGGCATGTTTCCTTGTTGAAGGGAGCTAAATATACAAAAGACAAAATAGGTGGAAGTACAAGTGACAGAAACATACAATCAAATTAAAAGCAATGAAGCTACCATATGTATTTTTATTGAGGATAGCAACTCTGAAGAAGGGAAGGTGAAAGATGAGGTGTGGTGTCTGTTTAGAGTAATTGGGAGTAGGGTATAGAATAATTGCAATGATTCTGGTGGGGTAGAGTTGGTCTATAAAGTCTTTGAAGAGGTGAGTTTTGAAAAACAGGGAGGAATTAGGTTTAGTTAATAGTTAAGTCTATTAGGAAAATCAGGAGGATGTATTAAATAGAAGATATATAATGATTGCAAATGCTGAGAGGCAAGTGAGAGTAGGCTTCTGTGTTAGAATCAAATAATTTAAATTGCATTTTACAGATGCTTTTAGCAGTAGGTAAGGGAGGGGCAGTTGATAAGCTGTCTTATAGCTAAGATCTAGGGTTTTTCTTAAAATTTGGAAGCAGTACTGAGACGCAGTTAAACCCTGCCAAAAGAAGTCAAGATCAAAATGAAGCCTCTTGTAGATATTTCTTTCTGTCTTCTGCCATGTCAATTAAGGTACACATATATTAGAAACAAGGGAGTTATTTTGAAAGTCACTATAGTAGCTAGTAGAATTTGAGAAATGGGCAGAGAATAGTTAACCATGAAAATGGATAGATGGAAGAATTTTTAAAATAAACATCTGGACAGACAAATACACGCAAGTATGATAGATTAAAGAGAGAGAGAGAGAGAACTGATTCAACGTCCCCAAAGTCCAGGGAGAAATCAGTGATCTTTCCTGGAGATGAACGGAATCAATGAAAGTTGCTGCCTAAGTGTGTGAGTTTGTAGGCAGTCTATGCAGTCATTTGTGAATTCCCTCCTTTCTTCATCCATTCATTAAGCTGATACTTGGAGCATCACACCAGGTACTGAGATACATGGAAGATTCATTAAAAATAAAAGAAATAACCATTTGGTGCCAGGGAGGCTCATCCCTGAGAGTCATGCACCACATTGCAGGAAAAGGAATGAATTATATGCCGAGTTGGGCTTAGAGAGAGGATGCATTTGAGCAACAAGGGGGCTTTCAGGAGGTAAATTGTAGGCAATACATATTACTATGCTAAATTTCGACTTCACAAGAACAAGATTCATAAACACATGCATCAATGCCAAGAGGCATATTAGTATGTCCTACTTCACTAGGCACTGCCCATGTACCCTATAGATTCATGTCACTCTATGAGAGAATGTAGTTTGACTTCCCAGAATGGGAATTTAGTATTCTATTGATTATTTTGGGGTCTCCACTCACACGGACAATGTCACATGATCATATGAACATATTAATATTCCATAGAGGCATGTCCTAAATGCACCCTCCACACACATTCCCTGACCATTGATAACCTGCACTAGTGATCCTTCCCTGACAGAATTGTAACCCTTCTGCAATCCAAAACCTCCCCAGAAACAAAGCCAACAAAAATAATAACAAAATAAAAAATAAAAATAATTAAAAAACAAAAAATAAAACAAATTTTTTGCCTTGTGCCTTTCATTACTATAAGATGTTATATTTTATGTATATTGATAATTTCTTCTGTATTTTCCCACAACATCTTATTTTTTTTCCACTTTATTTTCCAAAAACTTTAAGTTACAGAGAAGTACTATAGAAACTGTAGGGGATCCTCTTATACCACCCTGATCCTCTCCTACCAATATCATCCTATATGAATATAGTACATTTGTTACAAGTGATGAACAAATATCAAAGTATTGCTACTAGCCATGGTCAATTGTTTATACTATGGTTTACCTTTTTCACTGTACACCTTTACAGGTTCTGACAAAATGTATAATGGCCTGTATTTATCAGTGCAAGATCACACAAAGCAATTCCAGTGCTCCCCAAATGCCCTATGTTCTACCCATTCTTCACTCTCCCTCACATCAGAAACTATGGCAGCCTCTAAGTTTCCATTTTTGAAAAATAAGATTCATAATTACATGCATTAGTATTGAGTGCTTCACATGCTGGTCTGTTTTCTTTTATTAGGCACTCCTTATGAACTTTAGAATTAGCAGTACTCCCCAGGATGGGATTTTGATTTTTCCTTGTTTATTGTGAGTCTCCATCCACTGAGATAACACCTTATCCCAAGACGAACACATCCATATCCCATAGAGGCTTGCCCCAGGTGCACCCTTTCCCATATATTCCCCCACCACCGACATGCACCAGTGACCCTCACCTGCCATATCTGTCAAAAAAAAAAGAAAAAATCCCCACCATTGTAGTTTCAACCACTGACCTACAAATCCTCGGAGTTCACTGTTCCTTACTCTAGTCCTCCACTCAGACCTAGATCACAGGTGGAAATAGTAAATATAATTGAGTTTTATGGCTAAGAGATTTCAAAGTTAGTTGGGATGTCATTCCAGAGGTTATGTTTATGTACGGCTCAGGAGGATCTTACTGTCTGCCACAGTAAATGGTACCTCAAGCAAGGCTGATCCTGAGAACTGTAGAGACATCTAGACACTATAGGCAGGACAGACAACCCCAGGAAATCGGCACCCCATCAGTGGGCCTTCCCTTGGAATATATGATAGCCCATCTCCCAGGTTATCAGAGTTAGCTTCATTTATAATTTTCCTACACATGGTTCTTCTGACCCTTTTATTTGAACCTATAATTAGCACCTTACACATTAAGTATTTGTCCCAGAGACTTAAATCTTCTGGCTGTTCACATGTTGGTTTGGCCTTGAATCTCAGCAGAGTTGCAGCCAACACCTACTCTCCAGTTCATCAGATTCACCCAGGACAACTAACAAAGGGATGATGCTGGACAATGCCCATCTCCCCAAACCAGAGAGTATATACAACTGTTAGAAAGACAGTTCAGTCCATATGCCCCATGGCATATAAGCACCCTCTCAATGAGAAGCAGAGTAGGCAACACCATCCTAACATCCTCAAGGTTTAAGAACAAACAAACATGAGGGGGAATGGAATTATGAACTAAAATAGACTTATTATTATACTAGTAATGGAAGAAATTGGTCATCAGAGGTTCTGAGGAGAAAGCGAGGGAAGAATAGGTAGGCGGCGGACTTGGCCCAGTGGTTAGGGTGTCCGTCTACCACATGGGAGGTCCGCGGTTCAAACCCTGGGCCTCCTTGACCCGTGTGGAGCTGGCCATGCACAGTGCTGATGCGCGCAAGGAGTGCTGTGCCACGCAAGGGTGTCCCCTGTGTAGGGGAGCCCCACGTGCAAGGATTGCACCCATAAGGAGAGCCGCCCAGCGCGAAAGAAAGTGCAGCCTGCCCAGGAATGGTGCTGCACACACAGAGCGCTGATATAGCAAGATGACACAACAAAAAGAAACACAGATTCCTGTGCCGCTGACAACAGGTGCGGACAAAGAAGAACACTCAGCAAAATGGACACAGAGAGCAGACAACCGGGGTGGGGGGGAAGGGGAGATAAATAAATAAATAAGTAAATCTTTAAAAAAAAAAGAACAGGTATAACATGGGGCATTTTGGGGCATTGGATTTGTTCTGCATGATATTTGCAATGATGGATACAAGCCATTATATATTTTGTCAAAATCTGTAAGATTGTGTGGTGTAACATGTAAACCATAATGTAAACTATAGACCATGGTTAGTAGCAATGCTTCAATATTTGTTCATCACAGCCTCCATGTTACTCAAATGTGGCCAGTCTCAAAGCCAAACTCAGCATGTAAATGCAAAGCCTTCCCCCCAGTGTGGGACATGACATCCGGGGATGAGCCTCCCTGGCACCGAGGGATCACTACCAAGTACCAGCTAAAGTCGTAACTAGAAAATGACCTTGAATTAAAGGTTCAACATGGACCAGCAGAATATTCCCGTCTACATATAATAACAGGAGTTTAAAATGCTGTTTGACCTAAAGTAAGGGGGAAATGGAAAGGACAAATGAGTTTATATGGCTGAGTCTCTAAAAAAGAGTCTGGAGCCTGTCAGAAGGATTGCCCTTATGCACACCTGAGCAGAGTCTCAGAGACAGATAAAGTAGATACAACCCCAGGTATTGGTTCTTTTGAGGGCTAAAGAGACCCACAGGTTCTATGGTCATGGCAGATGGAGTTCACTGCCACGTCAGTTGGCCCTTCTTTGGAGCTGGTGTTTCTGCGTGATGGAGCTGGACTCAGATGTGATCTCTTTTCACAAGCCTTTCATGCTACTTACTTGAATTGTAGTTGGTACTGGGATTTAAGATGTATCTAGGGGATTTGAATCTCTGGACTGACAATATGATAGCCAGGCCCTAAGCCTCAACAGACTTCAACTCCTACACTCTGATTTATTGGACTTACCACACTCTGCTAACATGGAGTTGAAGAATGTCAACCACCACACCATGGAGCCTAGATTGCCTACAACTGAAAGCAGGAGGATTGCATCCAGTATCCATGAGGAATCTAAGCCCCCTCTTGACATAGATGTGGAATGGACACAACCAAGCCAAGGTCCACAGGAAGGAGGAATACAGTAAGGATTAGAGTGGACTTAATGATACTCTATTCATGAACTATTGTGGTTAATAATCG
Organism: Dasypus novemcinctus; assembly: GCF_030445035.2. Lineage (NCBI taxonomy): Eukaryota > Metazoa > Chordata > Mammalia > Cingulata > Dasypodidae > Dasypus > Dasypus novemcinctus. The sequence goes on along the minus strand of NC_080674.1, from coordinate 4,565,274 downwards.
AGAAAATGTGGCGTTGGTGTGGAAAAAGTGGCCATGGTGGCTGCTGGGTGCGGGGAATGGGAGGAAGTGATGAGATGTGGAGGCATTTTTGGGACTTGGAGTTGTCCTGGGTGGTGCTCCAGGGACAATTGCCGGACATTGTATGTCCTCCCATGGCCCACTGGATGGAACGTGGGAGAGTGTGGGCTATGGTGTGGACCACAGGCCACGGGGTGCAGTGATGCCCAGAGATGTACTCACCAGATGCAATGCATGTGTCATGATGATGGGGGAGAGTGTTACTGTGGGGGGAGTGGTGGGGTGGGGGTGGTGGAGGTGAATGGTGACCTCATATTTTTTGAATGTAAAATTTTTCAAAAATGAATAAATTGAGTAGAATTTGAAAAAAATAAAATAAAATAAAATAGAAAAAAAAATTTGTTCATCAATTGTAACAAATGTACCACACCAATGGAAGGTGTTGTTAATGGAGGAAAGTATGGGTGTGGGAGAGTGTGGGTTATATGGGAATCCCCTATATTTTCAATGTAACATTTATGTAATCTAAAGCTCCTTTAAAAATAAAGGAAAAATGCTAAAAAAATTAAGTAGTTAAGGAGCTAAAGTACTGAAAAAAAGTCATGGCCCATAGGAGTTCACAGTCTAGAGGAAGAGAAAGCCAGCAAATGGAGAGTTAAACCAGGTGTCTTCAGAGCTCTTCTGGAGTAGAGTACAGGATCCCAGGGAAGCCTGGAGAAGCCTTGTCTAACCAGGTGAGGACAGTGAAAGAAAGTCATGGATGAATCGGGGCTCACAGAACCGATTAAACCCCACTCCTCCCCTCTCTGGAGAGGGTGAATGCTGGGAGGTCTTCTCACCTATGGCTTTGACTCTGATTAAAGCACAGTGCCCTCAGGAGGATAATTTCCATGCCAGTATGAATGGCATGAGCAGCCATTTTCTATAAAACAAACAAAAAACAAACATAAAGAGAAAGAGATCATGAAGCCCAATAGGGTGAGACTGGAGTGTTGAGGACCCAAGGGTGTGGAACCAGGGATACAGGACAGCATCAGTGCCAAAGCTGGCTGTTTCTGGGAGGAACCACTGGGGCTGGAAAGTTGAGGCAGGGGAGGCATTTGTACCAGTTCATACTGTAGTTCTTGAGGTATCTCATGTTGTCACATGAAAAACATAATTTTCTTTCAATCAGATGTGTGGAAGGAGTTGGGGCTTTTAAGTTTCTCTCTTCCTGGTGTTTCCATTCACCAAGAGGATGCACCAGCTCCCGGAAATCTATGTATCAGGCTTTTGATGGTTCCTGATCCCTGCCCTGGGGGACCCTGTTAGTGGAATGTGCTGTGGTGTGTTCTGGAAGCTGTTACCCTCGCCCCGGAGTTGGAAATGATTGCTCTTCCTGGAGCGCTGCAGCCTTTGGCATGAACACTATACAATAAAACTCTACTCAGAATTTCGCAGACTTACCCCCTGCCAAACAACAAGCCTCCCTCCTGTTTCCTCCTTCCTGCTCTTTCTTTAGCCCTGCAGGTCCGTCTCTCTCTACTAGAATTTATTAATATAATTCCTCGGTTTTTACATTTCCCTTCAGAAAATCAACCCTTCAGTTTCCTTCTCCCCTAATGCCTTGCCATTTCATTGAAACAATGGTACCAACTCCTCTTCCTGTTCTTCTGCCTGTAAGGCTATTGGGGATTTCCAATTTGGTTTTTCCTAAGTATTTATTCAGCACTCATTATGGAAATTTCTGAGGAAAAAAGAGTTGTTGGCTTACAGGCAAAGACCGATATACTTGGTGTAGCAGTTTGATATTATTCATCAATTTCAAAAGATATATTTGATTATGTTAGTAATCCTCTGGGTGGGATACCCTGTGGTTGCATTAGATTTGGCTGGGATGTCTTTGATTAAACTGTGTTAAGGTTAGGGCTGCGATTCGATCACACCATTAGGGCGTGCAGGGTCGAGTTCCTGCCTGTATCAATAGATGCTCAATCAAGAACACAGGAGCAGACATGCGAGAAAAGAGGAAGACGGAACCCACGCAGACATCACCTGCCATCTTGCTTGAACATGTGGTAACAGACTTTGAGTGCGAAAATACCACTAATGGTACCTTGAGTTGGACTCTTTAGGGCCTTGTAACTGTAAGCTTCTACTCCAAATGCCCTTTATAAATACAAGCAGATTTCTGGTACTTTGCATCAGCACCCTTTTGGCTGACTAATACACTGGGAAGCAAGTACTATAGCCGAAAAAAGAATTATATGTGATGAGAATGAATTTATGGGGGTCCCTCAAATGAATATTGTCATTAATAGTTATTCTGGATGTAGTATACCAGAAAACGTTTATGGATGATATATTTCTAGTTCCCCCAGAGGCAGGGTCTGAGCCACGGAGTCAGTGAATTTAGTTTATTTGGCTGGAATCACTGGTAGTGGTTGGGAAGCGGAGAAAAAAGGGAAGGCAGTCAACAAGATATGCATTATCAAACCAGCTCCTTCCATGGGTATCTCCTGGAGCTTCATCCCAAGGAGATATTCCTGGAAAAATTGCGAACTGCGTACCTCAGAATTTTTCCATGAGAGGGAAAAAAATCCTGGGATATGAGTCAACAATTTCCCTCAGTTGATATTTGAGGAGTATTTTCAAGGGGCGTTAATTCCTTGGTACTTGGCTGACAGTATGGAGAACGAATGCCCTTCACGTTGGGAAAAGTTTGGGGCAGCAAGAGGCAGGGAGGGGCAGTGGGAAGGGGAGGTCGACTGGAGCCCCCCATGGAGCCCCCTAGCTGGAGCCCTCTACCATGCACCTGCAGGAAGGCCACACTGCCTTGCTTCTGCTCTCACTCTCCCAGTAGCACCAGGTGCACCAGGCAAATCACTCAGATTCCAGAACCACAGTGTTCCCACCTAGAAAATCATTGGGCTTTCCAGCTGTGAAATTTTAAAATTCACTTAAGAATAAAAACAAGCACAAACTCTACTCTAAGGACAGCTGACAAACCCTTCACCAAAGGGTATATTTCTTCTAGATTCTCTAAGTTTGCCCTCTCTAGTTCTCCTGGTCAGTGGAATACTTTTAGATTATAGGATGTTTATTGGTATTCTCATAGGATTAAAATATTTAAAAAATACTGGAAAAAATACCAGGAAGACACTGCTACAGTGAAACATTACCACATTACCCAATTTCTCTGTAGAAGCATCTTCATGTCCACAGCTATCCTGTGGTTCCCTAAGCTGTCCTCCACCATGGAGGTGCTGCTTTAGTAGATCTGTTTACTGTCCTAAAGCTGCTTTCCTTTATTCTGAAAAAAAAAGTTCTGCTTTGTTTTACAAATCACAAAATCTTTGCTTCTGGCTCAGTGTAATTCTAGGCCTCCTTTCCCAGCACCTAGCTGGTTGCACTTATTACATATGCCATCAAAGACCTACTTGGCACAGGACGCAAACATTGCCATGATAGGACTGTGTTGTATATTGCAGCAAAAATTCATTTTCTGCTTTGATCAGAGTTTGCTTACACCTATAAAGTGGTGTGTCAGAGATTGCCTCATTGTTCACCAAGTCGTGTCCTTCACTCTGGGCATCAGCCTCCCTTACAGTGGCAGTTGGTTGTAACCACGTAACTGTCCTCACCCACAGATGTAGGAGAATTGATCCATGCCACTACCAGGACTGGCCCCTAAAACCTCCACCTGGTGTGTCTCTTGCCATTCCCTTGGCTGCCCCAACAAAGATAGAGCCCCAAGATTAAGGAGTCTGGGTGGCTGCTATAAAGTACAATTGGATTTTTCATGAATGGGAATCAATTTCTCTTGGGTTAAGCCATGGAGATTTTGGGGTTTTATCTCTTATTGCATTGGTGAAGTTCCTGGCAGGAAACAGAATACATTCAGAAAAGTCATGAACAAAGAGAGTTTGATGAATAGCTAACTGATATGGTGCAGCAGGGTTAAGGCAAACTAACAAGGGTTGCATCTCAGGGCCAGCAACTCCTGGAAACCATCCTCACCTGTAGGCCTGAAGTACAGGCATTGACGCAAGATGGCAGCAACTTCTGTGAGGTTCCAACCTTCCTTCTTCCTCTTAAGGCTCCGTAGTCCATCCAGCTTCTTTTGATCTCAGCTGTAGGCTGGCATAAGGCTCATCTTTCTCCTCAGAGCTCATTCTTTCAAGACTCAGCTACTTCTTCACAAGGTCAGCTGTAGAGTGTCAGGCTCATCTCTCTTCCTGGGGCCTCTGCTGTGTCTAATGAGCTGCCTCTCTTCCTCTGTGTTCTTCTTCTCTGTTCTTGATTGAGCATCCATTCATATATTGCCCACCAAGGGGGCAGGGACTCAACCCTGCATGCCCTAATGATGTGGTCAAATCAAAGCCTAATCCTAACATAATCTAATCAAAGGATCTCAGCTGAATCTAATACAATCCAAGGGTATCATGCCCAGAGGAACAGAGCTATTTACAAATCTAATATCTGTTTTTGGAATTCATAAATAATATTGAACTGCTACTAGGAGCCTCCGCAGAGCATCTGTGTTCTGCAAAGAGCTCATCAGGTATCAAGCAGCAGTGGGTGGGAAGGTGGGCTGGGACTATGAGTACCTCGCTTTCTTCCTTTCCACCATCAGGCCTCTCACTGTTTCTTTTCATTGACAGATTCAACTCATTTGATGCAGCTCATAGAGCTCAGCATGGAGGTCACTGAGCAGGTTGAGGTGGGTGGAGAAGAGACATTGAGGAAGAAGCTAAGTATATCCAGCTTTAATTGAAACAGGTCAGGGATAATTTCAGTTAGCCACTGGGCCATGGCAAGCACAGTGCAATCCACAGTCTTCATTTCTAATCCCTTCGTTTCTTCTGCCTGCATGTCCTCCTCCCGGGAGAGGTTGGGGTCCTCGTCCCCATTAATAGGTTTAATCTTGATCCACCATGTCTGTGACAGATCTTCAGCACTTTGTTCCCAATGCAAATCTCCTTAATGCAAGGTGATTATAAATGCCATCAGTAGGTTTTACATGCTTCTTGTATAATTTTAGCTCTTAATCCCTTTTTTCCCCATGTCATTTCAATTAAATTCAACCATCCTCCAGCATTAACCCTTCCTATGTTCACAGGCACTGATGCTTTCAAGGGATGAATGATCCTAGATGGTTGGTTTCATCTCTCAGCACTTGTCGTATGCCAGGCTCTGAGCTAACCAGTGAGCTGGGCACTTGCAATTAAAATTCAAATTAAACTTGGTCTCCCACCTTGAGGAACTTGCAGTTGACAGTGTACAGTGAGAGGCTGTCAAAAATCGTTTGCATCCTGTTGGACTGGGTTCAAACCTGGTACTCTCAGCTGGGATACAAAAGGTGAGTGACTCACATTCTTAGGGTTCTCAGTTCTCAATGTTTAATTGTGGGGGGTTGCAATACCTTAATCAATTAATTGATCATAGAATTAAATGAGATAAATTGGGCATATGTCCTAGACAGTTGCAGAATCCAGGAGGAAACTTATTTTCAATAGTTGGGAGATAAAAAAGAGTATAACTGATGTTCATTGCAGTAGAATTGGTCCAGGTGACAAGCTTGGCACACTGAGAATCAGGTAAGGCATACTGAGAGAAATGAACTGTGCATCGAGTTTTGCAGGTAAGCTTGAGTTAGCTGGAAGAAGGAGCAGGGATGGAGTGAAGCTATCTGTCCACAAAAGATGAGAAATAAACCTGAAACACAGGAAAGTCACCATGTGGCTGCTTGCAGTATAGCTTGAGAAATAGTTCAGTAAATATTTCCATTAAAGGAGATCATGGTGTCCATAAAATAGAAATGTAGTGAAGGGTTATGAGAACAGAGGAGAAAGCAATTGATTTTGAATGAAGATTCAAAATCCTCTGCAGGTCTGAATTGTTTATTTTGTGGTGTTAGTTCCTTTGAAGTTAAGGCGCAGTATGAGTGGGCAGACCCTCTCAAACATCACCCCTTTCTTTGAGGGATTCAAGAATAGAGCAATAAAAATAAGACAAACTGTATTGCAATGGAGGGAAGGGATAAATGACAATCAAAATGATGATGAAAGCAACTATCACTTACTAAATGCAAACTATACTTTATTGCTGTACGTGATTTATCTTATTGGGTACTACAGTTGTGTACATTTTGCAGTTGGGAAAACTGAGGCTTAGAGAGTTTAGACAATTTGACTAACATTATGCAATTGCTAATGGCAGAAGCAAGACTATGTTCAAGCAATGATGACCCATCCATGGGTGACTGGACACCCCAGTGACTCCCTGAGAAGGGACTGAGGGAAAGAACAGGTAATTGTTAAACTAAAACCCATCATGCTTTAGGAAAATTCTGAGGTTTTAGCCAAACTTCCAGAACTTTTAAGAACTGCGTCACCAAGATCAAAGCCACATCTGCTGAGGGCGTGTTGACAGAGCTGTGTTCATCCAGTAATTTATGTATTAATTCAGCCATTTAGCAAGCGTTCTTTGAATGCTTATGATACCCTGGGTGCTAGCCACTGTGCTGGGGAATCGAGAGCTGTAAAACTCACCACTTCCATCACAATCTAGCAGGTCCTGTAGACCAGGAAGGTGAGTTGCCACACACAAGGCAACAGTGAGGGCTGGCAGCAGGGGACTCCTCGCCGGGGGTAGCTCCACTCCACCAAACACCAGCAAGCAGCCCTCATGGCTGCTTATTCTCCTAGTCTTTCCCAGGAGTAAACTAAAACCTCAATGAGAACAGAGATGAAACAGATTCAACTTTGATTTAACATACCAGGAGAGGAGAGCGCAGAGACCAGAGAGAAGAACAAAGAGAGCAAATAACTAATCAATGAAACAAAGCAAGCCTTTGTACCTCGTGTGCCAGGAACAGGGCAGATGCTTGGGGTCTCCCTGGAATTAGGGGGCTACCTGGGAGAGGCGGGCAGGATGCAAGCATAAAAAGGGACTAGCAGGAATATGGGAACCTGGACACAAAACTGGGAGAAAACAGACAAGATACACTTGGAGAAGGGGAAAGAAGAAATGCAAGAAAGAGGTGCATTTTTGGAAGTCATCTTGGTACCATGCATCATGATTAACAAAACTGTGTCAGTCACCTTAAACCTCAAGTTCTTTTTCTTGCCTGCTAATTCTTCTATTCGGATGAATGAAAGATAGGGGAAATTAATTTGTTTACATCATTCCTCTGCTCTCTTGCTCACCTAATTTCACTATTGGCATTTACCTTGGCATGTCTGTCATGGAGACAAGAAAACCAGCTAGCTCTTCTTGCCCTCAGCCATCACTAAGAAGTCTGAATGTGAGGAACTTTAGTTGGATCGAGGTTCTCTGGAAAGGCATCATTTGACCTCTCCAACGTGCAAACCAGGAACATGCTTTGCTTTCTGCAAAAAAACCCCATGCACTTGCTTTGAAAACCCTCTCCATGGTTGTTGAAAATGCAGTTTCTAGCAAAAATAGTCTGTTTTTGCAAAATGATATTTTCCTTATAGTCTTTTTGTTAAGTTATTTAGGAAAACACATGTAACAAATGTGACTTTCACATCCCTCAGTCAATTTCCTGCTGCCATGCTCTGGATTCTAGCAAAAAGTATAGGTCACATAATGATGTGCTGCTATGCTGGAGCCAGGACACACTGATGACAAGCCCTGGACTGTCCAAGGAACTTTCTCGATGTTTCCTGCTGATCATGTTCCATGCAGTAACAGCTCTTGGAACTCACAGAAAGCCAGGCATGGGTAAAACCTTACTGTTTATCTAATTCATCTACCCACCGCTGTTGCTCAGTAACCCATCCATCACTTCATCACCTCTTTCCACAGTCACCCCTTCATCTATTTCACAGCACTGACTGGGCATTGTTTAACTTCAGCTTACAGAAATTATGGCTCCTTCTCTCTTCCTGAGCTCTATGGTGAACTAGCCACAGCTTTTAGCCCTGACTACCAGATGTGGCTCCCAGGGCCTAGGTTAATGTTACCTAACTTCAGTTTCCCTGTCTGCAGGATCAATGAGCAAGCACACCTTGCAGGGTTGCAAGGGTTCACTAGGCTACTGTATGCCAAGCAGCTAGCAATGCCTGCTACATGGTAAGCATTCCACAAGAGCTGTTTACTCTTTTATTCTCTCTTTCATCCTACATCCTACCTCCTAGCATACCTCCAGTAGTCCCAGCCAGACCTAGAAGCCTGTTGCCTGCTGTCTTAGTTTGCCATGGCTGCAGTAACAAATACCACACACTGGTGGGCTTAAGCAAAAGAGATTTTTGTCTCAAGGGTTTTGGAGGCTACAAGTTCAAAATCAAAGGCCATGGTGGGCCATGCTTTCTCCAAACTCCGAACCATTCTGGTAGTGGCTTGCCTGCCGTCCTGCAGTGGCAGTCTGTCTCCTCTGGCTTCAATTTCTGTGTCCAAATTCCTTCTCCTAATAAGGATTCCAGCCACATGGAGGAAGGCCCACCCTGATTCATCTTGGCCCCACCTTAACTGATGAATTCTTCAAAGTTCTTATTATAAATGACTTCACACCCACAGGATGGGAGGAGACGTGGATATGCCCGTGTGGGGGACACAGTTCAAGAGGCCACACCTGCCTTCTCTCCTCTCTGATTTATTTATTTTTGGAGGGCATGGCTGACTGTTGGCCTGGACCACCAGCTGCCCTTGTGCAGCCTGCCTGTGATCTGGATGCTCCTGGGGAAAGGAGACGCTCTCAGGCTTCGCAACGTGGGAGGCAGCTCTGCCTATCCTTGCCCCTCTCTCTCGGTCCTTTCTCCACTGTGCCTTCACTCTCCTGTCCAGGAAATGGTCACTCTTCCTCCTCCGCCTTCTTCCACAGCGTGAACGGGGCACGGGCTTCACGACAGCCTGGTCCCTCATGAACAACTTTCCATAAATCAGACCATTGGCTAAGTCCTGGGATGTCCAGCAAAGATTTTCCAGAACTTGCCAGCCACCCTATAGGCTCGGTCTCTCTTCTGATTTTATCTCCTCTGTTCGGTCAGATGAGGCCAGCGTCAGGCCAAGGCTAAACTGAAAAACCCACAGAAGTTGCTGTCCATTTATCTCCATTCCCACCTATAAGTGGGCTAAACGATGGCCCAATCCACAGAATACATGAATATTACCTTATATGGAAAAAGATGTAGTTAACTTTAGGATCTTGAGAGGAGAAGCTTTGCCAAGATTATCTGGGTTGGCCCTAAATGCCATCACATGTCCTTATAAAAAGGTCACATCTGAGTCCAACTCCATCACACTCAGGAACACACACTCCAAAGTAGGGCCAACTGACATGGCCCTGAACTCCAGAGCCATCTGCCATTACCATAGAACTTGTGGGTCTCTGTAGCCCTTAGGAGAACCACGGTAGCTGCTGAGGCTAGGGAGAGGGAAGAAGAGATATGATGTGGGGGCATTTTCAGGACTTGGGAGTTGTCCTGGGTGGCACTGCAGGGACAGATGCTCGACATTGTATGTCCTGCCATGGCCCACTGGGTGGCCTGGGGGAGAGTGTAAACTACAATGTAAACCATTATCCATGCGGTGCAGCAGTGCTCCAAAACGTATTCACCAGATGCAATGACTGTCCCACGATGATGAAAGACGTTGTTGATGTGGGAGGAGTGGGGTTGGGGGGGTGGGCGGTATAGGAGAACCGCTTATATTTTTTGAATGGAACATTAAAAAAAATAAAGAGAGAGAAAAATTTTAAAAAGTAAAAGTGATATAGAGAGTTTTGAGACTGACAGCAGAGGAGAAGCAGAGTGGCGGGATCAGCCATGGTCAAGGAACACCAGGTATTGCTGGAAACCAGGGGAAGCTGGAGGAGGCAGGGAAGGATTCTCTCCTAGAACTGACGGAAGGATCACCGCCCTGCCAACCCCTCAATGTCAGCCTTCCACCTCCAGAGCTGTGTGAGGATAGATTTCTACTGTCTCTGAGCTCCCCTGCTGCCTGGGACCCACCCTGCACGCCAGAAACCATCCACAGACCCATCAGCCCTGACATGTCTTGGACAGTTGATGGCCTACCCTGGAGAACATTGCCATTCTGATTGGACTGAGGCTTCTGGCTGGTGAGACATTTTAGAAAGGGATGCTTCCAGAAAGCCCACGATCAGCCCCATGTCCCAGCAGTGACCAATGGGATTTCAATATGTGCAAATTTCTACCACAGCTGTTTTCTGTATGACGACTTTAGGTGTTCTGTTAATTTCTATTTCTTCTGTAATAAATTGCCACAAGCTTAGTGGTTTAAAACAAAACAATTTTTTGTTTTTGTCTTATAGTCCTGTAGGTCAGAAATCCAACAAGGGTTTCACTTAGACGAAAGTCAAGTTGTCAGCAGGGCCGCCTTCTGGCCTTGGTCTTTTCCAGCTTCTAGAGGTTGCCTGCGTTCCTCGCCTTGTGTCCCTCCTCCTTGCTGTCAAAGCCAGCAAAGCCAGGTCTCCCTCTGACTGATCATAGCTGGGGAAGGCTCCCTGTTTTTAAGAACTCATTGGGACCACCTGGATAACCCAGAATACTCTTCCATCTCCACATTCTTAACTACATCTGCAAAGTCCCTTGTGCCGTGCAAGGAGGAGTATCCACAGGTTCCTGGTGTCATCGTCGTTGGGGTCCAGGGTTCTTCCCACCCCAGTGTAGGTGCTTGTACAGAGGGCATCAGTGCCAGGAAGAAGGTTGGGTGTAATTGTTGACCTTTGCAAATGGTGCTAGCATCGCTTGAGGTCCTGTGTGATGCCCAGCACCCAGGGGCAGGCCCCCCGCTTGTCCCTGGTGGGCTCAGAGCACTTCTGTTCTTGGCACCCCCATGTGTCCTTTTGCTGACTTGCTTTACCATTCAAAGGCTGTCAAAATCGTTTAATTGGATCCCATACCAACCAAAGGGTGCGGTCACCCCTCAGGCTGAAGTGTGGTTTGCTGGCCCAGCGGGGGAGCGGCCGCGGTAGGCCTAATTCCGCTGCCCCCATAATAGGGTGGCTGGTCGGACTCACGGCCACCCCTGAAGGGAGCTCGGCATGGGCGCAGAGTGCCCTCGGGTCTCCCCTTCTCGGCAGCCATGCTTCCGCGGCCGCCCCTCCTTCCGGATGGCGCCACACGATGCCTTGTGGGGCGGCACCCTTCTTCTTCTTTCTCCCTGCGCAGGCGCAGGGCGGAAAAATCCAGTCTGCCCTTTTCCCTCCCCCCGACAGCAGCAACAGCCAGGCGTGGGCGGGAAACTCCAGTCTGCCCTCTACCCCAGCAACAGCAGCCACCAATCCCTAAACCCTGCCCCTTCCCCCAGCAACAGCGACAGCCAATCCCTAACCACCACCCCTCCCCCGTCCAGTACCACCCACTGACCTTTCTCTGGCAACCAATCAGAGCAGGGCATGGCTTCGACCAATCAGCCTTCCCCAGCCCCTATAAAACTGTTGCCTCTCCCTCAATAAAGTGGACTTGCGTGTTTACCTTGTCTCCGCGGTAGTTCTTCTGCCGTGCGCCCTCCAGTCCTGAGAGCCCCCGACAAGGGCCTGGCCTCCCTTGTCCCCAGTTCGTCGCCTGCTTCTCCGGGCGACCCCCTCATCGCCGGCTTCGCCGGGCGACCCCGTCAGCCGAACCGCGCAACCCCTGTGAGACCGACCCCTCGTCTGCTGCCGGACCGACCCCTCGTTCCAAGCTGGACCGACCCCTCGTCCTGAGCTGGACCGACCCCTCATCCGCAGCCAGACCCCACCTCTACTGACCGAGCAAGCCGCCGCAAAAGGGCATTTACCTGCTTATAGGACTGGCTATGGGATAGTCTGGCACGTAGATTTAGAATGAAAACTGCAAAAGGTTTGAACTGCTAAGACTTTGTTCTCTCAGGTCTTGCTAATTTCCTGGATTGTGGGTCCTTCTTCAAGTTTCCCTCTTTCAAGTGTTGGAGTTCATCTACTCCATCTGTTAAATTTTTTGTGTTAGTGTTTTCTCTTTGTTTGTTTTTAAGAGAAATTGTGGGTTTAAAGAAAAAATCATGCTTAAAGTGCAATGTTTCCATATTCCACCCTATTATTAACACTACAATTAATGAAAGCATATTTTAAATAATTTTACTTTTAAGTATAGTACCCTGTTTTATAAGGTTCACTGTGTTATACAGTCCCATGAATTTAAAAAATATATATTTTAGTAATATATATACAACATAAATTTTCTCCTTTTAACCACATTCAAATATAAAATTCACTGCTGTTAATTATGTTCATGATGATGTGCTACCATTACCAATGTCCATTGTCAAAATTTTTCTATCATCGCAAATAGAAACTTGGTACAATTTAAGCGTTAACTCCCTATTCCCTCTCCCCATCACATAATCTGGTAACCTGTATTCTAGATCCTGACCCTATGAGTTTGCTTATTCTAATTATTTCATTTAAGTTAAATCATATAATATTTGCACATTTGTGCCTGGTTTAATTTACTCAGCATGATGTTTTCAAGGTTCATCCATACTGTTGCATAAACCAGAGCTTCATTCTTTTTAACATTGTGTGTATATACCACATTTGTTTAGCCATTCATCAGTTGATTGACATTTGGTTTGCTTCCATCTTTTGGCAATTATGAATAATACTGCTATGGATATTGGTGTGAAAATAGTTGTTTGAGTCCCATTTTCAATTTTTTTAGGTATATATCTAGAAGTAGGATTGCCAGGTCATTTGGCAATTCTATACTTAACTTTCTGAAGAACTGCCAAACTGTCTTCCACAGCAGCTGTACTATTTTACATTCCCAGCAAAAATAATGAGTGTTCTTGTCTTCCAACATCCTCTCCAACATTTGCAATTTTCCATTTTGTGATGATGGATAATGCCCATTGTAAAAAACAGAGAGTATCTACAACTGCAAGTAAGACAGTTCCATCCATCTGCCCCATGGGATCTAAGCTTCCTCTCAATCAGAAACATTCTCCAAATCCTCAAGATTGAGGAATGAACAAACATAAGAGGGAATGCAACTATGGACTAAAGTAGACATTATTATTCTAGTAAAGGAAGAACTTGTAACATTGATATAAAGGCAGTGGTCACCAGAGATTCTGACAGATGGGAGAGGAAAGAATAAATATAACATGGGAGCATTTTTGGGATATTGGAATAGTCCTGCATGGCAGTGCAAAGATGGATACAGGCCGTTATGCATTTTGTCAAAACCTATGAAATTGTGTGGGACAAAGTATAAACTATAGTGTAAACTATAAGTCCATGGTTAGTAGAAATGCTTCGATATATATTCATCAATTATAACAAATATACCACCCTAATGAAAGATGTTGTTAACGGGGGGAATGGTGTGGGGGATAGGGTATATGAGAATTTATGTGATCTAAATCTAAGCTTTATATAATCTAAAACTTCTTTAAAAATAAACAAAATTAAAAAATAAAAAACAGTCATTCTAGTGGGTGTGAAATGGTATATTGTGATTTTGATTTGCACTTCCCTAATGCCTAATGATGTTGAGCATCTTTTCATGTTTGTTGTTAACCTTTTGAATATCTTCTTTGGAGAAATGTCTATTGGCCATTTCTTAAATTGGGTTTGTCTTTTTGTTGTTGAGTTGCAGGGTTTTTTCTATAATCTGGATATTAAATCCTAATTGAACACGTGGTTTCCAAATATCATCTTCTATTGAGTAGCTTGCCATTTTACTTTCAAGATAAAGCCCTTTGATATACAAATGTTTTAGTTTTGAAGAGGTTCCATTTCTCTCTTTTCAATTTTATTGCTTGTGCTTTGGAAGTAAAGTCTAAGAAACCATTGCCTAACGCAAGGTCCTGAAGATATTTCCCTGTTTTCTCCTAGGAGTTTTATAGTTCTAATCTTATATTTAGGTCTTTAATCCATTATGAGTTGAATTTTTAATATGATATGAGGAAGGGATCCACCTTCATTCTTTTGCACATGGAGATCCAGTTTTCCCAGGATCATTTGTGGATGAGACTGTGGATGAGACTATTCTTTTCCCATTGAATGGACTTGGTGCATTTGCCAAAAATCATTTGGCCATAAATGCGAGGGCTGGTTTCTGCATTTGATCCACTTGGTCTATAGGTTTTTGTGCCAGTAGCATGCTCTTTTGATTAATATGGCTTTGTAATAAGTTTTATGATTGGGAAGTGTGAGTCCTCCAACTTTGTTCTTTTTCAAGATGGCTTTGACTATTCAGGGCCCCTTCCCTTTCCATATAAATTTGATGATTGGCTTTTCCATTTCTGCAAAGAAGACTGGAATTTTGACTGTGACTGCACTGAATCTTTAAGTCATTTTGGGTAGAATTGACATCTTAACAATATTTAGCCTTTCAATCCATGGATATGGAAAGTCCTTCTATTTATTTATGTCTTTGATTTTTTTAAAAGATTTATTTAATTTCCCCCTCCCCTCCTCCCGCCCTGATTTTGCTGTCTGTGTTGTCTTCTCTTCTCATTTTCTCTCCTCTAGAATTCACTGGGATTTGATCCTAGAGACCTCTGATGGGGAGAGAGGTTCCCTGTCAATTGTGCCACCTCAGTTCCTGGTTTCTGCTGTACCTCACCTTGACTCTCCCCATGTCTCTCTTTTGATGTGTCGTCATCTTGCCGAGTGACTCACTTGCACAGGCACTGGTTCACCACATGGGCACTCCTGCGGGCACTGATTCACCACATGGGCATGCTTTCTTTTCTTCTTTTTCTCCAGGAGGCCCCAGGGATTGAACCCGGGTCCTCCCATATAGTAGGTGGAAGCCCTATCACTTGAGCCACATCCGCTCCCTGTCTCTGATATCTTTTATCAATATTTTGTAGTTTTTCATAAACCTGTCCTTTACAATCCTTGTTTCAATTTATTCCTAGTTGTTTATTTTTATTGCAAATGTAAATTTATTTTTCTTTATTTCTTCTTCCAGTTTTTCATTACTAGTGCGCAGAAATGCTGATTTTTTTCATGTTGATCTTGTCCCCTGACAATTAGCTGAATTCATTTATTAGCTTAAATAGCTTTGCTGTGGAATTTTCAGAATTTTCTGTATAAAGGATCATGTAATCTACAAATAAGGGAAATTTACTTCTTCCATTACAAATTGGATGCCTTTTATTCATTTTTCTTGCCTAACTGCCCTGGCTAGAACTTCCAATACAATGTTGAATAACAGTGGTGACAGTGGGCACCATTCCTGATCTTAAAAGAAAAGGTGTTAAAAGTTCATCACTAAGTTCTGTATTAGTCAGCCAAATACCAGAATGCAAAATACCAGATGCAAAATACCAGAAATCAGTTGGTTTTTATAAAGGGTATTTATTTGGGGAAGGAGCTTACAGATATCGGGCCATAAAGCATAAGTTACTTCCCTTACCAAACTATTTCCACATGTTGGAGCAAGATGGCTGCTGACAACTGTGAGGTTTCAGGCTCCCTGGGTTCCTCCCTTCTAGGGTCTTGCTTCTCTCTGGGTTCAGGGTTCCTGTCGTCCTGGGGCTTGCTTATCTTTCCTCTGTGAGTTTACTTTCCCGGGCTCCAGCTTAAGGCTTCAGCATCAAACTCCAACACCAAAACGCCAACATCAAAAACCCTCAGCTCTGTCCTTCGCCATGTCTTTTATCTGTGAGTCCCCACCCTTGGTGACCTACTGGCACAAGAGGTTTATATAATTACTTAAACAAGTAAACTTATGAGTCCAATATAATCTAATATGCCCAGAGGAGAAGATCAGTTTACAAACATAATCCAATATTTCTTTCTGGAATTCATCAATAATATCAAACTGCTACATATGATATTAGCTGTGGTTTTTTTTTTGTTTATGCCCTTCATCATATTGAGGAAATTTCTTTATATTCTTAGTTTTCTAGATGGTTTTATCAAGGAGGGGCATTGGGTTTTGTCAAATGCCTTTCTGCATCGAGATGACCATGTGGTTTTTATTTTACTGTTAAAGTGGTGTATTATATTAATTGATTTTCTTATTTTGAGCCACCGTTGTATACCTGGGATAAATACCACATGACCATGGTGTATAATTCTTTTAATAAGCTCATTAATTGAGTTTGCCAATATTTGCTGAGGATTTATGCATCTATATTTATAAGATATATTGTTCTGTAATTTTCTTTTTTGTGGTATCTTTACCTTGCTTTGGTATGAAGGTGATATTGAGCTTGTAGAATGAATTATGGATTGTTCCTTTCTCTTAAATTTTTTTTGTGTGAGTTTGAGCAGGATTGGTGTTAATTTTTCTTGGAATGTTTGGTACAATTCAACAGTGAAGTCATCTGGTCTTGAGCTTTTCTTTGTTTAGAGGTTTTTGATTACTGAGTCAATCTCTTTACTGTTTATTGATTTGTTGATATCTTCTATTTCTTCTTGAGTTAGTGTTGGTAGTTAATTTGTCTTTAGGAATTTGTCCATTTCATTTAGATTATCTTATTTGTTAGCAGACAGTTGTTCATAGTATCCTCTTATAGTCCTTTATATTTTTAAGATGTCTTAATATTGTTCCTCTTTTTATTTATGGTTTTAGTGATTTGTGTCCTCTCTTATTTTCTTTGTTAGTTTCGCTAAAGGCTTGCCAATTTTGTTGATCTTTTCAAAGAACCAACTTTCGGTTTTGTTGGTTCTATTTTTTAAAAAATTCTCTATTTCACTTATCTCTGCTCTAGTCTTTTTTTATTGCTTTCCTTTTGCTTACTGTGCCTTTAGTTTGCTCTTCTTTTCTTCATTCTTTCAGTTTTGACTTGAAATCATTTTTCTTTTTTAATATAAAGACTTAGAGCTATAAATTTCTATGTGAGCACTGCCTTTGATGCATCCCATAAGTTTTGGTATGCTTTGCTTTTATTTTCATTCACCTCAAAATATTTCCTAATTTCCTTTTCAATTTTCAATGTAACCCATTGGTTATTATATTTAACAGGGCATTGTTTAATTTCTACATATTTGTGAATTTTCCATTTTTACCTCTGTTAGTGATTCCTAATTTTATTCCTACTTGGTCAGAGAAATTTTGTTATATGATTTCAATAGCTTTGAATTTACTGCAATTTGTTTTGTGATCTAAGATAAGGTGTATACTGGAGAATAATCCATGTGTGATAGTTTTGAAGCTGTTATGTACCCCAGAAAAATCACATTCTTAAAGCTAATCCATTCCTGTGGGTGTAAAACTATTCTAAGTAGGACCTTTTGATTAGGATTATATCAGTTAAGGGACGTTTGATCAGGTTACCTCAGTTAGGAAGTGAGCTAGGGTTGGTATTAGTTCTCTTACTGGAGTCCTTTATAAGAAACTTAGAAAAGGAGGAAGCCACAGAAGCCAGAAGCTGAAAGCAATGAAACCTCAAAGAGAAGGGAGAGATGTTGCTATGTACCTTATCATGTGGCAGAGGCATGCAGGATTGCTGGCAGCAGGTCTTCAGAGAGAAACCTTTGCCTGATGATGCCTTGATGTGGACATTTTCACAGCCTCAGAACCATAAGCTTGTACACTAAATAAATTCCCGTTGTAAAAGCCTACCCATTTCTGGTATATTGCATTTTATCAGTTTAGCAGACTAAAACAATGTGCACTAGAGAAGTATGTGTATTTATTGCTATTGCGTGAAGTGTTTTATATATATATATATATATTTTTATATATATTTATATATATTTTTATATATTTTTTATATATATTTTATATATATATATTATATATATATATTAGGTCTTGTTGGCTTAAAGTATTGTTCAAGCCTTCTATTTCTTTATTGCTCTTCTGTCTAGAGGTTCTGTTCATTATTGTAAGTCGTGTTTTAAAGTCTCTTACTATCAATATAGAATCATTAGTTTCTCCCTTCAAATCTGCAATGTTTGCTTCATGCTTCGTACAGTTTTCAGCTCTGCTGTTAGTTGCAAATATATTAAAATTGTTATCACTTCTTGTTGAATTGACCTCTTTATCAATATATAATGACCTTCTTTTTCCCTCATACAAGTTTTTGACTTAAATTCTATTACTAATTTGATATTAATATAGCTATCCCCATTGTCTTTTTATTGTCTTTATTTATTTTTTTAATGTTACATTAAAAAAATATGAGGTCACCATATACCCCCCACCTCCCTCACCCCACTCCTGCCCTCATAACAACAACTTCCTCCATCATCATGAGACATTCATTGCATTTGGTGAATACCTCTCTGAGCACCGCTGCACCTCATGGTCAATGGTCCACATCACAGCCCACACTCTCCCACAGTCCACCCAGTGGGCCATGGGAGGACATACAATGTCCAGTAACTGTCCCTGCAGCACCACCCAGGACAACTCCAAAGTCCCGAAAACGCCCCCACATCACATCTCTTCCTCCCATTCCCTACCCCCAGCAGCCACCATGGCCACTTTCTCCACACCAATGTCTTTTAGTTACTACTTTCAAAGCATAATTTTTTCCATCTTTTCACTTTCAACCTACTTTGAATTTAAGGTGAGTCTATTGTAAACAATGTAGTTGGGTCACACTTTTTTTTAATCCATTCAGGCAATCTCTACTTTTTGACTGCAGAGTTTAATTCATTTACCTTTAAATTAACTACTGATAATGCAGGACTTTCTTCTGCAATTTGCTATTTAGTCATTGTAAATTTTTACTTTTTTTGTCCTTCAAATATTTCAGGAATGCCTACTTTCATAGTTATTTGATATTTTACATTGTATGGTATTAAGTTCCTTCTTATTTCTTTCCAGATTTTAAAAAATATATTTTCTTTATAGTTACCATGGGGTTACAATTTAGCATCCTAAATATATAGCAATCATATTTGATTAGATACCATCATGATTTCAATAGCATACACTTACACTGTTCCTATTTTCTCTCATTCCCCACCTTTTTTGTCCTGGTTATAAATTATATCTTTGTACATTGTATGTCCAAAACCATAGATTTATCATTATTTTTTTTTTTTGCATTTGCATTTTGGCACTTGGAAGAAGTAAGATGTGTACTGTATTTATATACCCATAAATACAATACAATATTACTGGCATTTATATTTACTCATATGGATACATTTACCAGAGGTCCTTATTTCTTTATGCTGCTTGGAACCACTGTCTTGTGTTCTTTCCTCTCAGTCTAAAGAACTTCCTTTAGCATTTCTTATAGGGCAGGTCTAGTGGTAATGAACTCCCTCAGCTTTTTTTTTTTTTTAAAGATTTATTTATTTATTTAATTCCCCCCTCCCCCGGTTGTCTGTTCTTGGTGTCTGTTTGCTGCGTCTTGTTTCTTTGTCTGCTTCTGTTGTCGTCAGCGGCACGGGAAGTGTGGGCGGCACCATTCCTGGGCAGGCTGCACTTTCTTTCACGTTGGGCGGCTCTCCTTACGGGGCGCA